>NC_088711.1:66170379-66488754 GCF_963576615.1 Watersipora subatra
GACTAACAACTGCAACTTTTTGGAGATTGGTACATTGGCTGATCCTCCTGACCAAACCTACTGACGTCGGAAACATCGAATCAATTACTTTAGCAGTTGAATATTTATAGCGAAGCTTTAATCTATATAGTGCTTGAAATTCCTTACATACCTGCTGAGCAATAATTCACATAACAGCTAAGGCTTCTTGTTGTGTCTAATATTACATTTTATAGTTGAATTCCAGCCTCATTGTGTATCTTGTTGGTCAGTTTACAAGTTAAAAACACAATTTTATGGTATTAACGACTGAAGATAACTATAAAGATTCTGTTGTAAATACTTTTTACTTATGGAAAATATTGTCTATCAGCTGACAACATGTATAGGCTACACCCGAGCTTTAAATACTGTTTTTCCGTTACAAGTATACAGAGTGTATAAGCTGTACCTACTGCTTTTCCATTCGTTTAACACACCGTAAAACCTCTATTTGAATGCCACTTACATATGAACGCCTCTTCGCCATTCTTTGATCTTTGCGAACCCATAATAGCTAATGATCAGTCGAAAAGTGTCAACCAAAGGGTGGTAATACTGACTCAGTTACATCGATGAAAATTATTAATTCTTTCATTGTTTATGTTCATATCGAAGTTCGTTTTCCAACTCTAAAGGTGTTCATTTTTTCGTCAAAATTTTGAAATCCACACCTTAGACATCATTAATAGCTGTATCAGGCTAATAGTAGTTCATTTTTGGCACAACCTTGGTACATTGGCGTACATGTATGTGAAAAACAGTTTACATTCATGATGGTGTATGAATCACTACTTTTAGGCTAAAAGTTGTGCTTAGCAACGCAGCAAAAGTTCATCATTTGTGCAAAATGCGATGCGAAAAAAATTTGCTCTGTTTGAAAGGGTGTTTGGACACTAATATTGACTAGTCCTGTAGTGCAGAAGAAAATTTGAGGTCGAAAAACAATGTGGAAGGTATTGAAGCCACAGAAACCAGATAGAAGCCACGATAGCAGAAGATGTTTGTACCATCGAAAGCAACAAGCAGCATGCAACTGGCCGAGCAAACGATGCAAATATTTTTGTTTCAAAATTGTCAATTTTTGTTTCTGCTTGTATTATAGTAGTATTGTAGGTATTGTTTGTTTATGTAACTTGTCTTTGAATATAAATCTGCAGCTTTTGATAGATTACCATTATACAACACGAAATATGCAGATGAATAGCAAATTATTTAATAGAATACTTGCGGTTATCTTAACACGACTTACAATTGATCAGCGCTCATAACTCCTCTTCTACTGTATATAAAAAGATAGTGTGAGCTGCAAACTGTAGCAAACACGTCATTGAGTACATTAAGCAGCATCGTTAAACATAGCTATAGAATGAAAATGCACTTAAAAATTTAAATTGAAAGCACCAACAAATTGCTAAGCACGTGACAGGGCCTTAGGCTATAATATTATCAAGTGTTTTTTGCAGGCATGTTATATCAACTGGTAGAGATACATGTATATCTCGGCTTGTCAATGCATATTTATCAAGTGCATAAAAATATAGCTGAGACATGGCAAGTAAGTTATTGATGCAATAACATTGGAGGTCAAAAACAACGTGGAAGGTGTTGAGTGCACAGACACCAAATAGAAGCCACGATGGCCAAAAGATGCTCGTACTATTGAAAGCAACAAACAGCATGCAACTGTCCGAGCAAACGATGCAAAACCTGTTTCAAAAATGTCAATTTTTGTTTCTGTTTGTATTATAGTAGTATTATAAGTATGGTTTGTTAGCACAGGGCCTTAGGCTATAATATCATCACATGAATGTTGCAAGCAATAAATGTTGCAAGCAATTATATATGTCAACTGGTAGAGATATATCTCGGCTTGCCAATGCATATTCATCAAGATCTTTGACGGGTTACCAGATTTATTGCATCAAAAAGGATTAACGTAGCTCCACTCAAAGCATAGTGCAAAATTTAGGCGACGTTCACTTTACCCGTAAAAGGGTTAAATTGGCATCAGAAAACTGACAAGTTTAAAAAAATACAACTATTTAAAAAATGCAACACTAGCCTCTATTTGAACGCCACCTCCATTTGTCCGCCACTATAGGAAGGGTTGAAAATGGAACGCCATTGCACTCAAAAAGAGGTTTTACAATTTGTTGTTAGGCCTGAAACTATAAACTTTTGGCAGCAGGCTATGACTCATACCCAAAGATGAGCTAAAGCTTTATATTAAAGTATAAAATAATAAGACCTTCATAGTAGGAGAAGACATACTTACTGTCATGGCAAGACAACTACTGTAATGGTCGCAACAGAATGCAAATGTAGTCAGTGATTGGCAGATTTATGGGATAATTATAATATTATTTTAACGGTAGTATGAGTGGTCATTCATAAATAGCAATAATTGGTAATAATTTGTGATAATAGGCGTTAAACTCGACATTGAACAGCAACAAACAATACTAATATTGATTTCATACATCATCGTGATTAAAGCGACATTCTGCAACAACTTGTCTGCGTCAGTCTAGAAATTTTTATATCCAGTAGATGAAAACAACATAAATTATGATAATGCCGATCAGTCTACGAATATCAGTAAAAGTCACTTTGGCTTTTGTTCGAATGTTTTTAATTTGCAAACTTTTGGTGCAGTTCGTACATAATAATTTAGTCAAGTGTTTGTTGCTGCCGTCTCCACAGCGGCTGCCTTCCCTTCTATTTGTCATTGTAATTCACTTATCCTTAAAGTCTATCAAGTAAGAGGATAGAGAGTAGCACTAGACAAACTTTGATTGCTTCCTACTCAGCCTTATGAAAAACTGAATCTTTTTGGTTGTTTTTTAATAATTTTAATAATTGGTTGTATGATCAAAGTGAACTTTACAATAACAACCTTTCACCTTATCCAGCTCACACTCTCAATGAGTATTTTGGTATTCGCTAACCTACCTGTGAAGTGGCAATAGCGGTCATGGCTAGGTAATTTGAACAAGCTTTAATTATTTATGTTGTTAAACTTAATATCGTGGAGCATGTAGAAAGCTATATAATAAGTATTGCTAATTGTCAGCACTATACTTAATTACATATTAGATGCTTTTAAAGTAAGAAGAACGACAAGTTTTTTTTAGGGTTAGCGGTCCAAATACAAATCCTGTTACGCTTTCAGATTTCTAAAAAGAAGTAGACTTTTTATTGCGAATCGATTATTAAAGTGATTTAAACCTTTTTATTTAAAGACCGATTATATGTTACGTTAAATAGTAAACTCTACACTTTAACATCTGAAGATGTGCAGATGATGAGTCTGTCACATAAGAAAAATAAAAATAGAATTAATAAAAATAATCCCGCGACCCAACACGAGCGAAGCGATTGCTTGGGAGATTTATGATAAATGCATATGTGCACACAACTCACCAAAATTATTCATCAACAGCCATTGCTAACCCTTGTACCTAAATTTCATCAAAAAATTTAATTATTTTTTAATGGAGTTGTTTAAGTATAATAATGATACAAAACACATATAAACCTATTTAAATATTTTACCAAGTCTTTATTATTTGCAGACAATTTCCTAAACCTTGCTCATCTGATCGGATTATAAATGAATAGGCAGATTCTTTCGGCCCAAAATCGTTATTAAAACTTGACAAGCCTTTTTTTATCAAAATTAAGACGGGTAAACAAAACGCTGAGCAACAGTGAGTAGAACCATTAAGTTGTGCGCATTTCACACAAAAAAAACGTGCACATTTCGTCGGTCTATAGCATTGTCGAATTGCCGAAGATTTCTGTAATTATCGTAGAAGTACTGAAAAGTAATCCTTTCTTTTTTGCCGATTTCAAAGTAACTGACATTTTGGACACTTATGAGTACTTTGGTATTCCAACTGATGTCCAAAGCAGTGAAAGTAAAGGAAATGACGATGATATTTTTTTAACGATTCCTATGAGATTATTACAGTACTTAATTATAAGAATAATTATTCGATTTTATAAGATTTAGTTATCAAAATAATTATTCGATTTTATAAGATTTAATTATAAAAATAGGCATTCGAATTTACAAGATCAAAGTATATAGTGACTGATGTTGGGCAATAGGTTACTGTTATTATTTTTCCTAAGTAATTTTGTTAAATAGAATTTTTAAAAATCTATATAAATATCACAACTTCTTGATATTGTTTGCTATGACGTTTTAAAATGTAAACAAAACTGTACATTGGTTTTCTCTTATTACTGTATTACTACATGTATGTTCATAATATTGGTTATTCTAATAATATCTGTGCATTTTACTTCTAATATTGCATTTCTCCTATTGCTGTGGAGAGATATAAACATATAATCTTTTCCTTTCATTATTGCTGTTTGCTGTATACATATAACACCCAGTACATTACAGCTACCATTGCAGTTATCCTATTGCACTGCAGTTCCATTTGACTGCTAATATTGCGTTTGTCAACCATCAGTGCCCTTTTTTTCCAATATTACTTTGGTCGTGGGCTGTATGACAGTAGAGTTTCTAGTATATTTAATTGTCATAAATATTTAAAGCATTGTATTTATAAATAAATAGGGCGGTACAAAGCAAAAGCTTTGTCACGTTAGAACTGTAAATAATAAAACATTTTATGATATACTATATCCAAAATACTACATTAAGAATTATTTAAACTATAAATTGATGTTTAAAATATAATAAAATGTAACTTATAAAAAAGCAATCATGTTTTTGTATGGTTTTTAGTTGTTTTGGTCTTGTCATGTGACAAAACTTTAAAATAAGATAGAGTACTTAAGTTAGATAAATATTTGATATAATATTTTTAAATAAATAGTGCGGTGCGAAGTTAAAGCTTTGTCATGTGAAGTTTCTGTAGAGCTTTGTGTAGAGCGTGTAAAACTTTGTCATTTCATCTAGCTTTCTCTAGTGACAAAACTAAAGCGTTGTTACTAGAGAAAATTTGGTAATATTTTATAAATATATGAAGAAATATTTAAACTATAAATTGATGTTTAAATATAATAAAATGTAACTTATAAAAATTCAATCGTGTTTTGTATGGTTCTATATAATGTTGTATAAGGTAGCACATCTGACTGATTTTATCTTGTAACAAATAAATTTTACGAACTGACGAACTGGCTCTTCCTGTCAAGCAAAAAGTATATTCTCTATATCAATCAACTATCAAATCAATTCTGCGAATTGGTGTATGATCTGTTATACACACTATTTATAATTCTGACACAAGTTGTTTTCTGAATGTTTGTATACTTATCTCTCAGTAAGTGTTTTGCCTCGCTTGGGCACCAATGTTACTTCCTTTGTAGTATGAGGGTGAGCCACTGTTCTACTACCAGTATAAGCCTCTCTCGGGATCAATTTTAAATGCTCTATGCAAACTTGAATGCCATCATTGAATCAATAATAATTTATGTTGGCCTCAAGCTTAAATATATTATCTGGCTTATTATTTATCAATAATAAGCTTCACTTGTGTAAGGCATTGTTATTGACTAATACAATCAGATGTCAGGAGCCGGATATACACGATTGTACATTCGCAATCTTGAATGCATATTGTACAGTTGATCTGATTGGCTCCTCATTCTACTGAAGGTATATAAAAATTTACTGTAACGTTACATGGTCTCAGAACTAAAACTACATGCCAGTAACTGAATGATAACGACAATATTGTGATATTGCTGTAGGCTTGAGACTTGCGTGGGGGTATACATATAGAGTGGGTGAGGATTTAGAAGAATCCCATTCTATACCACTACTACTATTAACAATACAACAAAGGCGTAAGTAATTAAGTATTAGTGAGGGTATAAGTTTGTTAATAAAAATAGAAAAAGACAAGTTCAGTGTGACTGGTCTGTTTGTGAGGGTTTGGATGAATCCTGTTTTAACAAAGGTACATACTACTTCAGGAGCATAACCAGATTAGCGATGGCAAATAAAAATGCCATAAAAAGGAGAGTTTTGTGCAATGTTTCGCTTTTACAGACGAAAACTTGGCGGTCAGTTGACAAACATGTAAAAGACGGTTCAATATACTAAGAATAGCCAAGAAATATGGGGAAATGGAGGATGAGGAACATATCGCGAATCTTTTGATTTTAATTTTTTGAATCTTTGGAATTTGTGTTTGAGGTTAGTGACAATAAGTTGAAGGAGCAGCTGATTGATATTGAAGACTTAAATTTGGTCGCATTCATTAGAACAACCAAACAATAGGTTTCTCATCATGCCCAAGCACCGAAATTAGTTGGGGAACAACCTGATGACAGCATGGATTACGTAAGGCAGTCAGGTTCAGCAAAATATTAGAGAAAGGATCAAGGACAACAAAGAACAAAGGAGAAATGTTACATTTGTAACAAGGAGCATCATCCAAAGGAGAGATGTTCTGCTAAAGGATCAACATGTTACATGTATGTGTTCAAAGAGAGAGGATATTAGGCTGGGGCTACAGCATGCAAATAAAAAAAGTTGAGCAAACAAAACAAAACTGATGAAGTTATACCAGGATTGGAAGACTTGGGGTGTCTTTACTTAGTTTTTGAATGGGAATGACTAGGAGAGGTAACTGTAAAAAAACATCACTGAGACTCAAAAGGCCTGAATGGTAGACATAAAATTACACTCAGAATCGATAAAGTATAAAATTGATACGGGCGTTGCTCTAGCAGCTGTTCCTTCAAGTATGAGTGGACTGGTTAAAAATATTACGCAACTTAAAATAATTTTAAGGGGGGCGAGTAATCATAAGTTAAATGTGACAGGTCAAGCCGAGGCGACATTGAGTTCCTCAAATTTTCAAGTGCAAAAAACTATATATCTTGTTAAAAACCTAGTGACAATCCTGTGAGCTAAACCGGCAATTGCAAAGTTAGGTCTAATTGATTTTACGAACAGCGATGAGACTGATGTGAAGAAAGAGTGAATCAAGAGGTATCCCAAATTATTTACATGTCTAAGTTCGATGGATGCAGAAGTGAAAATCACAGTAGATGATAAAGTTACTCTGTTGTACTATAGGTTCCTAGAAGGAAAGCGGCAGCTAGGAAACAACCGTTGCTGGAGGGAATTGTATGGGCATTCCATCTGAACAGAAGATAGATGTAAAGAGCCTCAGGAAGGAAATTTAAGGTAGATCAAAGACACAAACAGGCTGCATGTTATAACAGTAGGCATGCAGCTCGAACCAGACGCCCCATCGGTATTCAACAACAGGTGGTCATTCTAGAGAAAGGCAAATCTCCAACGCAGGTGAATGTTATTGGAACTCGAAGAAGAGAAATAGTGGCAGTTCGATCTTCAAGGAACTTGCTGTGCAGAAACAGAGCTAATGTATTGTAAAGGATCTGACTCCGGTAGCTGAGTCAGCTTTACTTCCTAACAAGGGAGTCGCAACCTGGGCTACTGGCCGGCCTTGTCCGAGGCCTGATTGACCTGCCCGTGGCGGTCAAGTCAGTCCAAGACAGAACCTAGTAGTCAGGCTTGCTCCGAAACCAAACCCCCGGCCTGCCTCTGGATCTCTACCTCAGGCTAGTCTGGATCCACTAATGGCTGGTCTTAAGACTGGATCTCTTGTGCCATGGCACACCCGATCGAGTCTAGACAAGGCCGTGGATCGCCTCCTAGCCTTCTTAGAGTCACCCTGGCAGTTCTGTCTGTTGGTTGCACTGAGCCTGCTTGTACAATCGGTGAGCCAACCAGGCAGGCGTCAATAGAATCAGTTTGTATGAGTATATAGCAATTTATTAATGATATCTTCAATACAAGTATGCACAAGTATGAGTAGAATCAAGCACCCCTGCCTGTCTACCGCGCTGGCTTATATAGCCAGCGCCTATCGTTTAACTCTGCCTACCGATCTATTTATCTCACAAAGGATATGCCAGATATAACAGGATGGTTATGTAACAAAAAGGCAGTTCAGTAATACAGTTATATAATAAAAAGGCAGTTCAGTAATACAGTTATATAATAAAAAGGCAGTTCAGTAATACAGTTATATAATAATAAAAAGGCAGTTCAAGTATGCAATAAAGGAAGTTCGAGAGGTTCGGTTAAATGATAGTGCGGATATATATATGAGTGCAGTAAATAGTACACAGGTATGTCTCGGTCCTCCACACTCTCCCCCCCAATTGTTTGGCCAGGGGTGAACAATTAAGGGAGTGTTTTCAGTGGAAACGTCGCGCTTGTGTTCTCAACCTCTGAGCTTCTATACGGCATTCCTCGGCCATCCGGATGTAACGTTGGTATCGGTCCTGGTCGTAGTGGAGTATACAATTGGTGCCTCTGGCTAGTCTCTAGCGGAGGGCCACCCTGGAGTGGTTTACCTCCGCTCCTGACTTGGAAACTCTGGCCCTCAGAATTTTGCCTGGCCTGTTCTGGCTTGGCTTTGCCCTGGGGCGTCCTGTTCCCTATCATTTGCACCATCCTGGGAATGGTTATCGCCGGTTCTACCGGCCTCGCTCCCTTATAGGCAATGGGTGCGATATTTTTCTTGGCTACGTTATTCCCAGGTAGTTTTACCTGATCGACGTCTTGGTTTCCTGCCGTTATCTCGGTTTCTTCCAGGATCTCATCTAATTCTGTCAATAATTCCTGCAGTTCTGGATCCTCGATGGTTTTGGTTTCATCTGAAGTTGGTCTCATATTCGTGATATAGGTTTGTGGAGAGAGCTGGTTATTCGTTAGCGCGCAACGGTTGAAGTGACTGGAGGCTGTTTCAGTTTCAGAAGATGGCCGCTTTCCGGTCCTGCCGTGCTCTTGTTCCTGAATTGTTCTGCCGTTCGGAGTCTGCTGTCGAAGGCCTTCATTGCCGGATGGTTCCTCTCCTGCTTGGTTTTCTTCGTCTGCCTCCGTCTCTGCCCCCTTTTCCGGGATATTTCGGTCAGGTATGATTGTATCTGGTTGCTCTCCTCCATGGCGGCTTGCGGCCATCATCTCTTCTAGTTCGGCAACCGACTCTTTTAAAATTGTATATTGAGACATCAGTTCTAAGTTCGTCCTCAGACCTTCCCTCTCTATCAAGGTCTCCAGTTGCTCCACCATAACTTTGGTAGACTGATACCGTTTCCTGAGTTCGGCCTGTCTTTCTCTGGCTTCCGGTCCTTCTTCTTCAGGGTCGATTTGGTGGCACACAGTCTGGCCGTATCTGATAGGAGGACCCACCATTCGCCGGAGTCTCCCGTCTCGTCTTTCTCCCATACTATTTTCTGTTTCCCTTGGTTCTGAGTTCCTTCGCACCTCTTCTTCAGCTGGTGCTGGTGTAGAAACTTTGGGTTGGGGCGGACCCCTTTGCTCGGTGATCCCGGAGTGGGAGGTCTCATCGACTGCGGTATTGTCTGCCTCTCCTTCTGTCAAATCTTGTCCGGAAGGCTCCACCGGGGGTTCGGAACAGGGCCCAAGACTCGGTTCCTCTGGTTCTGTGTTGGATATACCGGGTTGCTCTGTTGCCTCTCTAACCCCCTCGGTAGGATCGTGACTGCCCGAGGCAGCCCCTCTTTCTCTGGCCAGGACCTCCAGAAGTCGTCTCCTGAACGTGTCACTGTCCATATCCGGGGGAGGTTCCATCCTCTCCTGCCGCGTTGGCGGAGGGGGCTCCCTTCTAGTGTACTCTACTGTGGGCAGCATCTCTCCTAGCCCTTCCAGCCTCTTCTCTCTTCATCCAGTGGCACCTCTCATGTTTGGCCTTCTGGAGGGTTCCTTGGTGGTCGGGGCCTTCCCATCTGCCTCTGGACACGCATAGTATGGTTTTAATCTCTTTTCGTTTTGTACCGATATTTGTCCTTGTCTCTCTACTTGGTACGTGTGGTTGGGATTACACCTAGTGACTGTATAGGGTCCCACATATTTGGGCTGTAACTTGGGGCTTTCTCCTCGTCTACGTCTCTTGTTGACCAGCAGTACCAAGTCACCGGTCCCAAACGATGGGGGCTCCTCGTCGTCCTCCACCCAGATCTTCATCTGGCGGTCTCGGAGAATTTCATACGTTTCCTCCAGCCGGCTGGCCAGTTCCAGTACGTAGGGTTGTACCGCCTGGCCAGTGACTGAAACGGGTTCTGAGAGCTGGTCTGGCAGTCGCAGTTCCCTGCCCATCATCATGTAATTCGCGGTTTCTCCCGTGGCGGAGTGGGGAGTGCCCCGAAAAGCCCTCATTATCTGTGGCAGCAACAAGTCCCATTCTGTAGGCACTCGTCGCAGGAGCAAGGCTCTCAAGGAATCTCCCAGGCTCCGATTGTTTCTTTCTACAACGCCATTCTCCTGGGGGTGGTATGGTGTAGTCCGTGTTTTGTCTACGTTCCATAGACTACATAATTCTCCCATGAGTTTAGACTCAAATTGGGCCCCTTGGTCGGAGTGTAATTCCTCGGGTAGGCCAAAATAACAGAACACCCTTTCGTCCAGGATTGTGGCTACCACCGGGGCAGTTGCATCCGGGATCGCTATTGCATCCTGCCATCTGGAGAAATGGTCGCTAATCACTAGAATCCACTTGTTCCCCCGGTTAGTCACTGGCATTGGTCCCACCAGGTCGACCGCTAGCTTCTGCCACGGTCGCCCGGCGTACAATCGGTGTCTGCTCCTAGTTGCGTGATTCCCGCCGGTTTTTGCCACTTGACAGATCTCACACGTCTTGATGAGTCGTCTCACGTCGGCATTCAGTCCCGGCCAATACCAATTGAGCAGTAGTCTTTTTACAGTCTTGTGAACCCCTGCGTGGGCAAGCCTGTGCGTGTCCCACATTACCGCCCGAGGACATAGGGTACACCATCTGGGGTGGCCGTCCGTCGTTAGTCTGACCTCCAGGATGCCGTTGGGGGATAACCTCAGAGCCTCCCCTCTTTTGTGTAGGACCCGGAGCTCGTTACTCCCTAGAGTCAGCTCCTCCTCTGGTAGCTCTTGATCATTTTTTACTGCCCAGTACATCCTGGCCACGGCCTGTGTCCCTTCCATTTGGCTCTGTACCAGCTGTCGGAAATTTCGGTCTCCTGGTAGCTTAATTGCGGCCACGGTGTCAGACTCTCCTTCCAGCAATGCCTGTTTGCTAGGGCCCCCGTCTCGCTCCTCTATTCGGATACACTGCCGACAGTCGTTTGGGCAGACCTGTCGACTCAGGCCGTCGGCATTCCCGTGCTTGACCCCTGATCGGTGTTCCAGTACGTACGAGAATTCTGACAGAATTTCCCGCCACTGAGCTACTTGAGCCGACGGCTCCCTCCTCCTACACAGCCATCTCAGGGAGGCATGGTCTGTGCGGAGCACGAACTGTTGACCATACAAGTAGGGCCGGAAGTGTTTGACGGCTTTTACTACTGCCAGGAGCTCTCGGCGCGTCACACAGTAATTTTGTTCGGCTGGGCTGAGGGTCTTGCTGTAGTATGCCACTACGGTCTCCCTACCCCCCTGGTTCTGAGACAGGACGGCCCCCACTCCCACATTACTGGCATTGGTGTCTAGAGTATATTGACTCTTTGGGTTGGGATACCCCAGCACTGGTGCCGAGATCAGGCCTTGTCGGAGAGTCTCGAATGCCTGCTGTTCTTCTTCTCCCCACCTCCAAGGCTTCCCTTTGCTAGTCAAGATCGTGAGCGGTTTGGCAATAGTGGCGTAATCTCGCAGGTACTGTCGGTAGTACCCTGTGGTCCCCAGGAAGGCCTGCAGTTCCTTTGTATTTCAAGGGGTCTGCCATTCGGCCACTGCTTTTACCTTTTCTGGGTCCGTGGACACTCCTTCCGGGCTCACCACATGGCCAAGGTACCTCACTTTCCTCTGGAGGAGCTCGCATTTAGAGGGCTTCAGTTTCAGCTGCGCGGCGGCGAGTCTCTGGAAAACCTCTTCCAAATGGGTCTCGAAGTCTGGAGCAATTACGATGATGTCGTCCAAGTATAACAAGAGGGTTTTCCAATGGAGCCCGTGAAGTACAGACTCCATCAGTCTTTGGAAGGTGGCGGGGGCCGACGTCAATCTGAAGGGCAGTACCTTCCACTTCCACAACCCACTTCTCGTGGCAAAGGCGGATTTCTCTTGAGCATCCGGATCTAACGGTACTTGCCAGTATCCACTGGTCAGATCCAACGTACTAAAAAATCGGCTTCCTGCCAGGGCGTCCAGGCTTTCATCAATCCTAGGGATGGGGTACGCATCCTGTTGGGTGACCGCATTCAGCTGTCGATAGTTAATACAAAGTCTCCATCCGCCATCCTTCTTCCTCACCATGACGACTGGGGAACTCCATGCCCCATTGGCAGGCTCGATCAAACCCTTTTCCAGTAGTTCCTGTACTTGTTTATCCGCTTCTGGCTCCTTGAGGGGTCCCAACCGGTGGGGGGTTGTCTGACTGGCCTGGCACCCTCCATCAGGGGTATGCTGTGGGCGATTCGGTCGGTCCTTCCTACGTCGCCATCATACTTGCTGAACACGTCCTGGTACCTGGTCAGAAGATAGGCCAAGCTCTGCTTCTCTCCTTCGTGCTGGCATCTTGGGAGGGCCTGCCGATATAGCTCAACCAGGTGACCCGGGACGGCTTCCCCCGTCCTTACAGTGGCACACCCCACTCCTGATTCGTCGAGGCTCCCGTGTTCAGGCCCAGACCAGAGATCCGTCTGTATGTCCTCTTCTTCCACAGCCGTGTATGAGCCAATGACGTGTCCGGCGCCCAACTCTATCGGTTGACATCCGGGGTTCAGGCATCGTATGGTGACATCACCCCCCTCTCCAGGCCTGTTCAGGCTGCAGGCTACGGGTATGTGTGGATCAGAGCCCTCTATCAAGCCCATCGGAACGTAATTTCTGGCGGAAATCTTCCCCGTCACTCTTATCTCCGACAAGGGAGGGATAGTAACTTTCTTCCAGGCGTGAACGTTGGACACCATTATCCTCCCGTACTTGTCAGTGCAAGTAAGTTGCCTATTCCCTAGGGAATTGACGGGTCGGCCAAATTCAATCTGACACTTGTGGGAGATCAGGAAAGGCATACCCAGAATAGCGTCTTCGCTGATCTGGCTTATGAGCTATCTGGCTTCTCTATAGCCACATCCCTGATCCTTTCGGTTAGCCTTATCAGTCCATAAAACTGGAGCTTGCTACCATCGGCCACGAGTCTGTACCGGTCATTCTTTTCCAACTGCACCCTCACTCGCTCCGGCATTCTGTCGAACACCTTTTTGGAGAGTAGGTTAGTGTTGCAGCCGGTGTCTATGAGGAACAGGAGGTCTTGCCTCTCTACCTTTCCAGGTAGGAAGTAGCTCGACCTATGGGGTTTTTCCAAGGCCCCAAACCTTGGCAACCCTTCCCCCGTTGCGGCGGTATCGAGCATCTCTTCCGATTTTTTCCTCCTCGGACGTCCCCTAGGCCTGTCCGGTGGTGGACTCTTTTCGAGCTGGTCCTCCAGGCTTTCCTCGGAAGTAGCTGGCTTTGTGCTCTCCCCGTACCGGCCTGTCGGACCCGACACCGGACTCGTGGGTTGGCCTAGATTCCCTCCTCGAAGATGGCCGCCTCGGTTCGGCCCTCGTCCATTTTTGGGTACCTGCCTCCTAGGGGGTTCGGCTTCATTCCAGCCTTTTTCGTCTCTATGTCCATGGTACTCCGGTCTCTGGAGATGCTCCGCCATTGCTGGGTCCTCGTTCCATCCCGATCCGGTTGATACGGATCTCCTGAACGGATCAGCGCCGGTGGGGCCATCTCTCTCCGACCTAACCTGTCTAAGCTTAAGGCGGGGTTCCATCTGGGTCACAAGCTCCCTCCTTCCTGACCTGTACAGTGTTGGTCTCTCGAGAGCTTCAGTTACCACTGAATCCGCTCTCTGTCCCGACCCTTGCTGTCTAGATCGCTCGGGGTGCTCGGCCCTAGTGGGACCTCCCTTCCGCCCTGGCCTCTCTGGTTCTTCAGTACGTCCATAAACTCTTCGTTTCTTGTCCAGTCTCTGGATCTGGTGGAGGTACTGCCGCTGCGCCTGTTTGGCCGCCCGCGGCGAGTCCCGGGGGCTCGCCTCGCATCCCTCTTCTTCCTCGTCCAGTTCCCAAAGACTTGGGTATGGGTTGTAGACGGGAATCGTTTCTGCTGGGGGTCTCTTGACCGGTGCCGCCGTTCTAGCCAGATGCTGCCAACCCTCCGGATCAACCCCAGATTCCCTTCGACTTGTTTTGTTACGTTGTCTGTGTTTTTCGTGTCCGGGTGCCCTTGTGCAGCCAGCAGGTAGACCTACTGCTGCGGGCCGTAGGCGTTTCCCTGGTCCTGTCTATAGGGCGTCCTCTGATTTGCCTGCCTCCGCGGACAAATTCTTCTCTGGTGGCCTTCCTGGTTGCACCCCCAGCATCTCGCCATTTCCTTTTTCTTGGTCCCGCTCTCTGGAATATACTGCGGTCGATAGATATACAATTTTAACTTGGCCACTTCTTTGGCTAGGTCCGTCATCGAGGTCAACAACAGCTCGAGGGTATTCGGGGTAGTCCTAGCCACCACAACCGGCTCTTCGGGGCCCCGTTCTCCTTCGCCCTGCCCTGTCTCGTCTGGCTGGACTGCCCTGACGTCTGACCTGAAGGGTTGGGCTTGGTGAGACGCTATACTAGGTCGAACCTGTAAGTACTTGTTCCCTGCTCTCACGGCTGCCTCCAGCGTAGGGGTAGGCACCGCTAGCAGATGTCGCTGTAAATAAACATTGCCCAGCAAACCACAGAACGTGTCCACGGCCATCTCTTCTTTCAGGCGGTCCGACATTTCCCCAAACGCGATGTCGGTCAGCTTCTCTATATGGGTGGCGTGCTCAAATAGCGTTGCTTGCTGGTCCTTTTTTAGGCCCTGCAGTTTGGCTCTGGCTTCTTTGGGTGTCAGTCCAAACCTGGCCCGGAGGTTGTTAAATACGCCGTGTATGGTCTGCCCGTGTCCACAGTCCTTAGCCTGCCCTCGCAGTCTCTCTCGGATGTGTAGCAGCGCGGACCCTGGCCCCCAGTCATTTGCATTGGCTACATCGTTGAACTGCCTGATGAAGGCCTCTACATCGCTATTCCCGTCATATTCTGGGGCTCTGAATGTTTCTATTGGTGCAGGGGGTCCCTGTGTTCCCTGTTTGACGAGCAGTCTTTCCAAGACACCCGTCAGTCGCTCTAAACCTCCTAGTCCCTCCATTAGGAGAGCTTCCGGTCTTTCCGCGCTGCGAGCCCGTCTGGTCATACCTGCATCGTCTTTTTGGTCCCTGTTAGTCGTCCTGTTGTGGGTTAAGCAAATCTCACTGCTGCCACCAGTGTAAAGGATCTGACTCCGGTAGCTGAGTCAGCTTTACTTCCTAACAAGGGAGTCGCAACCTGGGCTACTGGCCGGCCTTGTCCGAGGCCTGATTGACCTGCCCGTGGCGGTCAAGTCAATCCAAGACAAGAACCTAGTAGTCAGGCTCGCTCCGAAACCAAACCCCCGGCCTGCCTCTGGATCTCTACCTCAGGCTAGTTTAGATCCACTAATGGCTGGTCTTAAGACTGGATCTCTTGTGCCATGGCACACCCGATCGAGTCTAGACAAGGCCGTGGATCGCCTCCTAGCCTTCTTAGAGTCACCCTGGCAGTTCCGTCTGTTGGTTGCACTGAGCCTGCTTGTACAATCGGTGAGCCAACCAGGCAGGCGTCAATAGAATCAGTTCGTATGAGTTTATAGCAATTTATTAATGATATCTTCAATACAAGTATGCACAAGTATGAGTGGAATCAAGCACCCCTGCCTGTCTACCGCGCTGGCTTATATAGCCAGCGCCTATCGTTTAACTCCGCCTACTGATCTATTTATATCACAAAGGATATGCCAGATATAACAGGATGATTATGTAACAAAAAGGCAGTTCAGTAATACAGTTATATAATAAAAAGGCAGTTCAGTAATACAGTTATATAATAAAAAGGCAGTTCAGTAATACAGTTATATAATAATAAAAAGGCAGTTCAAGTATGCAATAAAGGAAGTTCGAGAGGTTCGGTTAAATGATAGTGCGGATATATATATGAGTGCAGTAAATAGTACACAGGTATGTCCCGGTCCTCCACAGTATTTAGATAACTTATGTCGAAAGACGTAGAAGATAGCTTAGGTGTACCATACTCGGAATCCCTAAGCAGTCCTAGAAGAGATATGAGGACTTACAGAGCAAGTAATGAGAGTGTAACCTAAGACAGAGCTAAATCTGTGCCCAGGACTCCTCCACTTCAAAGTATAGTCGTAGCAAAACCCGTGGCGCACAACAGGCTTAGTAATAATAACAGACCATCGAGAACTCCAGAAAGAAAAACCCAATATGGGAAACGAAAAACCCAACCAGTTGAACTTATAACTTTGTTTTTTAGTTTCAGGAACATAGTATGTTTGTTTCTGTTGTATTCCAGATATTAATACTATAGTATTTGGCAATTTAATTGTAAGGTAGTTAAACGACCCCTCATAAAAGATTATATCTATCTCGGGAGCAAACTGAGTGCATTTTTTACGGTGTATATCTAGCAACTTAGGTGTTTAAGGGATTCAAACACATACACATCGGTCCTGTTAGATTTACAATAATTGATGAGAACAGAAAATGTGTGCCTATAGAATCTCTTTATGGCAATCCACAGAAAATATTAAGGCCTACGAGAAAGATGGTACAAGCAAATAACATTGTTGTAATGTTACGCATTATTTATCTCATCTGCTTAAACACTTATAACAATAACATCACCACCAAGTGTGAAAAGGACACTGAGCTTATAAGAAGCCTGGTTATGGTACAAAACTCAAGGATTGTAAATCTGATTATGTCAAGAGGTTGGGCAACTCCTTATTTGCATAAGAGAGTATTTACGAGGAGACATTATTCTTATGCTTTCAGAAGTCATTTTCTCAGAGATGGGCTACATCCTGGCCTTTTGATAACTGAAGACTGGAAAAAGAAATTCATTGTGTCAAAAGAGTTAACAGTTGAAAAGTGATAAGTAAATTAAATAAAAATACTAAAAGAAAAGCGAAAATTGTATATATATTTCTTATGATGTTACTGGCTTGTATATACATGTAGATATATAACTACAGTAACTAACGACTAACATTAGCACTAATGCAGTTTTATTCAGTTCAAAGAGCAGGTTGCAGTAAGGGTGTGTTGGCATCCTAGTTGACTGATCAACTATCAACCCAGTTGATAAAATTTGTATATAGACCATTGCATTTATGAGACAGTTAGGATATTGGATTTTTATCTGGTGTGCAATTAGCAGTATTGTGTCACTTATGGATATGTGATGGTGCGGAGGGGGGGGGGGGGGAGAGTGGGGATGGCTTTTTATTACAGTGAGGTGTGCTGGCACCATTTATACACCACATAGAAGGAGCTTGAGGGAAAGGTGTAAGGGATTGTCATTGACTAATACAATCAGATGGATATACACTTATTGGATATTCACAATTATAAATGTTTCTTGTACACTTGATCTGATTGGCCCTTCAATCTACTAATGGTATTTAAACATTTACTGTAACCTAACAACTTGGGCTTAAAATGAATGAAGAAAACCATTCAAGTAGTTCGCAGTATAATAAATGCATATCTTGTCAAAATGAGCAGCAGAAAGGTGTCCTCAGAAACGTATAAGTATTATCGTAGTACTCAGCCAAATGGCTTTATCTCCTCTTAGTAGGAAATGTTATACAAGTTCCCCCATCTGGCCGCCCAGGCCGGCTTATGATTTAATCACATTCAGGGGCTCCTTTTATACGAGCCATTTGAGAATAACAACTTTAAATTGGTTGTCAGCATTTTTCTAACGTTGTGCAATTTCTGACTACACATATCGCAACCGATCAGCTGCGACAGAGCGTCTGAGCTTATCTTTCTGAGAAGCCAATGATTTTTGAAAAACTTAACCAATTTTCTGACCATGAAATTTACACAAGTGTCTCTATCTTTTTTTGTAACTTCAAAACTCTAGGAAAGTTCTGGAATATGTATTATGCTCAATTCTTTCTGATTTTCTGAATGTTATATTTTTAAAAACTTTATTTTAGCTGTGAAAAATTATTAAAGCTTATTTTTCAAAGGCTTTGCTTACTGCTAGAAGACAGCTCCTTGGAAAAATCCATGATTAAATGGAATCCCATAAAGGCGTAGTTGATAGGATTGCTTTCCATGAGTTTGATAGTTTCTGAGGACTGCTTTGACATTGCCAGTGTACAATAAAATAAAAACCAACGCAATACATAAAATTTACAACTAACATAAAGCGAAAAGCATAAAGTGCAAATATTAAAAGTAAACTCAAGTTATGCAGTTCTTGTTTATATGACATACTCAATATTTTCATTGTAGCTCGGGGATGTATGCATGGAGGCTCTCTTCTACTATGTATAGGCTGTTCATAAAATTGAATAGCTGTTTCCTTCTCGCGTCTCTGCTTCCGATGTTAATGCAATATTTTGATGTCTTACATGTATGTTGAATCTGAATAAATATATAACTAAATGTACATAGTTATATATTATGGTGAGATACAGTGATTTGTGGTTTTACTGTCTAATTTGCATCTGACATCTTTTAGGTGGTCTGTGTGTCGGGTCTAAGATGAATTTGCCAATTAACTCCTTTCTGCGTGTATTGTTGTCATCATAAGTTATAGAAGTTTCTGGTTTCCTTGGCAACATAGGTCATCTTGTTTTCTCCAAGAACTGATATCTGTCAGATCTATCCATAAAAATACTGTGTTGAAAGCCACTAAAGCTATGTAGATAGCGATATACTTATTATCTTAACATTTACTATAATCAAACCTTGTAAGAAATACAATGTTTTCGTTACATACTATTTGATTAACTGGTAAGTGGTAAACTATTTATGCTAACTGCCAAACTTGTCAGACAAATATCATTTAAAAATCATTTAAATATGAATGTTGAACTTTTTTCCGTCAAATGCCCATTTAAAGTTTTTTCCAAATACACAGAGATGCAAGTATTACTGTCCTCCGCACTAATAATTGTGTATTTCAACATCTCTAATAAAGTACAACAAAACTCTTCATGTGAGCCGCATGTAAAATTTTTATCATGTTTATGGTACATAAGTGAGACCAGACACTAAAATACTACCAGCCTAGCTTCTTTTTCTACTCTCAGAATCATACAAAATTGAGGTTTGCAGTGCCGCAGTCCACAATGTGGTTTATTTGATTTTTCATGAGGTGACACAGTATACTATAAAGAAAAGTGGTAAAAAATGTGAAAAAGTTATTAACACAAACCATTAATACAACAATTACTGTACAGATTAGGCAATTAACATGAGGTTTATCATTTGTATGGCGTAAAATCCATATAACATAGACATTCTTGAAATGAATCATTTATGCTGCAGGACAGTTCAAAATAGTTTCAACTAACATACAAGTCAGTTGAAAACACAGAGTGACTAAATAAAAGTTTTATATTAGTAAAGTTGTGATGCCAGAAACTAAGTTGAAGATGATAATGCTGAGTAATTTTTTTTTAATGGTACAAAAGAATTGCCAAGAATCAAAGACCAGTTTGTTTTATTACTTTAGATTACCACTGTTTTAATATCATTTAACATTACAATAAGAATCATTTACAGACAGAGTGAATATTAACAACATGATAAAGACATGATACTTTTGAATTTTGTTGTCCCTTTTTTAAATATATCTTTGCAGGTGCAAGTTGCTGAACAATGGTATCACTTTACTAAGTAGTAAATGTTCACATTTACTAGGTTAGACTTTGACAAAAAAAAGTTGGCAGTGAGGCCTTTCATTTTTGCTTTTTGATCGTTATCAAATTCACTTATTGCAAAGATGAAGCTGCCTTTTTTCTTTGGTGTGGTTAAACTTTTATAAAATTACTGTTATAACTTTACAAAAAAACTTGTACTGTACCTAATCAAAATGCATCAGATTTTATAGTTTGATAGCGTGATGCATTGACCTGACATGTTCTACTAGAAAGACTTGGCAAGCATGGAAAAAGCTAATCCCCCATGTCTAACTAGTTATAATTGGCTCGAAAAAATATCATATAAAGGGAGTTGTCTGCTTTGTTTAACTTTGAGTTATCCTCTCTGCTAGATTAGGAAAGAATAGGCTCCGCCTTGCAGTCGCAACGGTCAAACAATCGCACATGCGATGTGTGAGTGTATGCACACGTGCGTTTCAACGCAGAATAGTTTAGTACAAATCTTTTTGGTAAGGTAAAGTAAAAGAATTATTTTGCAAAAGATTGGAACACTTACTTTTCATTTCTTTTTTGACTGTGTCAGATAGCTTAATTATGTTTTACTAGCATAAAGTAGGTGGAATTGTTTGTGCATTACTCATAAATATTGACGTCTTATTTACAATTTTTGCCGTTAGTGACGCTTTGTATAGTTAACACGATAATACAAAAGTCTTTACCGGAACCTCAAAAAATTTCTTGTTTGATTTTGTGAAAAGAGTTGGTTTGCTGGCAGTAAAAATCGTTTTATTGTTTTGATTTGTGTCGAAATGAAGTTTATATTTACGTATTTTGGTCGGCATTGAATAATAAGGAAACTCTTGCCTAATTTATGAGCAGATTACGCGTGTTAGCGTTTATCCATTACATAACTGTGCATGTATCATAAATCTGAAATTGTGGTCTATTGTTGTGTCGTATTGCAACAGTAATAGTCTCTGCACGCACTGTTTTTTGTATTTTAGGCAAATTTTACAACAAGACAGTAACAAAGTCGCGTAGCATTCAATATTGTTTTTATTGTTTTTGAGTGCCACAATTGTTATTTTTGTATATTTGAAAGCTAAACAACTGTTGTATAAAGCAATGTACTTACATGTACTGATGTGAAGATGAAGAAGAGCCTCCGTCTTTCGTTACACTTCCTTATATCCTCCCCCATACTGCCTTACACTAGCTATTCTACTAGCTTTACCACTAGCTTTATCCAGCTTTATGCACTCACCGTAATTACCAAGACCACCTGTACTGCCTTGAGCTCAGACACCAATATAGCCTGAGCCTAACAAATGCCATAATACAACATGCCCTTTCTTTTTTTCTTTTTGTTTTGGGCCACTCCATCACTACCAACAAGCAGACGTAGTAACTTACCTCACTTGTGTTGCCCGTTACCTGACTCCGTTAGGGCAATCTCCATAGGCTATGCCTCTGGCTTGTCTGACCCTGTGCCACCGTCTAAAGTACTCTTCTCGTTACTGCCAGCTCTATTGCCAGTCTGCACTGGCTTTTCCATCACCCTGACCTCCGCCGCTACCAATACTTTTACCGTGACCACTGTCACTACCGATACTACTTCCGCCACCTTCTCCAACACTACTTCCACCAACCCTGACTAACCCGGAGTCGATGGTTTGGGTCAATAATGACTCCTCAACCTCATCTCCGTCTCTTCCGTCTTCACCTCGCTCTCCCCAGTAAGAGGCAGACTCGACAGGCTTCCTGTGGGAGGTCTCCATCTGGGCCGTAATCGGCTGCACAGGGGATGGCACCACAGAGCTGGGAGTTGGCATAGGCCCAGACCTATCCAGCTCGACCTCACCTGCAACCAGTGCAGGTCTGCTACCAGCAATTCTTCTCTGAACCGGTTTATAGTCCGAACCTCGACTGGTTTGAAACTCGACGAGTTTGTATATCGACAACGGTTGGTCCAATCTCGACAGCAGTTTTACTATTTTACCATCTACTATTTTCATAGTAAATGAGCGATTTATATGTAGAAGATTTATTTGCGCAAAAATATATTGTTATTCATTTGATGCAGCACTCCCCAGCTTATGTAGGCCTAACAATATTTTGCCCAACCTAAATATAGAACGAATGCTAAAACAAGTAACAATCATAAATATGGTTGACTGTTATGCTAGCAAAATGTTTTATTTGAAGACTAAACTTCAGTGAGTAGCTTTGGTTTTTATTTTTTGAAGTGAGGATAGAACTGCAAAAGGACATTTATTATTTGTTGAAGATTAAATTATTGTAAAACTGCATCAGCCTTTGTCGATGTTCGGACCAACCTTTGTCTAGATTCGGACCAACCTCTGTCAAGATTGGGACTTGTCTAGGTTCGGACTTGTCGATGTTGGGACTGTTGGGATGTTGGGACAACACAGGGGATGGCACCACAGAGCTGGGAGTTGGCATAGGCCCAGACCTATCTAGCTCGAGCTCACCTGCAACCAGTGCACGTCTGCTACCAGCAATTCTTCTCTGAACCTCGGCTAACTCCTGCACCACTACCCTGAATGCCTTGACATTTTCCAATTCCATGACTGCTGTCTCCCGTTTGGCTTTCAGATTAGCCAATTTCTCCTTCGACTTCCTCCGCACCTCCCTTTCCTCTCTTACAATCTCTGCTACCTTTTTCTCATGACCTTCTCTGTCTAACATTCCATTGCTGGATACCTCGGCTAAAAAAGAGCAAACCTTTTCCATTACAGACTCTGGTTCAGCTACTTTCTCAGCACCTTCCCTTACCTCATCGTGACTGTGTTCTCTATCATACCCCATAGACACTTGCACATCTCTGGTGCCTTGGGCTGTCCCCCGTTGACTACCAATTTCTACTTATTCGCTACTCTTCACTCCCTTGGTTTTACGATTCCACCAATCTTGACCTGTGTGACCTTTCTTAACTTTGCTCTCTCTGTTGGACTTATTTGTCAGGTTTTGCAACTCGACATCATCTGAAACATAACTTGACCCAGCAATAATGGTTCTCGACGGAAACGGCTTAACTGGCTTAATACTTCTACACTCCTTAACAGGCTCAAACTTACTTTTGCATAACGCGTTTACAACAGCAAATAGTTTTAGCAGCTTCAACTCAATTATGCCCAAAAAGTTTGTTCTCAATCTTTTCACCACATGAACTTCAGCATCCAAATGCCTGTCTTTACTTTCCAAATGAACTATTACACTTCCAACCACTTTTAACTCACTACCATCAGCAGTTTCTAAAACTGTCGACGGTTTCTTTATCTGAAGGTTCAACTTATTGGCTGTTGCCTCGGTTAATATTGACACTTCAGCCCCAGTATCAAACGTAAACTCTACATTCACTCCATTAACTTCTAAATACTGCACAATTCCCTGGCCTAGTCATTGATCTTCACCATATTTATCTCTATAACCAGAGAATCTAACATTTCTGCCCTTACTATTATTCCGGTACCCTTCATCATACCGGCTCGTCTCGTGCCTCTCCTTATACCTCTCCCCCTCAAGCCTATCTATACTATTGTCCCTGTATCTACTCAACTTGTCTCTCGTCTCGCAGGGGCTTTCTCGGCCCCTGTACCTCTCCCTACTAATATCCCTGCTGCCATATCGCACATAGCTACTATCACGGCTACCTCCTGACCTCCTGCTGCTACCTTGTCTATCGTAACCTACATCTCCTCCCTTATCCCTACAATAACGGGATACATGTCCTCGCCGTCCACAAGAATAACATTTAATGTGGGGACAACTCCGCATCTCATGGCCACTATGTTTGCAATTATAGCAAACTCTATCTCTACTTTCTCTACTGTTTTCTCCATGTCTAGAGACATACTTTTCCCTGCTATTTTCTTTATACTTCCTACTGCCACTGTCCTTGTTATACTCCCCGCCTCTTGTCCCATATCTGATAGTATCATGCTCCTCACTACCATAATACCTCCTACTACTCCTAATGCTACCTTTAGGGAAAGATCTACCTTTAGGGGAAGATCTATTCGCTGAATCATAGCTTCTATCTCTAATCACTCCTGTACTGCGCTCGGCTATCAAACTCTGATACCTTTGCTACTTTTCTCTTAACCTCACTTTTTAAATCGGTACCTCTACTATCTGCTTTCACGAACCTGTCTGAATGATTCGCCATCTCACGCGCCCTCAATGCCTCATGTAACAACTCCCAAGTCAGATTGGCGTTCTTCATCAAATCTTTACTTACTTCTCTATCTCTCAACCCGTTTACCACCACTATAAGGGCAAACCTTACTCTATCATTGTTATTAGCCACCTCAGCATATCTGCTCAAACTCTCTACCCGTTGTAAGTACTCTCTATCACTTTCTCCAAGTGCCTGCCTAGCTGTAAGAAACGTATGCCCCTTTACGAACATACTCTCTTGTCTACCATAATAGCCTTGCAAAACATCCACTGCCTCTTCATAAGTAGAATTTACGCCATCTACGTTAAACCCTGCACCCCTCAATACCTCTCTACCGCTGTGCCCAATAGCTCTCAATAGTGGCACTAACCTAGCTCTACCTCTCATAATAGGCACTCTGTTGCCATCTTCATCATTTACATAACCTCTCGACAGCACTCTCTATACATAAATTCATCTCCTCTATAAATCTCTCCCACGACCCATCACCGTGCTCACCGAACACCAGCTTCGGAAAACCACTCTCGATCCCCTCGCAACAAAATATATCTCTCCCCACAAATCCACTCTACCCCACTCGTATAAGTTAAATGTAATTGCCACCTCCAAACACGTAATAAATATTTACACCTCACCAACACCGATGCTTCACTGCTACAACACCTCACAACACCACCCTACCTCACGTCACCTCACCTGCACGCCTGTGAAAGGGTCTAATCAACCGTTTAAACTTAAAACCCGTAACCACAAAAATGTTCGCTAATGATAACACAAAAAGGAAAAAAATCAGAATTTTGTCAACTGCGCCATGTTGTATAAAGCGATGTACTTACATGTACTGATGTGAAGATGAAGAAGAGCCTCCGTCTTTCGTTACACTTCCTTATATCCTCCCTATACTGCCTTACACTAGCTAATCTACTAGCTTTACCCACTAGCTTTATCCAGCTTTATGCACTCACCGTAATTACCAAGACCACCTGTACTGCCTTGAGCTCAGACACCAATATAGCCTGAGCCTAACAAATGCCATAATACAACAACAACAACTGACTTACTACATAAGTGAGAAAAGAGAGTAAAGGATTATTACACAACAATTACATAACAGATGAGTGAGTCAATATGAACAAAGAGTATGACAAAGGCTATATACAAATACAAGATAAGGACGGTGGTCAAAGTCAAAAACTAGTACATATTCAACACTCCCACATAGTTTTGACACGCACACTCATACCTGCCAACTCTCACGCATTGGGCGTGAGACTCACGCAATCACCCCAAAGAAAAGATGAAAATGCGTGAGATTTTTGCCCCAATTTTCGCAACTTTATATATACTATCATTGATACATCAACTGCCCCAAAACCAAATCTCACGCATTGCCCCACTCTTGGGTTGGCAGGTCTGCGCACACTCATTAATCTGTTAGCCCATGTTCTGCCGATGTACTACAAAACGGTTTCTGCATAAGGGTTTAGTTAAGATATCAGCAGTCATATCAGCAGATGGACGGTATTTAATAAGAATGTGTCCATTTGCAGCAACAATAACTCTTATCTTAATTGGCAACGGCTCATCATTGACTTTTGTTTTTACAAAAGTTTTAAAAGGGTAGGTACAGTGACAATACTCACCAATTTGTCGGTTACAAGTTAATATTGGTTACATAATTTGGGCTAGTTCTATCGAAGTTCGACAAAATCTCCAGACATAAAAATTGTGAGGATGTACTAATGCCATGAACATAGTAGCAAGTTTTATAGATAGCTCAGCTTATAGTTAATTAGATACTTATAACGATACAGATATGCATTTGTGATCGAGCACCACTAGTGTGCCTGTGCCTTCATGAGCATGACAAACATGAGTGAAATACCTCAAATGAAAACAATTTTTTCTATCAATGTTTGTAAAAGAATTTCTTGACTCCTATTCCGCCTTCCTTTAAATGAGTTTACAAATAGCAGCGCTAGAGTTCCTTCACGAGTATAGCAACATGCGTAAACTAATCAAAATCGAAACAATTTTTTATAATATTTATAAAGAAACTGAAAAGTTAGAAGCTTTTTTTATTATAAGTAATAATCAAATATGCATAGTTGATTATTAGATGATATTTTGGGACTGACTATAAAAGTATCAATAATTTGTTTTATGTTAAACAGTTCACACTAAATAAAAAGTGAAGGATTACATAAGTAAACTCCTAAAACAGCCTATTTTCCTGTTGTTTCCAGTTTGTGGTCAGTCTGAAAGTATTCATGAACTTCACTTGCTGATGACCAGTGTTAATATGACCTAGACTCAAAATCACTGAATTCAAGCATTATACATGGATGGATAAAACTTGAACTACATTCCCACTTATATACAGCGGATATAAATTTAATGCTTATTTTTCATTGGTTGATCCGTTCTCCAAATGTTCAATTATAGCGCTCAAGTTTTAAGAATGAAAAAAACCTTTTTGAACGGGATTTGAACTTGGAAACTCCAGTTCTACTGACAGGCATTTTATCCACTACGCACAGCTTACTTACCATACTATAGAATAGTTGTGCACATAATTGTTACCAATCACTAACAACAGGTAGTTAAAATACTCACGGTTCAGCTAACACACTTGAACTACTACATGAAAAATATGTTTCCAGACTTCCCAAAAATGCTATAGGTATAGATATATGTCTATAACTAAACCTAATTAAACTTATAAAACACAGAAATAATAAAACACCTCCATTTAAAATTAAAATAATAAATGCTGTATATGTTGATTGAAAATATTTTATTGTAAAAAAATTTTTTGTTGTCGCTGTACAATGACGGAAATGCAGCTAGTTTAATTATATACTTGAATATCCAACAATTTGAGATCTCGTACTTAAATAGCCAATAGTTTGATAAGAACAGCATTATCAATGCCTGTCTTACAATAACAAAACAAAAATGGAATATTATTAAACCTAAACTAGGAATATTCAAACTATGGTTCTATTCTGATTACCTTTTTGCCTGCCTAATTTGAAAGTACTCTATCAGGTATTGCTAACAAGACTGGATTCATACATGCAAATGACACGCATGGTAAACAATGTTCCGGTGTAAACTGGTTATTTAAACTAATGTATAGTAGAGGTTAGCATCTAAGGTGATTATGGTGATTTCTTGTACTAAGTTCAGAGTATCCCTGTTCACAGCATTTAACAAATACGCCACATTTGCACTGATCTCAAGTCAGGCCGATCCTTTTGCAGTGATTGTACTACGCCTGTTTACTGCTAGGTCCAAAAGTTAATCTCTCTTATTGTATTTATATTTCAAAACCTACAATTCTGAATCAATCAAGTTTGTTGTTGAGCCGTTTTATAGCCTAATCTCTTGACAACTGCTATAATGCTGTACACATCATTTATCACATACTTTAACAAGTTAATCACTATTACACCATTATCATGTAGCGATAGCACAAAAAGGAGAAGGTCAGTATGAGCCAGAAAGACTGGTAACTGTAATACTAAAAGTATAAAACACTGAGGCTGCCAAGGTATTTCAAAACTAAGCATTTGTTGTGTCACTATGTTTGATAGTGTATTTAAAAGGTTGACTTTAACCAATCACCGTCACTGATCCTCAAATCAATATACTGTAAGACCTCCAATTGAAAGCCACGACACAATATCTTTCAACCCATCCTCTATAGTGGCGGCCATTTGGAGGCAGTGTTCAAATAGAGGCTGACGGTATATTTTTTAAATGGCTCATCAGACCTTTCGAAAGATGCATTTTGCCATATTACGGGTGAAGTGAATATCCCGAATGTTTCGCTCACCTTTTCTGGTGGAGCGATATTAAACCTTTTGGATGCAATAAATCTGCTAACTTGTATCTTTATTTTCAAATTATAGAAGAAAATTTTTGATTAGTTAGACAGGAAAATTTCTGGCCAATCAGTGTGTACGTACAAATATGCTTCAATGATGTCTCTGGCAAATGCTATAGCCAAAATGTTACACCCTTATTGACATCTACCTAAACCAAAAATCATCATATCAACTTGAAATTTTATCGCTCGCGATCAATTTTTTTTCCATTCCAGGAGTAAATATGCAGATTCAGAAGTGGTAAGACATTGAAAGACTGCATAAATCGGATCAAGAGATTATGTTTAATGTTTCAAAATTATTATTAACTTTAAATATTAACTTTATATTGCCATGTAGATTTGCTATACTTTGGTTTAAAGGATGATACTCACGAGGAAGAGTTCGAAGTTTGAGCTTCATGATTTTCATGTTCGTGACTAACTGCATATGTATAAATTATGTTCATAACTGTGTATTGTATGTAATAAAAAAGTAATTTTACTCAAACTTTGTATATTTTGCAATTTTTCTGGTGCAAGTCTAACTTTGTTTCAGCAAATAACAATTTTTTCAAACTGGAAATTTTATGAAACACCTTTTTTGATACACAACTCTATATGAATGGATATGAGTTGTTTATATGAATGTAATATTATTTGAACGAGGAGACTTGACTGGTTTTTCTGAAATTTGAATGAGTAAATTATCCCGAGTCTGTCTCTTGTAGTAGTAACTTGAATTATGGCAACTTTCTGAAAAATGGACAGTCTTTGGGGCTAATCGCCAGTCAGTTGTGATTGTGTTAAACGATTAACGCGATCAATACAAATACACAATTGACTGAGTTGAGCCAATTGATCTTCAAATAAAATGCAACTGAGGTGATGATCATGATGTGATTCCTTTGTAATTGTTTAATATATTGTAAATGAATTTTCCGGCCTTGACTCAGGCACGTTCTAGATTGCAATAACATTGCATGAATTGTAAGAGAAGTGAGTATGGTTTTTCATTCCTTTTATTCCGAAGGAGTTCCCCTTAGTTGTGGAGCTGCGACTACTCTGCTCTCTTAGCGAGAGCACTACCCTATATGTACATATATTTTCCCGAACCCTATAATGGAACCAGGTAAGAAACTGTATAAGAATAAATGATTAATAGACTCGCTAGCACGTTGGCTTAATTACAGTCAAAATAACAAAGTATTAACGATAAGACCGAGTCATAATAAAGACAACCACAATATGCAAAAATATATAGCGGATATTAAATGCAAGTCAAACCCATAATAAAAACAGACAAAACATGCAATATACATACGTATGTAAGTAATTATATGTGACTATGTAAAATATAACAAATAAATGTGTGGTCTGGCGTTTGCCACAATATAACATTAACATAGCGGGTTACTACCGTTTAGTTTACTAACAAATGGATATTATGATCGGCAACACTTTTTTACCAATTAGATACAACCACAATTATTATGCACTCTACTATGGAAACATGAGGTGACTCACTAATATAAAACAAGCTTATATCATACAAAGACACAAATGCCATGTCAAGGTTGTTAGTTGTTTGAACATGTTTCTAGGTAATAGCAACAAAAGTGATTTCAATATTATTCAACTTTTACAGCCCATGTTTTGTTGATATTTAAAAAATTTTTTAAGTAGATTATACATGCATCTTCATTTTTCAAAAAAAAAAATCAATCGTATTTCAGCTTAAGATTAATTGTTATATAAGATTGACACTTTATTGGAACATGAAAGCAGAAAAATGTCCTCCGTACTAGGTAGCGCATTTTCATATGTTATTGGAAGCATAACAAGAAAGTGAAGTGCAATATATGCCAAAAAGAATTTGCTTTCCACCACAACACATCATCATTAAACCATAACTGTCACTTACAACTTTTATTGTTTTTACTAGGTAAATCAGACACGCTGATTTTGATTTTGTATTCAAAATAAAGATTGGTCTACTAACCTTCAAAGTCATGAAGGCTTTTTTAAAGCGTTTCAATATCCGTCTTGCAACCAACACAATTGGCATAATAAGCTCTGCTCATAAATATGTGACGTAGCCTAGCTTTTTAGGAACAGAAGTTAGGGGTGTTTAGTCCGATTTAGAAGAATAGAGGTGGATGCCTTAAAACAAACAATCTTCAAGAACAAAGAAAATCAGGAACAAACATCTTCTAGTTGTCCAATACCTTCCACAATATATTCTGGCCTAAACCTTTTTCTGCCCTGGTAGTAGATTTGCATAAAATTTACGAAAAAGACTTTCCAGGCCTTAAGCGAAAGCACAATTCCTCATTAAACGTCGGTAGCGCTGAGAAGGGCTGATGGCAGGACGGGAGCCAAGGCTAAAACTACACTAGCGAATCAATCAGGGCTTATTTATCTAACTAACGAATTCAAATTCCATGTAATAAATATGATTCTATGAAATAAATGTAAGCTAAAATGTGCCCACTAGAAATTATAAGGCACCTGCTATCTTGGACTTACAAGCAGAAAATCCTCTGAACTTCAAGAAAGAATATTCATTGGTTCTTTGTTTTATTATCAACTCTTCTCATTTTGATTAATGTATTACAAAAATGGAGCAAAATTTTTATATTATGTATTTACCTGTAAATAGTGTTTGTTTTTAAAGTAACTGCCGTTTTGACCTACAAATTTTAACTTCTTGTAACCACCAATCATATGTTGTGTTTGCTTCTGCTCGCTTATATAAACAGTTGTTTTTGCATTTGAAAAGCAGTCAAGACTTTGTTAGTATGTTGAGGCATGCTGTGATATCACAATTAATTTATTCAAGTTCAACACATCTCTTTTGTAACTTGGGTGGCTTGGCTTGCTAGTTTATACACGGTCGGCTATCTGCTGTCATAGAGTCTGATTTATCGGCTCTTGTTGTAGTTATGCTGGTATATATACAGTCTGCCATCAGCTGTATATAGAGTCTGCATTTGTTGGCTCTTGTTAAAGTTGCGCTGGTATATACATGGTCTGCTATCGGATGTGTATAGAGTCTGATTTATTGGCTCTTGTTAGAGCGTCGCTTGTATATATATGGTCTGCCATCGGCTGTACCCTAAGTCCTCATGCTCAAGCCGTGTGGCCTGTTACTGGGCGCGGCTTCTGGTTCAAGGTCATAGACCGCGGCTAAAGGCCAATTTTTTTAAACTTATGTGGGGCTCAGGGCGGCTTCTCGATAAATGCGGTCTCTGCTCATCTCCCGCGCTATAACCATAAAACCGTATTCATAATACACTTTTATGTACGGAGGTTTTGGCGACCTACTCGTTTATTTTCAAGGTCATGTATATGGAATACTGTAGACTAAAGAAGAATTTATTACTCTAAGTCGAGATAACTCCGTGACACACGAGTGAAAGATAAGTGGTTGGGAGCGTGTTAATACCTGCTGATATCGAAGCAGAACTATGGACCAAACTGAGTGCAAAACTCACCACATCAAACAAATTGCAGCAAGCCACAGGTGTTCAATTATTTCACATTGTTAGCAGCACAGGTGTCCTTTAGCGGGATATTGCCGAGGCCGGGCTGTAGTCTACACGCACAAAAAAAAACAACAAGCGTTCACGTAATTATGAGCAAAAAAAAGTATCTACGCATATATCTCACCAATCCGATGACCGGCACACACAAAAACTAAACCAATCGACAGAGCCACCCATCATGCCAAAATATTCCAAGTTTCAAGTCATGTCTTGCACAACTCACCTTATGGTTTCTCAAAACTTGTCCCTAAGTTCCTATTAATTTGGGACTGTCCGATTGCTGTTTTCGAAATGGTCGCCGGTATATATACAGTCTGTTATCGGCTGTTATATAGAGTCTGATTTATCGGCTCTTGTTGGAGTTGCGCAGGTATTTATACAGTCTGCTATCAGCTGTTATATAGAGTCTGATTTATCGGCTCTTGTTAGAGTTGCGCAGGTATATATACGGTCTGTCATCGGCTGTATATAGATTTTGCATTTGTTGGCTCTTGTTGGAGTTGTGTTTGTATATATACAGTCTGCGATCGGTTATATATACATGTAAAGTCTGCATTTGTTGGCTCTTGTTAGAGTTTTGCTGGTACATATATATAGTCTGCTATCGGCTGTAATATATAGAGTCTGTATTATCGGCTTTTATGATGAGATTGCACTGGTATATACACAGTCTGCTATCGACTGTTATGTAGAGTCTGATTTATTGGTTCTTGTGGGCTTTCGTTGGTATATCCAGTCTGCTATCGGCTGTGTAATAGTGAGTCGGTGTTAATGGCTTTTACGCTGGCAATGGTGGAAGTATTAGTTAGATTAGAGGTGCCTAAGCTTCTATAACCAAGCAACAGTTCCTGCTTGGCCTAGTGTTTCTGATCTTTCAGCTCAGGTTATCTTATCTTTGTGGCCGGAAGCTGATACATCGGCTTTTATGCAGTGTGTTGGTTTATTTATAATTACTTAGCTTTCACTTCTGATGCCAATAAAATTTGATCTCCATGGAAACAAGCTTGTTGCTAACGATGTAGATCGATCAGCAGCTTTCTCACTACCGGCTCACTGATTATCTAACAGAAAGTTCACCGCAGAAAAATCATAGACATAAATAATACCGCAATCATTTACAGCTGTACAAGCTTGTAGCATTATTAGCTGTTGGGTCTCCAGTAACTATATGTCGAGGGATTCTGATTCTTTTAGTGCATGTATTTTATGTGAATAATTTTAATAGTAGCCAACGATTATGGGGCCACTCAAAATATGACTATCAAAATTGCTGGCGAAATATTTTACGCTAAACTTTTACGCATTGCATTTACCTTTGCCTCAAAACGTGCAAACTGATTTTTATGCATGTTCTTCGAAGTATTAAGACCGCATTAAAAAATAAACTACTATTAGCCTGAGACAGATATTAATATATTATTTCTATGGCGATGCTTTCAAAGTTTTAACAAAATAAAAGTGAAAAGCTTTGGGGTTAGACATAAAATATCGGAAGGCATTGAGCAGCCAGTTGATGTTTGGTTCATCGAATAGAACAATCAGAACACAATTACCTGAGCAAATAATGCAAATATTTTTGTTTTAAAATTGTTAATTTTTGTTTCGACATGTATTATAAATATGGCTCGTTTTTTCACTTGTTCCTAATTATATATTTATAACATTTGATAGATTAATATTATTATACAACTTATAAATTTGCAGATTTATAGCAAATTATTTGATAGGATCTTTTCACTAGCCTTTAACTTTTTCACTTGGCTTGCTATGAAGAGACCTTCTATATCGCTCATAAAAAGCCAGTTTTGGCTGCAAGCTGTAGCAAACATATCAATGAGTGCAATGACCTTTTATGCAACATTTTAAACTATAGTTATAAAATGAAAAATATACCTTCAAATTTGGAATGAAATAAAAGAAATTTAAGCTGTAACAATTGCAAAGCATCGCACAGGCTATAATATCATCCAGTTTCTCCCAAAGAGTACAAAATATAGACAACGTTTGCCATGCTCGTAAAAAGGTTAAATTTACCTTCCCAAATGCTGATGAGCTATTTGAAGAATACAAAGCCAGCCTCTATTTGAATACCACCTCCATTTGACAGCTTTTAGTGGGAGGGGGTTAAAAAATGGAGCGCCACTGCATTAAAATATAGGTTTTATGGTAACTTTTTGTAATAATAAGTTTCTATTTCAATGTTTGTCATTGTCTGTCCACCTACAACGTGAATTGTTTTTTAAATTTACAAGTGGACTTCATTCATAAAAAGCTAGTTCTCTGCAATCGCTTGCTTGGAAACATAGATTTTACCTAATCTATTTTTACATTCTCTTATTTAGATAAACTGATCTCTACATATATTGCCTGCCATAGACACCATGAACACTTTGTTAGTAAAACCGAAGAAAGAAGCAGATGATTTGAGTGACAGTCTCTATCCAACCGGTTAGTTAGAGAGTTTCACTAAGCTATGTTTATTATAAAGATTATTGCCCTTGAAAATTTTTGCAATATGTATTCATCTTTTTCATACCCATTTCTTCTTTAGTCATGTCGTCTATAGCCATGTTATCTGTACCAATTTTCTATTGATCAATGTTCTCTGTAGCCATATTTACTTGTTTTTTTTTCTATTTTCTTTATAGCCAATTTTTTTTATAAGCCCGACCGCTATTGTTGTTGTTGTGTTTAGTATAGCTATGTTTTCGCCTCTCGGTAGACATAACATAACACTTTTAATTGAACACCAAACTCTATGGAATGCCACCTTTATTTGAACTGCACCTCCATTTGACCGCTAATATAGGAGAACAGTTAAAAATCAAGCACCACCCTTAAATTCACTGCCACCCTAATTTGACCACCACTTTACATTATTTCATCTTTATGAATCCATAATTCTGTGAATTTCGACCGATTACCTAATTCTGCGTTTTTCGTGATTTCGGCCAGAACTCAGAACTAACGAAAAATTCGTTACGTGTCGCCATATCTTTAGTAATCCCACTTACACAATCATCGTCACCTACATTGATAAATGGTCGTCTCATCTGTAATTTTTTAAATATCCCTGTCGTCGGGTGGTCAGAATCGTCACAAAACATGGGAGGATCCCATATTGGCACTGATACCGATTCTGATATTTAAATCGGGGCAACTCTACTAATAATGACTCGATTACATCAATAACACTTAATTCTTTCGTTGCTTCTGTTCATATTGAAGTCCAGTTTTTAACTCCAAAGATATTCATCATTTTTTTCATTTAAACTTTGAAAACAACATCATAGAAATAATTAATATCTGTATCAGGCTAATAGTGGTTGCTTGTTTAATGTGGTTCTGATACTTCGATGTACAATGTATGTGAAAAATGGTTTACATTTATGATGGTATATGAATGACTAGTTTTAGGCCAAAACTTGTGCTTTGCGATGCAGCTAAAAGTTCATCATTTGAGCAAAATGCAACTCGTAAATGTTTTGCTCTGTTAAAAAATTGTTTGGACGGTAGTCAATTGTTCATGAGTATATATTTGTAGCGTATGAAAAATTATTATTTTACAACTTGAAAATTCAAGCCAGTATATTGTAACTATACACACATTTCTAATGTGATGGTTTAACCAGCCAGCTAAAGTACTGTTTAGGCTGGTCCTTTTGTGTAGCTCCACTAAGTCAATGTTTGTAGGTAGTAAATTATAAATAAATTATATTGTAGATATCGAGGTTAAAGTAGAACCTGATGATGTATCAGTCGACAAAGACAGTGATGAAGGTAATTCTATTGAAGATTTTTTTTTCACAAAATTCATGTCATCTTATTATACAGTGCACCGTCCAGATACAATGATGATCTGTACCAAGGCTGGCATCGCATGGCAAAAAAATTGTATCTCCGGGTATAGAAACCATCGTGATTGTACAACGAAAAAAATGATAACATTTGCCAAAATTTTATATAAATGCTGTACATATTGAAAGTTTACCCTTTAAACTTGAAACTCATCTTTTAAACTAAGTTTTATTATGTATTTTAACTATTTTAATGAATTTCAACTTATTATCACAAAATTTTGTCCTTCATAAGTTTTTCTTCACTTTCATTATAAAATTTAGCGTGTCTGGTTGAAACCTTTTTCAACCAGAATTCAATAAGAAAGGCCGTGCGATGCAGTTATCGAAATCGGCCTCTCACACACCTGACCATTTAATGGCTACCGAAAAGAAAAATGAAATTTATTGACAGGACGTACATATATTTGGAGTAACAAGACTTTAGCTGGTATATTGTAGAAAATAAAGTAGAGAGGAGTCAAAAACATATCAATCCTAATTATGTTGCTGTACACTTGAAGATTAATTTAATACGTAATGGAATTTTTAGCAGGCTAAAGAAAGTTGTCTAGTCCAGTCCAATTTTTCTTCTGGTTTAAAAGAAAAAAATGCTGGTGCAATGCAGAAAACAGCTAGCTAGCTAACGATTGTAGAAGGATCCAGAGAAGGTGCTACAGTAGTTTTTCTTGTATGAAATGTGAACAAGAATCAATGTAACCATAGATACAAAGTTGGTACGTATTTATACCCTAGAGGACGTGCTTTAACAAGTTTCAGAAAGTAATGTGAATGTGTTATCTATCTTGAGTAGCTAGTTATACGAGTGACATACTTGCGATAAATTTTATTCATGTAAGAGATAACAAGCCCAACTTGCAAAGACATGGTTAAACAAGAAAAGAAAACATAAAATCAAAAGGAAACAGATAAAATATGAAAAACATGTCACACAAGAGATAAATAATATATATTATACCTGCATTGTTTTAATGTACCAGTCCACATCAGTAAATTAAACACCTGAAATATTTCTGCCAGTGTTGGGTTTTCTGTATCTTCTACATCCTCGCCACTACTAAATGGTTGCTCCTTTAGAATGCTGATCGCATCCATGACCTAGCTCATTTAAATCTTCAGTCGTAAGCTCATTTCTTTTGCTTGCTTTAATGGAGTTCTTGTTTTAATAATAATTGCAAATGCTGATTGGTTGCGATCATATTCCTTGACAATGTTAATAATACGGGTGCCTTCTTATTTACGACATCTAACTTTGTTGACATAGAAATCATTTGTCCTTCGTTTTGTAACGTTTGTATCGGTCTCAGTTTCATAGCTAACAAATTAAATGTAGACACTTGTAGTTATATACGTATGCTGACTTGAAATTTTATAATAAAATATATTATAACGCTACAAATGAATATTTGCTCTCGCTTGTGTATTTTACAGAAATTTTTCCACACGAATGCTGAAATGAGAGAAGTCGATCATCGTCTCTCTTCTAAACGTTCTGAAAATGTTTTCGGCAAACTATACTTTGGTGTCTCTTTTTTATTTCGACGTGCGTTATGGGCACACTGACCGCCAAATTTTAACTCAGGCAAAACTTTTCTCAAAATCGTGATAAAAATCGGTGAAATAAAATTTGTATAGCGCGGTGAAGATCTCACAATGTTCGACTTTGTAAGGAGAAAAAATCGTATATCAGGGTAATCGTATCTTGAGGGTGCACTGTATATGCGAAAAATTTCTCCTTATCATTCTCTTTAGATGAACTTTCCTAAATATTGCAGTAGTTGCAGAAATGGAAACAAAATCAAGATATGATGCTGGTCCTGATAGCCTCTACCCAACTGGTTAGTTAAAGATTAATTAAATAGTAGTGATAACTAATGATAAGCTTTGACAGGTGCTTGTGAACTGAATGGTTAAACTGGTTTATTGTACTAAAGGTGATATACAGTTGACCTTTGTTTGTTGAACTAACAGACTAGTTGTGTCCGTACATTGATAATTGAGTCCTGTACATGAAACAGATATAATTGTCTCAAAGATACCACTAGTGCACAATATGGGTTCAATATGCATATACAGTATATATGAGTGAGTACAAAATGATTGTATCCACAATAGGTTACAGTATATTCATAGACATATTAACTATACTTGTAGTTAATATAGTATAAAATAGTATAGGTAATAAGTGTATGATTATGATATTGAACTTTTGAAGGGTGTAGCGTGATTTATGTTACCTATATTTTGCAGTCTCCGACAGCGAGAGTGAAATTGCTGTCGCAGGCTCAGCGTTTCTTTTAATCGTTTAGGTGTGATTATTGCATTTCCACATAAAAGCTTACATGGCTTCTGTGAATCTGCAATGGCTCGGAATTGATGAAATTTAAAGGTTGACTTGCAGCAAAGTTTACATTACAGTTATTTGATATCAACAAATTCACCATGTTTTACTCTGCTGTGCTGATGGTGCAAAATATGTGGAAATGTGATTACAATCTCTTAAAAACTCAAAAACGAATATTTAATCGCAGCCATCACAAAAACGCAACAGTTTGGAGTCTCTTTATTTGGCTGACGTACTCCAGCAGTTCGGTTATTGTTTTGACACGAGATGTTATCACGTCAAGTTAAAGGCCAATTAAAGGTTCGATATAAAACATGGAAGTAGATTCTAGCAATTACTTTGGGTTCTATCGGAAAGCCTGTATCAACTATAAATGGGGGGGGGGGGTTAAATGACTCCGATAGCAATTAGGTTTGTAGTCTTTTTTCGGTCTCGCCCAGCGGCTTGTCAGCATCGGTAGCAGCAGTCAAAAACTTTAATTTACTCTTTATACTAATTTCCAAAGATGGCTATCACAGATTGCATAATTCACTAAAATCAAATACCACATTTTTGTGAGCAAAGATGCTCGCAAAAAACCACTAATCAAGCATTTTTTGCGAGCTGTGGAGCACCATCTACAAAGCGCCTGAGTGATCTATAGCAAAAATATTCAAGCCATTCTAACAGCTCGTGCAGCTCGACTCGTGAAAATACCGCGCTGGATGTTGAATGAGGTTTGCCAGCGAACCAATGTATCAGAGAGCTTTTCAAGTTGCAAATAATCTCAAGCCTCCTCAGGAAATTAAAGTGAGAAAATAGCAAACTAATTTTACTTTGTTCATATAATAAATAATCAGATGATTATCAATCAAGGAGTAGATGTTTTCCTCTAGTGAAGCGTTCTGCCCTCTCTTCACTTGATCATTTATTTTTCAAAGCAATGCAGCTCATTCTTAGTCTATCATTGGTTGGTGTCATTTTCCATGTCTGGGCTTGAGGATATCCTTGTAGAATCCAATGTTTATGCAAGTGGCTCAGCGAGTGGTGTGTTATCTGGTCGCACGTACAACAGAAGCGTACCATGTCATAAACTTCTATACAAAGCTTTGGCACGCATTCTGCTTCTCGAGTTTTTTTCTTCACACGAAAAAACCGAGATATTTGTGATAGACTTGTGAGTCTATCACTAGTCTAGACTAGTGAGACTTTGAAAGACTGGTAGTCTCTCAAATGGTGCGCTGCAAAATCCAGGTACCATATCAGAGCTAGAAGACTTTGAAGAAGAATTTTTTTTCACCGTGTTAGCATGCGGGGTGCTGAAAGCCCCACTTACACATTTTGGAATGGGTACTCGGAGCTAGTACGCCTACTGCTCACTTTTCTCCGAGCTACATGAGAGAGCGATTGGCAGGAGCACTCCGTACAGTACGACTAATGTTGAAATATTTCTTTGCCTCCGACAGGGTGAACTATGCCAGGTTGTTATGATGGACCAGTTGAATGAATTTACAAGAAAACATGCGGTGTTCACAGCAACATAGAGCTGTGCATTGTTAATTGTGCATTCATTCACATTGTACGCTTACCACCTACAGGTATGCCACTGTATACTGGCTTGAGATGAATAGCATAGAAAAATCCCATCCATGGATGGCATCTCAGCTCCAGAAGGCACCTGGCCCATGGACGATACGCCAACACTCCAACCATGGGTTTAACTCGGTCGCCGCTGACCAAGTAATCGAACAAACTACCCTAAGACACTTATATTTCGCTAGTATTTAGTTTCGTGAGTAGAATACAGAGTAAAATTTTGCAGCAACTTAGTTTCGCAGCTCTGATGAGTGCGAAAATATAGTAATGTGAAAATAAATGCAGTGGAACAAACATAATTGGATTCCTCAGATGCAGTTCGCCGATAAAAAAAACATTCAATTTTGGAATAGTTTGTAATAGTGAACCGCAGGTAGAATGGTGTCGGCAAGGTTGATAATGCAGTTTGATCGCTTGCTGCCATTTGTTTCTTGTACTACCAACAGGCCCGTATTCCCTGTGGCGGCTGGCTCGCTGAGCCGCCCCAACTTTTTGGGAACTTTTCACGGCTTCGTACAGTCAAACTCAAATAAGTCGCCCTCGGATAAAATGTAACATTTCATCTCAAACACAAGGTTAACTCAAATGGATTTGTTTGGTCAGTTCCAACGCAATGATAAATTGCTTCAGATAACTCGACCTCAACATCATTTATTCAAAAAATTATTTGCCCAACGACCATGAACACGGTTTTTATCGCTGTGGAATATCACTTCATTCCAAGCCATAGAGACAAAAATCAACTTTTAGTAGTTCCTATGTATCATTATCATTATTATCATCAGCGGCAAAATATTCTTGTTAATGACTTTTATAAAGGTTTGCGAAAGATCAAGTTTTACTAAACACCCGCTTGGCCATGTCCCATCGAAAGCGTGGAAACTTCCGTATGAACTTAAAATAAAATCCGCAAAATAGATATTTATTAAAATGCTCAAAAGAAAAAGATGTCTTTTTTCTGAGCGGTTCAACTGCGGTCAAGTTTTGCCTATTTTAATTTAAAAACATCTCGTCAGTCACATCACCTAAAACAAAACAAATATCAAATAATAGAAAAAAGTTGATACTTTCCAATAAAACTCTTTAAAACTTTACATGAGAGGCCCGGCTGAGGCCCTACATGAGAGAAACCTGTTGGGGGCTTACACCGACCCCTCCTTACCCCTAAGTGTTCATAACTAGTCGCCTAACATTAGCCGCCCCAACTTGCAACCAGTAAACACAGGCCTGACTATCAATGAACAAAGCTATTTATTTTCGTGTTTTCACGTTCATTATGATAGTTCAGTTTCGCACATGAAATTTTTGCGAGAGGATAACTCCGCGACAACGCGAAAGCTAGATGAGGCGAATACATAAGTGTCCTAGGGTATCAATCGGGAGTCGAAGACTAGTGGGGGCATTAAAGGCATAGCGATTACTAAAGGTAAGTTACCATTAACCATCAGAACTTAATTGAGCATCAGTTAATCTCTGCTATTATTATTTTGTGCATGACAGCTTTTGTTTTATTTGAACTCATGATTGGTTAAATGTGACTGACTCTCTGTAGGGACGATCGAATGATGGGTTCTTGCTCATCATGTTAAAGCAGCGTTAACGCAATGCTGTGAAGTTATAGCTGGAGTCAGTAGTGGGTTGCAGTTTACCAAGAATTAGCTGATTCACGGTATGCATCTTTTGTATCTTATCCATCCGTTGGCCATTCACCAAATGCTTGTGTCTGCATACTCAAGCTGCAAGTACAATAATTACTTTTAAGTTAACACATTGTATATTGCATAAATTTCTCATATGTACAGTATGGCTTGCATAACTTCTGTCATGATTTTCACTCAATTGCATTTTCAGAGTCAAAGAAATTGAAAAGGCTAGCAACAATCTTATTGATACTGTTGAGTCAATGATCAACCCTTGGACACATCATCAAGACACTCATTTCACTCAGCTCTGGTGCTACAGCCAATGCAACTCAACAGCAGTCTTCTGTCAGCTGATATGATAGGCGAAACTCAAGTTCAGACATATCTGAAAGAGTGTTTGCAAGTTGAGCAGGGTCGTATATTCAGTACAATCAAGAGAAGCAGACTTCAAACTTTTGCAACAGCTCTTAAGAACCCAGCCAACAAAGCCTATCAAAAGCAAAGCACCGTCGCCAATCGTAATATCTTCTGTCGATTGCTTGTGGTCAGCATGCAGCGACATATAGACATAAAGAAAATCCTTGGCTGCTTACTGTCGTCTACACCACCAGCCCTTTCATCACATGATGGAACTGGGCTTGGCAAATGTGTAAAAGCTCATCTTCTTTGTGGAATTGAAAGCCACTGCAAAGAAAACTCGCTTGTCAGAGCTGTGCCTGAAGACTGTTCTCTGATTGTAGACTGTATGGCATTCGTTTTGTGCCTTACCCAGAAGCATTCTTCCTCATACTTTTGGAGAGCTAGTCTAAAAAGTATTGTATCAGCTCGGCTGCTTGGCTAAAGCCTACAAAGCAAGAAGAGTAGATTTGATTGGTGATTGATATGTGAAGAACTCTATCAAAAACGTTGAACGATCTCACCGTGTGACTAGCAAACAGCCTGAGGTCCTAATACTTTATGGGGCTCAGCAGAAAAAACTGAAACAAAGGACGAAATTCTTAGCGAGTAGCTGCAACGAGTCAGCTTTGTAAAACTTTTTACTATGGCAATTTAAGCATTGCAAGCTCCAAGATAGTTTTAAGGTATATATCGGGGTTGCTGATAGTTGTGAGCGACTTTCATTTAGTAAAACCGACCTTCCTGTTTTAGACCCTCCCCTCAGGCTGACCTAGTCTCTGATCATGAAACGGCAGATACTTGAATGTTGTTGCGTGCTGCTCACTTGGATGCAGAAAACATCGGCCCATCTGTCATATGGTCACCTAACACTGATCTGGCCATTCTCTGCATCCTATTCGCTACTGAGCTAAAAAGAAGTTTATACTTTTCAACTGGCACTAGAAATAGGTGCCACATTCTCATTTGCACTAAGATCAGTGAGACGCTGGGTAGTGACATTGCTTCATGTCTACTGGGGCTTCATGCCTTTTCCGGTTGTGACACAACCGGCTCATTTTCAGGAAAAGGCAAAACCACTAATTTCAAGCTCATCCTATCAAATGAAACATATAGGTTGCCATTCCCTAACCTAGGCAAATATTGGGACTTGGATGATGAGTTGGTCAACGCACTGACGCGCTCAACACTACATCCTTATGGCCCACCTGATGTCACAACTTTAGCCGATGCCAGATACAAGCTGTTCTCATCAGGGGCACCTTATGAGAAAATCTTCCAACAACAGAGGCTTCTCTCCATCAGCGTTTAATGAGGGTCGATCATCAAGGAGCAATATGGCAGCGAGTGATTCAATTATTAATCATGCCACCTGATTCCACAATTCATGGCTGGAGTGAAAAAGTTGCTGGCATTTCTGTGCAGTGGTTTCCTGATGGACACAGAGCTATCTCAGGCAGTTTGTCCAATGTACTAGTTGCTCATGTAAAAAAAGTAGATGTATAAGACGATGCTTTTGCAAAACTGCATCTTTAGTTTGCACAAGTCTATTTAGTTGTGTAGACTGCAGCAATGAAATAACGACGAGATTGAGAATGGTATTCATACAGACATTGATGACAAGCTTCAAGATTATATGCAATAATTTTATTAAATGCTTTGTAATATGCTTTCTAAAATCGATTGAAAGTTTTCGATGTATCATATTGTAAGATATTATAATATATTATATATATTAGAAACAGACTGTGTACCTTGGTAAACATGCTATATAATATAATCATCATACAATGTACATTACCAAGATACACATACAAAGTCTTATGGTATTCATTAATCATCCAAAAAGTTAATTGTCATCGAACATACTGCACCATTATTGTTTTAACCCACTACCAGTACACGAAATCTAAAACGAAGCAAGAAACTTTGCATATAAATTCCAGGTAAATAAAAAGAAATAACATGTACCGATGGAAAGTACTAAGAAAAGCATAGTAAATACTTTATGCTTTTCACGTGTTGCCCAACAATATAATAATTTCATTTGAAAGATCAAGCATCAAATTTGTTAGTTAGTCTGCGTCACAGTGTACCCAATGAGGTATACAGTATAGCCTATCAATCAATAGTTGTAAAAGTCCCATTGTAACAAATGTGCAGAAGGTTTTTGGCTGGCAGACCAGTGGCTAAGACGATGGCGAGAAATGTCTGTCATAGTGAGTCCCTGGCGACTGACTACAAAGTAAAAAATGGCATCCATTACAGACATTGAGTTCAAAATATAAAGTTACCATATACACATATAAGAGCTTGCGTTTATTGTGCAATATTGATCCATCATGGCCTATCAGAAAAACGATCTAACAAAGCATGTAGCCATAACTTTAAAACTTGAAAATAGGAAGAGGTACAAGACTGATTTGGATGTGTAGGCAATACGCATAGCCCTACATGAAAGGATTAGATGTGCACCCTTTAGCGCTCGCCACAACAATATTCACTTGACTCATACACTGCACACTTTTGTAAGGTAATAATTAGAGCTGCACAAAGATTGCATTAATCAAACGATTAACGCAATCAACGCATATACACGATTAACTGAGTTGAGCCAATCAATCTTCAAATAAAATGCAACTGAGGGGATGATCATGATGTGATTCTGTTGTATGGTTTAATATATTGTAAGGGAATTTGTCGGCCCTTACTCAGGCATGACCTAGATTGCAATAAAATTGCATAAATGGTAAGAGAAGGGAGTATGGTTTTTGTTCGTCTTATTCTAAAGCAATTTTCATTAGGGGTGGAACTGCAACGACTCTGCTCTTTTTGCGAGAGCTCAACCTCTATATAAATATTTGTCCCTAGCTGTATAATGAAACCGGGTAAGAAACGGTATAGGAATAAATGCTTGATAGACTCGCTAACATGTTGACTTAACTATGGCTAAACTAACAAAGTATTAGCAATAAGACACACGATAAAGACAACCACAATATGCAAAATATACATAAGAGTAATTATATTCAAGTAAAACACATAATAAAGACAGACACAACATGCAATATATATATAAATTATTGTATGCGAATATATATATTATACATGTAAGAAATAAATTCGTAGCCCGACATCTACATCTACGGCATCTACAATATAACATTGACATAGCAGGTTACTTCTATGTTAATGTAATGTTAATTTTACATTGCGGCGTCCGCAACAATATAACATTAACATAGCATGCCACCAAATTGCATACTCGTCATCGTTGGCAATACCTTTAAAGTGATGAACTGCCAATACAAGCACATCTGTGTCAGCACTTCTGACAACTACTGTATCTGAGGTCTTTAAAGCCTCTGCATGCAGCATTCAACAGTAGCCTAGTATCAGCTTCATCATGGTTGGATATCGCTTGATCATAAGTCTGTGACGATGTATTTGTGACTTTGTAAGCTGAAATTTCACTCAATATAAGGGTTGTATGAGCAATCATCATCTGTTGTTGGCATTTCCATGTGTTAATCAAAAAAGAGACTAAATTGTTCTTGTTGGTTATATTACTCTGAAAAGCTACCCAGTTTATTGGTATACGAGCCTCGGCACCGATCTCAATGTCACACGTCTTCTTTTCACCTCGACACTGTCTTTATGCTGATTTTACTGACTGAAGGTGCTATACATCAAACACAACATTTATCTTAGCAAAACCCTTATTCTCTCGTCTTATTCTTGCTAACAGTTTTGCTGTGTATAGACCAAAATTTATAGAGCCTTGTCACCGTTAATACTGAATAGATCCCATCAATCACAAATGATTTTTGATTGTTTTTGTAGACATGGCCATTAGTGCCTGCCATCAAACTCTCCTACTCTTTAGCTAGCTGTGATTTAATAGACGTTCTCTTGTCACAATTTTTGTTGAATAATGCTAATGGAATAGCACTATTTTTTTGGAATGAATGCATTCAGATGTTTAGTCTTTTGGCGAAGTCGTTTTTCGATGAAACTTTTGGTTTGATCTGCTACTACTCTGTAGACTGAAAATATTTGTTGTGTTGTTTCCAGGTCTGGCTTTGCTCCTGTTATGAGATTGACTAAAGTGGGGCCTGATCTAATTAGGCATGTATCTGCATGCTCCAGGATGCTTAGAAATGCTTGGACATCAGTGTCATCTTCACTGGTTGTTGAATCTGCTTCTACTTTGTGTGACTGGAGATTCTGAATGCCGATGCCACAAAGATCTCTTTGTGCAGCATAGAAGTGGGCTAAGATGTGTGATCCAAAAACCATTCAGTCCTAGCATTCCTATTCCGACTGGTGCTTTTCAATGCTTTTTTACAATCTTTTTTCACAGATTGCTCCAATACTTTGTCAGTTGGAACACCTGCAAATCTGTTCCCTGTTCAATTACTGTAATTGCAAACTGTCATCTGATGAATCAGTTATGGACTTCAGGTGCATTGTCTTCTAAATCAATCATGTCAGAGTAGTTTACCCTCCCATATGCAAAAAAGTTAGGTAACGTTGACATTAGGCTATCCAGGTAAAGCTGCCAGTCAGCAGACCTCTCCGCACAATTAAATGACAATATAGCTTGCAGAAAATGAAGATTGTTGTTGTTAGAAAGTTCCCAATACAGATGTTCTTTCGATTCAGATTTCAAAGTCTCTGAGTAAGGCTGTCATGCTTTCAGCTACAGGCTTTACCTCATCCATCTCAATGAGAGAATCATCATCCCCTTTTCGGAAAGCCTATATTAATCCTATTTTCATCTACAGTGGTGTGCATAAACTTGGAATCACAAGTTAAATCTTCAAATATGTATGTTTATATGCTGTTGTCTAAAAATTTTTTTGGAGTTAAGTGCCTCAACCCCCATCAATGTATATATCATTTGAAAGGGAAAATTCTGAAGAACAAGTTGATGCTAAATATTCGAAAATATTCTCAGATTTTTATTGCTGGGGGTGGATCTACCGAAAGGCAGACTTATTTCAGGCTATGAATGTTGTTAGTGAAAGTTGATAAAATAGGATACAAACGAACTCTTTTAAACAAATTGGTGGCCCGGAAAAGGGCCGTTGGGTTATTGTTGGTCTTCAGAATGACTGGTAAGGTGTCTTGAGCTGAGCATTAGTATTTTATTGGCCAGCCCTTGTTCTTGATCACCATCTGACACCGTCGAGGCATGCTGTTTACCAACTTTCTGAGATCTTCAGGAGTGATAATGTGATGCCAAGCATGAATAATCTTCTCTATGAGCTCCCGTTTTGTCTTTGGTTTATCTTTGCTGACTATCACACCGACAAAGAGTTGTTTTTTGTAAGTCAATATCACTCAAGCTCTAGCAGTCTAGTCTGTCTAGTGGGCCACAAGAAATTGTCTGGTGTAGTAACTATTCATACAATCATTCTGAAATGCTGAAAGATACTCGACTGTGCAGATGTTACAGCGGTAATCTAGCGAGCTGCATGCTGTGAATTCAATGCCATTGTGTTCGCTCCGCTCATTTGGTCATGGGATTATTTGATCATCAAGCTTTTACCAGCCGATTTAGAGCAAACATTTTCTAGGCTGATCCTCATGTCTAGTTGAACTATAACTCTGCTTGTAGTTAGTAATTTATGGATATTTTCTATTGTAGATATTGAGGTTGAAATACAACCTGGTGATTCATCAATCAACAATGACAGTGATGAAGGTAATTAATTATGTTTTAATAATATTTTCATGGAATTCACCTCAACTTAGTAAATACACGAAACAATGCTCATTGTTATTTTCTCTAGAAGGCCTCTCATATTTATTGTAGGAGTTGCTGAAGTGATAACAAAGCCAGGATCTTATGATGGTGCTGATAATCTCTACCCAACTGGTTAGTTAAAGATTTATTAGATAATAGTACTAACTGCTGTTGATTAGCTCAGATGTCCAGTACCTCTTAGCTGAGTAAATATAATAATTACCTTCCTCTATTGTCTCACAAACTGGTTTATTAGTAAACCTAAAATACTAAATCTGACTATAATTTATTGTGTCATTCTCTATTAAGCCACAGACTTTTTTATAGATGTTCTTTTTAGTGCTAGTTGTCAGAGGAATTCAGCTTTTTATAGCCAGTCTTGTTTGTCATGGTTGCTATATTAACTTGTGCACCACTGGTCTTCACACTCTCATATCGGTACAACATCTCAACACTTTGTCAATGCAACATTTGCAGTGCTTGTGGTCATTTTAGATGTATTTGCTAATTATTAAGTTGAACAATAATATATTTTGTTTTGTATTTGTTTGAAAGACTTTAGCATTTTGTGAAGCGTTTTGGAAAATCTTTGAAAAACATATAACGACGGGCTTCTAATGATTTTTATAAGCTGAGTTTGTCTGTTGGACACGTTTGGCTCATGGTCTTCACAAACACATGACCAGAGCATAGACGAACAGATCATGACTCAAGTTGAAAATTAACTAGTGGTATTCATAGAAATGTAAAAAGTATGAGTTTGTCAAATGGTAGCACTTTCTTTCAAGTTAGCTTTTTACTGCAGTCAGACTAAATTTGAATAAAGCGCTTTATGAGCTTCATTTTTTATACGTTTAAACTCACTTTAGACACTTTTTCTAGTCCTTATATTAGAATTCACTTAGTACATGCTTACAAACCTGTTAGGTTTGCTTTATTTACAATGTGTACGAGCTGACTCCAAGTACATGTAGGTACAATTCTGATTAAACTGCTGATTATCGTAAAATCTCTAATTGAACACTACCTCTATTTGAATGTCACCTCTATGTGACTGCCACTATGAGAAAAATGTTGAGCAATAGATCACTACCCTTTATTTGAACGCCACCTCCATTTATTAACCAACACTTTAGTAACCAATATTATCAAATGATCAGTAGAAAATTGGCCACGAAATTGCATTAATAATAAATCGTTTGCATCAATAGTAATCAATTCTCTCGTTGTCCCATTTAAAAGCTTTTAATTTTTTTCATAAACTTTGAAAGCAGCATCATAGAAATAATTAATAACTGTTTCAGGCGAATAGTATTTCTTTGTTCTTTGATACTTCGAAGTATAAATATATAAAAACGGCTTGCATATAGATGATAGATAGATGAATGACTGGTTTTAGGCCAATGGCTACGTTTAGTGAGCAAAACTTTTACGTTTTGCATTTGCGCTAAATGCATCGCGTAAAAGTTTGGCTGTGCCAAAAAATTGTTTGTTTGAAAATATTGACTAGTTCAGCAGTGCAAAAGAAGAGTTGAGGCCAGAGGACATTGTGGAAGGTATTGGACAATGAGAAAATGTTTGTTCCATCAAGAGCAACAATCAGAACGCAGCTATACGAGCAACGATGGAAATATCTTAGTTTTGAAAACGCTAATTTTGGTTTGTGCATGTAACATAAGTACGGTTCGTTAATGGCACATGTTCATGATTAATTATTTGTATCATTTGTTAGATTATTATTATATAACATACCCCACAGGATGAATTTATTCGCGGAGTTAAATTTCGCGAAAATTGCCATTTCATGCATATTTGTGGATTAATATATTCGCGGCTGACAACTGTCACTCTCTATGAAGAGTTAACTTTATTGCGTCTAGCAATAGAGTTAACACTACGTGTGCGAACATTGCGTGTTTCGGTTTCTATTTAGCTTACAACTACGGGTCGACCGTGTTAAGCTAAAAATTTTTTGCGGCGTTCAGAGGTTTTCACGGATATTCATAGATTTGGAGGCCTTTGATGAACCAACAATTTGTGGTAAGTAAAGAGTTTTTTTTTTCCAAACCATTTACTAAATTAGTTGAATTTTACTTTAGTTTTGTGCTAAAACGCAATATTTATTTTTTCATCCTTACTGCTTCGTTATTTGTTTTAGAGTGAGAAAGAGTTTTCAGCATACACAAAGGCATAATGACTGCAAGGGTGGTATATGTCATTCTTAGAAGATAACCATTCATTCAGGGAGGTCTTGAAACTGAGATAGAAGTGATCACAGCTGCTAACGAGGTGAATATATCTGTTTTAAAAAAGGAACAAAACGTCTTTACGAGCTCAAATTTTTGGCCAACCGGCAGAACTTTGCAATAGTAAGCCACGGGGAGAGTTCTGATGATAACTTCCTTACCAGCCATGTAGTAGTGAGAGAATCGCTTTCAACATCTACCCAAGACAGTAACAGCGATATAGAGCTGCTATTACCAAAATAACTAGTCAGAGAGCATCATTACACGCTAGTATTCACTTATCAAGAGTACCAGTTTAATTTTATTGCTAGACAACCGCCATATGGACTAAACTGCTTATATTCATTCATCGTTTGTAAAATATTATTTGTATTTGAAATATTTTATTTGTACACTCAAGTTGGTAATAAATTATAATATATCTATACATGAAATATATAATATAGTCATGTTTGCTGCAGCGATATCAAGGAGTTGTTATTGATGAAAGGGTCTAGGCTGACTGGTTGCTTTTCTGCCAATATTCTTGCCTTAATTAATATTACTACTTGTCTCTAGTTTCCTGAATCAGAATAAGTTGTGTTTCATTCTCAATCTGCAGTAAACACAAAAAAGAAAAATTAATAATAAGTGTTAAAGATGTGGTTGCGTCAAATTTGAGTTGATCTTAAAAGAAAGAATTTTTTTTCTCTAACAGTTGATATGTTGTTTGTTGTGTTAGGCAATCTCATTGCCTAACCCCGTTATAGATACATTATTATGAATGTTTCAAAGGCCTCAAATAACGAAAATTGAAAATTTGTCTTACTCACTTTCTCCAAATGCTGTGTAAACAATTGAGTACCGACTAACAATTTTACCAGTCTACGGTAATTCTGTCAAGCAAACTATGTAGAGTAAGGTCTTTGTATCAGCACAGTTCCGCCGCTACCCACACTAACGATATAAAGCCTCTCAAAAGCCCCGCCCACATTATGTCCGTCGCCTATCCTTGGGGCGGGGCTGTATATCATTGCCAACACTGAAAACTAATTTCTTACTACCTTTGAAAAGAATATACATAGGGATAGAGTTTTAAGGATGAGAAGTCTGCTGCAAACTGGATTTGAACTCACAATCTCCAGTTCTGCGGACACCCATATACCGTATCCAATTCACTACAATATTCTGCAAATCATGTTTTGCATTATCTTCAACAATATAATTTTATTACATAATCTTTACAAGCAAAAAGATTTTCATCACGGCATAAAGCTTTCATTAAAAATATTCATCAAGTCGTGGCCACTCACTTAGTTTTAGCTGATACAATAAGACAAATTCATCTACTGCAACAAACTCAAACAAAACATCATGGTTTATGCAGCACACATTCAAGTCTCTCTTTCCCCTTTATGGCAGTTTCCACACTGACATAGCTACTTCGGCTGTTGGGACGACATAAACATCATGTAATCAGTAAAACAAATGCAATAAATATATGTCATTCATAGATATGTCATTCTAAAGCATATCTACTGAAAGCTTTCAAATTGGGAGCTTGATAGATTGCGAGTGTAATATTAACTAGAAATTCCACTGTCATACAGCCCACGACCAAAGTAATAATGGAAAAAAGAAAGGGTACTGTTGGTTGTTGAAAAAGTAGTTATCAGCAGGAATTGACAGAGTATAATGTAAATGAGACTTGTTTGAGATGATATAAAATAAATTTGAGGGAGCACGACTCTAAAAAGGCGCAACAGAAATAACAGAAATGTAACAGAAATAAATATTAATAAAATAAATAATTAACTATCTCAAACTTATGTTTTACAACAATAAAATAAATATTAATTCAAGCTGTAGACCTAAACTACTGTACAAAATTTAAATAACAACAGCAATAATGATATATGTTTATTATATCTCTTATTATATTGAAATGCAATATTAAAAGTAAATGGCAAGCTGCCGTGTAATATACAATCTGAAAGTTGTTTGTTGGTTAAAATAAATATTAATTCAAGCTGTAGACCTAAATTACTGTAAGTAATTAAACTAACAACAGCAATAATCAAATATGTTTATTATATATCTGAAATGCAATGTTAAAAGTAAAATATATTGTAATATACAGTTTGAAAGTTGGTTGTGTTGAATGTAGAGCGGTTTTGACAGCGATATGTAACAGAAATAAATATTAATCCCACGAGCAAACGAGCGGAGCGATGTGTGCGAGTTTTTTATGATAAATGCATGTGCACACAACTTACGAAAATTATTCATCAACAATGAGACGAACCCTTGGCTAGAAATTTCATCAAAAAATTTAAGCATCGGAATGTAAAGTCGTAAAAGTATAATAACGATACAAAACACATTTAAACCTATTTAAATATGTTACCAAGTCTTTGTAAATTGTCGGTATTATCTTTAAACTTACCCATCTGATCGGATTATACACAAATAGACAGATTTATTTGAACGAAAATCGCCACAAAAAGCTTGAAAAGCTCGGTTTAATAAAAGTTAAGACCGAAAATTAAAACGCCAATAAAGCCGTTCGACCGATTGTAGAACAATTTAGTAGTGCGTATTTCACGAGAAAACCGTGTTCATTTTACCAGTCTATGGTACTGTTTACTTGTAATCGAATTTATTCGAAGGTTTTTGTAATAAACGTAGACCGTTTGAGGCGTAGACCGATTTACAGGTACGAAATTGTGGTACACGGTTTATCAGCCTATGTTTTTTGTCCAATCACCGAAGGTTTCATTATTTAAAACGTTCTTTACAAAATTCTTTACAACTTACGTACAAGCTAGGGCCAAACTACAACGCCCCTTCATGACGAGAACATTTTTTATTTTGCTACATTTTTATACGAGTGAATGCTCCTACCCGCTTTCTGTTAAAGATCGCTTATCAAAACCATTCTACATTCAACGCAACCAACTTTGAAACTGTATAGTACAAAGTAGCTTGCCATTTTACTTCTAATTTTGCATTTCAGAATTATAATAAACATATTTCTTTATCGTTGTTGAATTACATACATTACAGTAAATTAGGCCTATAGCTTTATAACACTTTTATAACAGCTTTTATTTTGCTGCAGTTTGCAGAAATCTTCGAGACGCATTAATGCTCATAGGTTTTCTATTATTGCTGTATTACTATATTAACAATATTGGTTATTTTAATAATATCAGTGCATTTTACTTATAATATTGGCCAACATTGCATTTCTCCTATTGCAAGAGAGAGATATAAACGTAATATTTTCCTTTCATTGTTGTTGTTTGTCATGACCAAACACTTTTTAAATAAATTTTCTAAAAACCTATATAAATACCACAACTTCTTGATATTGCTACCTATGACGTTTTGAAATGTAAACAAAATTGTGTATTGGTTTTTCTATTATTACTATATTAATAAAATTGATTATTCTAAGAATATCAGTGCATTTTACTTCTAATATTGGCCAATATTGCATTTCTCCTGTTGCAGGGGGAAAATATAAACATCTTTTCCATTCATTATTGCTTATTGTTGTATATAATAACACCCACACCCAGTACATTACAGCTAGGCTACCATTGCAGTTATCCTATTGCACTGCAGAGCCATTTGATTGCTAATATTGCATTTCTCAACCATTAGTACCCTTTATTTTTTTGCCAATATCTCTGGCCATCTCTTTGGTCGTGGGCTGTATGACAGTGGAATTTCTAGTAAAATAAATATTTAACTATCTCAAACTTATGTTTTGCAATAATAAAATAAACATTAATTCAAGCCGTAGACCTAACCTACTGTACGTAATTTAACTAACAACAGCAATAATGAAATATGTTTATTATAGCTCTGAAATGCAATATTACAAGTAAAATATATTGTAATATACAGTTTGAAAGTTGGTTGTGTTGAATGCAGAAAAGTTTTGACAACGATATGTAACAGAAATAAATATTCATAAAATAAATATTTAACTATTTCAAACTTATGTTTTACAATAATAAAATAAATATTAATTCAAGCTGTGGACCTAACCTACTGTACGTAATTTAACTAACAACAACAATGCCAACAATAAAGAAATATGTTTATTATATCTCTGAAATGCAATATTAAAAGTTAAATGGCAAACTGATGTGTAATATACAGTTTGAAAGTTGGTTGTGTTGTGATGAATGTAGAATGGTTTTGACAGCGATATGTAACAGAGAGCAAGCGTTGGCATTTACGCGTCTGGAAGTTTTATGCAAACTGGAGTGAAATAAAGAAATATTCTTGTCATGAAAGGGCGTTGTAGTAACGCCCTACCTTGTAGATAAGATGTAAAGAAATCTGGCTGATGTTCTAGATAATTTGAAAAACCTTCGGTAATTGGACAAAAACGTAGGCTAATAAACTGTGTACCACATTTTCGTATCTGTAAATCGATCTACGCCTCAAACAGTAGACAAACAGTACACAGTAAACAGTTCTACTATCTGTCGCACGGCTTTATTGGCGTTTCGTAGGTCGGTCGAAACTATTAATAAACCAAGCTGTTCAAGCGTTTTGTGGCGATTTGTGGCAAGACTTTATCGTTCTATTCTCTGTCGCTCGGCGTTTCAATTTCCGGTCTTAACTTTTATTAAACGAAGCTTTTCAAGCGTTTTGTGACGATTTTCGTCCTAATAAATCTGTCTATTTATGTATAATCCGATCAGATGGGTTAGTTTTAGGAATTTGCGTCAACCTTTCAAAGGCTTGGTAACATATTTAAATAGGTTTATAGGCGTTTTGTATCATTATTATACTTAAACGACTTTACTGAAAAATAGTTAAATTTGTTGATAGGATTTCGTTGCAAGGGTTTGGTGACGGCCGTTAACAGATAATTTTTCGGGAGTTGTGTGCACATGTGCATGTATCATAATTCTCCCAATAAATCGTTTCACTCTTGTTTGGTCGTGGGAAAACGAATAAACGCTTAACAAAGGCACAAGTACGCCAAGCCAACGATTCGGAGCTTTGGTTCTGGAAATTAAAGATTTGCATTGATCAATCGATTTTTTTCACTTTATACAAGTGAAAAGTGAACATCTAAAGTCAAATCATGAATCTAATTTACTACATAAAACTGCCACAGAAAATTTGAAGCAAATGCAGCTAGGAGAACCGATAAAAAACCATAAAACGATGATTAGTGATAGCAAAAAGTTATAATTTTATTAATTAGTACATGTATTAATGAGTACTAAAATATTACCTTTGTATATTTATCAATCTAAGCCATTGTATTGGTAGATGCTAAAGATTAAAAAGAAGCCATCAAGAACTCACTGTACATACGTATCTCACACTCGCAGGAAATTACATTTTAGCCTCAAACAGGGAAATATAATCTGAATGTAAACTCAACAGGAAACTCTATAGGAGACTCAAAGTAAAAGATAAATTTACCTCCATTATCCAATCTTCCTCCGTAGAACTTTTACTATCTGGTGCCAAGAAAACTCGGAGCCACCTTCGCAGCAATTTGTGCAATTATGTTCGCCAATAAAACATGTCAAACGAGTAATTCATTAAAGTAACGCTGTTAATTAATTCAGTAAATATCGATGTCCATGCGATTTAATAATAGAGTAAAATTCTTAAATTTGAGATCACAGCCAACGCGTCTTACGAGTGATAACATTTATTACGGCCTATATAAAAATTTCGTGCTGATGATTGGCTAAGGAAGCTACCTCATATTTATCGCTCATGGTTTCTTTTCAGATATATTGCTTGTGACGTCACGAAAGAAGCACCCGCTGGAACGTCAGCTTTTTAAAACAGGGCCCCATTTAAATGCATATATCTCTGGACAGGGTTGGTCTACAAAGACAAAAATGGCATCAAATTGTAGCTGATGTTTTAGCCTTTTATGGGTCTTAATTTCATTAAATCGAATTTTTTGACGCAACCACATCTTTAAGAAAGTACAAAAACAATAGCTGAAGTATTTAATGAAAGCGATCAGTTTTTAAACAAAAGAATTAACTAACACAGTTAATTATAGAAAAATGTATCCGCGCTGCAAATCAAATACATACCATAATGTCCAGATCAAAATCATTATCGTTCTCAACTACGGTATTACAGATTGATGGAGTTGATTTTAATGTCAAAAGACTGTAGGAGAGAGTTTTATGATGATGAAGCCATGCCGAATAATTTTGTAAAGAAGTTTGATGCAATGGCAATAAAACTTGAAGCCCGACGATGATTTTGAAGAAGTTTTGGAACTCAGCTACGTATAGTACTTCTTCCTAGCGGCTATTTTTGCGATGACGCTATTCTGCATATCATGTAACAACCTTGAATAATTTTGTAAAAAATGGGATGCATTAGCAATGGGGTTAACTTAAAGTCCCAACAATGATTTTAAAAAGGTTTTAGAACTCAACTACGTTTAGTATGTATGCCTAGCGGCTAGTTTTTAATTTTGCGGCAGTAGTTATTCTCCCTTGAGATTAAAAATAGAACTAATTTTTTACGGAGTTCAATAATTCACGGAATTGACTGTTCCAAAAATCGCGGATTTTTATAACTATCGATTATTTTCATATTGTTCATTGCATTCATATTATCATATTGCTACCAATATTCAAACCTATACCCTACAGGGTATAAGTTTGAATATTGGTAGCAAATTATTTGATAACATCATTGCGGAAATCTGATTTTACAATTAATCGACACTCGTAACTCCTCTTCTATTGGCTGCAAGCTGTAGCAAACATACCAATGAGTGCACTGAGCTTCTATGAAACATTGGTAAATATGGATATAAGATAAAAATATGACTTCATATTTAGAATGATATAAAAAAGTTTGAAGTACTAAAAATCCTTTCATCATAAATGCTTTACATCTGATGGTTGGTCCTTGACCTTATACCGTGTGTTTGAATTGTTACATACAATATATTATTCATACTTGCAATGAAAACCGTTAAAAATCTTTTCATAATACTTATAGGGTTTAAATGACATTTTTATGATATAAAAATTTTTGAGTGTATAACCATACTGCTAAGCTTGTGGGCCAAAAACTATCAACTTGTATTATAGGTAAAAATTGTGGACAGAACTCCTTTCCAAGAGATCAAAATGATATATCTGGAATATTGTTATGCACTACCGCTGTAAAGACAAAGATAAAAGGTCTCACTGCAAGGAAGCCTCCTCAGCGTGAGATATTCAGTGCTAGCTTTTCTCGCCGCAGTCATCTAGCAACACACATGACAACACACACTGGAGGAAAACCATTCCAGTGCAATATATGCAGTAGTGGCTTTACTCATCGTTATAGTCTAACAAGACACATGAAGACTCATACTGGAGAGAAGCCATTCCAGTGTAAGATATGCAGTAGTCGGTTTGCTCAATGTGGTACTCTAACAAATCATATGCGGACGCACACTGGAGAAAAATCATTCTCGTGCAAAATACGCAATAGTAAATTTGCTGATTGCCGAAATCTAAGAAGTCATACGAGAATTCATACTGGAGAGACGCCATTTCAGTGTAAGATTTGCAGTAATCGGTTTGCTGAAAGCTCTGAGTTTACAAGACACATGAAGACTCATACTGGAGAGAAGCCATTTCAATGTAAGATTTGCAGTAGTCGGTTTACTCAATGTGGTACTCTAACGAATCATATGAAGACTCACACTGGAGAGAAGCCATTTCAGTGTAAGATTTGCAGTAGTCGGTTTACTCAATGTGGTACTCTAACGAATCATATGAGGACTCACACTGGAGAGAAGCCATTTCAGTGTAAGATTTGCAGTAGCCGGTTTTCTCGAAAGTGTAATTTAACAACACACATGAAAACTCATACTGGAGAACAGCCATTTCAGTGTAAGATTTGCAGTAGTCGATTTGCGGTACGCTCTAATTTAACAAGACACATGAAGATTCATACTGGGGAGAAGCCATTTCAGTGTAAGATTTGCAGTAGTCGGTTTGCTCAATGTAGTACTCTAATGAATCATATGACAACTCACACTGGAGAGAAGCCATTTCAGTGTAAGATTTGCAGTAGTCGGTTCGCTCAATGTGGTACTCTAATGAATCATATGAGGACTCATACTTGATAGAAGTCATTTTATTATAGGACATACAACTGTGCACGTTCAAATGTACTTGGATACACTCATATACTCTTATTTGGTTATGTAAAAATTGTATAGGGAGTGTCTTTTTTGATGTAAATCTGCATCTGTTGTATGTATATTGAGTTGTTATTTACTTCTCTAGTTGTGGTAAAATATATGGAACTTTGTGGTCAAAAATAAATTGCATGCATGTGTTCTATTGAATAACAAGCCTTGGTTCAGTTTTTCAGTTTGGTTGAACCGATATGAACATGACTAATAACTGCAACCTTATAGAAGTGGGTCCATCGGCTGATCCTCCTGACCAAACCTGCTGACGTCGGAAACATGGAATCAATTACTTTCGCAGTTAAATATTTGCTGCAAAGCTTTAATTTTTATAGTGCATGAAGTTTCTTACATATCTGCTGAGCAATAATTCACATAACAGCTAGGGTTTCTTGTTGTGACTATTACTAGATTTTGTAGTTAAATTCCTGCCTCATTGTGTATCTTGCTGGCCAGCCTAAAAGTTAAAAAACACAATTTTATGGTATTAACGACTGAAGATAACTATACAGATTATGTTGTAAATACATTTTTAATTATGGAAAATATTGTCTATAAGCTGAAAACGTGTATAGGCTACACCCGAGCTTTAAAGACTGTTTTTCCATTACAAGTATACAGACTGTATAGGCTGTACCCACTGCTTTTCCATTGTTTTTTTCGTTTAAAACACCGTAAAACCTCTATTTGAACGCCATTTACATATGAACGCTTCTTCGACATTGTTTGATCTTTGCGAACCCCTAATAGCAATTGATCAGTCGAAAAGTGTCCACAAAAGGGTGGTAATACTGACTCAGTTACATCGATGAAAATTAATTTTTCCATTGTTAATGTTCATATCGAAGTTCGTTTTCCAATTCTGAAGGTGTTCATTTTTTTGTCAAAATTTTGAAATTTACACCTTAGACATCATTAATAACTGTATCAGGCTAATAGTAGTTCATTTTTCAGCGCGAACTTCATACTTTGACGTACATTCATGTGAAAAACAGTTAACATTCATGATGGTATATGAACCTCTACTTTTAGGCTAAAAGTAGTGTTTTGCAATGCAGCAAAAGTTCATCATTTGTGCAAAATGTAATGCGTAAAAGATTTGCTCTGTTCGAAAGAGTGTTTGGACAATAATATCGACTAGTCCCGCAGTGCAGAAGAAGATTTGAGGTGGCAAAACAATGTGGAAAGCATTGAAGCCACAGAAACCAGATAGAAGCCGTGATAGCCAGAAGATGTTCGTACCATCGAAAGCAACAAACAGAATGCAACTGGCCGAGCAAACGATGCAAATATTTTTGTTTTCAAAATTGTCAATTTTCGTTTCTGCTTGTTTTATAGTAGTATTATAAGTATGGTTTGTTTATGTAACTTGTTTTTGAATATAAATTTGCAGCATTTGATAGATTACCATTATGCAACATAAAATTTGCAGATGAGTAGCAAGTTATTTGATAGAATACTTGCGGTTATCTTAACACGGCTTATGATTGATCGATGCTTATAACTCCTCTTCTACTGTATATAAAAAGCTAGTGTTAGCTGCAAAGTGTAACAAACAAGTCATTGAGTACATTAAGCAGCATCGTTAAACATAGCTTTAACATGAAAATGCACTTTAAAATTTAAATTGTGTGCACCAACATTTTGCTAAGTTCAGCACAGGGTTTAGGCTATAATATCATCACGTGTTTGTTGCAAGCAATATATATCAACTGATAGAGATATACATAGATATAGTAAACCCTAGATATGGGAATAATCAAAACAAGTTAGGCCTATAATATAATTAGCATAACGCAACATCATGGTGGTGTGCAGAGGGAATCAGCTGATCTATTAACTCCTATTGATGTAGCACTAAAACTGCTCAATTTCTCCATAGTTTGTGCATCTGAGACTGCATATTTTATTGAAAATATGTTAAACTTATATACAGTAATACTCCAACTTATGAGTGACCTAACGTACAAGAAACTTGCGGTACGAGCCAGCTTTTAAGCAAGTTTTAGCACTAACATACGAGCCGTGATTGAGATACGAGCCCATGAGTCAGTTGCCAAGTATGTCGGAGGTGTTTTATGAGAACAGCATCACTCTGTATTTTTTAACTGCTCCGATTATACTTTTGTACCATGTTTATTGTGCGCGATTTTTAGTGCTGAATTATGTGAATTAAAAGTATCGTGCGTAGACCGAAAGTTTGCCAGTAAAATGATAGATAATGCAAAGAAAAAGCAAATGATAACAATTGATATTAAACGGAAAATTATTGAAAAAATTAATAGGCAAAATATGTATGCGTGATTGAGCTAGCTCAGCAATATGACAGAAATACAACCACAATTATCAAACAGAAGGATTATATTCAAAGCATTTAGTTTGCAAAAGGACTAACCATAGTTTCTAAATGACGCAGCGATCTTCACGACCACTGATGGAGAGACTGCTCAGGCTTTAGATAAAAGAGAAACAATTGGCCGGTGACTGCGTAACTGAAACGATGCTACGTAAAAAGGCCGGTGCTATCTATCAAGACTATAAAAGATAGACATTCGGACAAGTTGGCTAGTGGTCATGCATTAACCCTTGGTGACGACACCTGTGTTCGTCCTGATCGCAACATGTTGAAAGGCAAACGTCTTTAGATAGGTTTCTCTTAAAATGGTCGCCTGGTCGTGAGAGCGAAACAAAAGAAAAATTAGCTAACCAGCGAGAAACTTAAAACTGAATGCCGAATAAATTTTAATAACGTTAAGTTGAAGATTAAAGTTTGCTTTTAGGTTTGCTTTTAAGATTGTCTTTTGAGACTTGGATAAAATCCAAATTTATCAAAGTCAACTGTTGTAATGAAGGATAACTTATCTCTCCCTTCTCTGGCAAATGCTAGCGTTAGCTGCTATTGTATGTATTTAATTTTACATTTTAATTAATCACATTTCCTTGCATTATTTTTTATTTGTTGCTTTTTGAAAGCATGTGGTAAGTTAGGACAATAACCAACATGTTCTTTCTGTTGCAATATATTGTTTTGAGTGTTTTATATGCATTTTTAGAGTATGAAAACCAATCTATATATATATTTCTCAAAGTCTGTGTGTTGGAAATCCATCTGTTGGAAATCCGGCTATAGCTATTATTAGAACAGCTGAGCTGGACAACAATACAGACTCAAAGTCATGGCTTACCGTCATTGGAAGCCTAACCTTATTAACTAGCATAGTGGAGTTTTTTGTTGGCAAGATGCCAGGCTACTAGTTTGAAAGGTACAGTTGTTTGACAAAGTTTTAAAACCTTTACAATTGTTTTTTTTTCTCCCAATTTATTTCAACTGTTGAAAGTGCGTGAAGAAATTCCCTCTGCTCACTTGGATGTTTACTGGCTTACTGATTTTATTCCACACAGAAGCATACAAAGGCAAAGTATGATGTAATAACACACAATAACAGGGTCATCATGGAGACCACACAAAGGCAGAGTATGACATAATAACACACAGTAACAAGGTCATTATGGAGACCACACAAAGACAGAGTATGACATAATAACACACAATAATCCGGTCATCATAGAAACCACAAAAATGGCTACAGTTATTATTTCTACGCTCCCACATTACTGTCAGCCCTTTTTGCTATAATATGGTGTAAGGATTGAACCATACAGACAACACAATAATAAAGAACATAAGTTCTTTCGTCAGAATTAACAATACCATGATTAACACACAAAAAAACAAAAACAAACACAACACAAGCTAGCTAAACAAATGGGAATATGTATATGCCATGTAGTACAATATGTAGATATGCAGATAACAGAGTCTATTTTCAATACATAAGACCCAGTTTGGTACGTAGCTTCTCAAACTGGTTTCGTGATATCGATTTGGTTAGAATGTCAGCAGTCATACTGCCAGACGGGCAGTATTCAAGTTTTATGTCGTTGTTTATCACGGTATCTCTCACGAAATGGTATTTAATGTCAATGTGTTTTGCTCTAGATTTATTGCTGGTGCTATGAGCAATTGATATGGCAGCTTGACTATCTGTGTAAACGGTTACAGGTGCTATGTGTGGTTTTGTTTGACTGATCTCATTTAGCAGACGTTTTACAACTATAGCTCCTTGTGCACAGTGATACATTGAGATGTATTCAGCCTCTGCTGTAGATGTGGCCACGACAGATTTTCTCTTTGACAGCCAACTGATAGCACCATTAGTGAGTACGAAAGCATTGCCAGTTGTCGATCGACGGTTATCCAAATCTCCAGCCCAGTTAGCATCAGCATATGCTACTACAGGTTTACTATCTGTGGAGTATGTCAGTTTGAGGTTTATAGTCCCTTTCAGATATCGCATGATACGTTTTACGGCAGTTAGGTGGCTTTCATTTGGAGAGTTATTGTATTTTGGCACTTCTCCCACTGCTTGAGCTATGTCGGGTCGTGTACCACCTGATGCATAGAGCAAGCTTCCAACCATAGCCTGGTACATAGTTGCATCAACAGGTTTACTCACACCATCATCCTTTTGGAGCTTCACGGACATGTTGGCGGGTGTTGACACTGGATTAGCATTTTCCATGTTGAAATGAGCCAGTATTTGCTGTAAATAGAACTTTTGATGAAGTTCTAGGACATTTTCCTTTCTTTGCGCTGTAATGCCTAAGCAATAGTGAAGTACACCTAAGTCCTTCATTTTGAACCTGGCTTCCAGAGCTCTTTTAGTAGAACTCATATCAGTGGCATTGTCGGTCATGATTATCAGGTCATCGACATATACAGCGATGATGGACTGGTTTTCATTGTCAGTTTTAATATAGACACACTGATCGACGTTTAATCGAACGTAGCCCAAGTCCTTAAGAAACTTGTCAAGCGTGGCGTTCCAGCAGTGTGGTGATTGCATTAATCCATACAACGCTTTACGGAGTCGGCATACTTTGTTTGCTGCACCTGATTTAACATATCCCTCTGGTTGCTTCATATATATTTCCTCTTCTAATTCACCTTTTAAGAATGCTGATACAACGTCCATTTGGTGAATAGTCATGTTTCATTTCAGTCCATAAGCGAGTAGAGTGCGAATTGACGAGTATTTTACTACTGGTGAAAATGTTTCATTGTAATCAATTCCACTTTTCTGTGAGAAACCCTTTGCAACCAGGCGAGCTTTGTATCTTTCTACTTCTCCAGTGTCCCTATACTTTGTTTTGAATACCCACTTTGAGTCAATTGCTTTTCTACCAGGGATAGCTGTACCAGATCCCACGTTTTATTGTCTATTAGTGATTGATACTCTTCATTGGCAGCATTCAACCATTGGCTAGAGTGAGCTGACTGCGCTGCCTCACCAAACGTAAGCGGTTCTGGCACATTGCTCACATGATAGGCTACATGCTTAGCATACTCATCAATTCCGTAGCGAACTGGTTGTACGTGTGGACGATTAGACGGGCGACGTGATTTTATTTCTGGCTCAGGTTCTTCGCTGGTCTGTTCATTACGAACAGATGATGTTGTCATAGTATCACATGTAACCGTGTCACTAACAGCATTACCTGCACCAAAGTCCTCTTTATTGAATATTACGTCACGGCGTTCTTTCACTTTGTTAGTTGTTGCATCATATACTCTATATGCCTTGGATTGCATACTATATCCAACAAATCTAACTCTCTCACACCTTTTATCAAGTTTCTTTCTTTGTTGTACATAGGCATATGCAATACAACCAAGCACACGCAGGCGAGACAGATCAGGTTTCTTGCCATACCAACGTTCATACGGCGTAGTGTCATGCGACGACATAGGGAGACGATTACGAGTATTGGCTGCTGTGTTTACGTCCTCGACCCAAAAACTCTTAGGTAGGTTAGCGTGTGACATCATCGTTCGAGCAGCTTCACACAGTGTTCGATTCATTCTCTCTGCAACCCCGTTTTGTTTTGGGCAATCTGGTGCAGTGAACTCAATTTTGATACCTTGATCAGTTAAAAAGTCTTTGACTGACCTAGACATGTATTCTCCACCTCTATCAGATCGTATTGTGCCTACCTTTTCACCACATCCTGCAGTACGAGCTAGAAATGCTTGAATTTTTCAGGTACCTCTGATTTGTGTTTCATGAAGAACACGGCACAGCAGCGAGAATAGTCATCGATAAATGTGACGAAGTATTTACTGCCACCTTTTGATTTACTGTCCATTGTACATACGTCAGTGTGAACTAGTTCAAGCGGGCGTTTTGATCGAATTTATCCCACAGGGTGAAATGGCTGACGTGCCATCTTACCTTCGACACAACCCTCACAGAAAGTCTACTCAGATTTATCTATATTTGGAATGCAATTGTCTTTATCACGACTAATTGTAGTGAGAGTTGTGTTGTTGACATGAGATAATCTTTGATGCTAAATGTCACCGGTTAACGCAGCCTTGTTTATGATCGGTTGACAGTCAAGGTGAAACATTCTACCAACAAGAGCACCCTTAGCTCTAACACGTCCCTTGCTATCCTTAATCCAGCATATTTTACTACCAAATTCCACAGTCTTGTTATGACTGGTTGCAGCACGTACAGAGAACAAGTTTACAGCTAAATCAGGAACATAGAGTACGTCATACAGTGTAACGTGTTTTTTAACCTTACGATGTGTCAGGGCAATCTTGACATTACCAACACCTACAGCATCAATGATTCTACCATCTCCAACGCTTACCTTCTCAGGGCTTGTTAGTTCCTCATATTCACAAAATAATTGTCTACTTGCAGTCATGTGTTTCGATGCACCGGAGTCAATAATCCATGCCATGTATGCATTATTCTGTTGATCCACAGTCTCGGAGACTGTGTAGGCTTCACCATTGCTATTGTCATCAGACGACTGTTCTGTCAAAACATGCTTTGCATTGTGTTTTGATCTGTCGGCGGTTTTATAACGATTTTGCGGGCATTTACGTTGCAGGTGAGTCATTGAGCCACAGTTACAGCATGCTCTTGCTCTTGGTAGTGTTCGATGTTGCGGTGTCGACATTAAGGCGGTGTCAGTAGTTGTCGATGATGCTGATCTCTTTTGTTCAGCATTTATCAATGTCTGGTGAACAAAGTTTAGAGTCAAGTCATCAACCCTTGCTTCTAGTGCAGTTACGACATTCTCAAGACTGTCCGGCAAACTTCCAAGAAGGGTTACGACTTGATCCTCCTCGGAAATAGGAGCTTTTATAGCAGCTAACTTATCCGTAAGCTCCTTCATATGCTTTATATGATTCGATATCAATTCTCCCTCACTCATGACGGATCTAAAGTATTGTTTCTTTAGAAACAGTTTATTTGCTACTGTGTCTCTTTCAAAGTGTTCTTTCAGCCTTTTCCAAGCTTCATTGGGTTCTTCACAGTCGAATATTAGATACACTAGCTCACTGCTCACACCAAGTGCTAGGTGAGAAAATGCTTTCTGTTTTCTCCTTTGGTAGTCATTTTTAGCATCATCCCCTGTTGTAGGCTCTTCTTCACTACCATCGACTATAGAATATAATCCTTTGGCTAGCAAGAGGTGTTTCGTTTGGAATTTCCATGTGGAGTAGTTCTGTGTTGTGAGTTTGTCAATTGTGTATCTATCCTCAGAAGCCAATGTGAACTGGGCCCATAACCTGTTGAAAGTGCGTGAAGAAATTCCCTCTGCTCACTTGGATGTTTACTGGCTTACTGATTTTATTCCACACAGAAGCATACAAAGGCAAAGTATGATGTAATAACACACAATAACAGGGTCATCATGAAGACCACACAAAGGCAGAGTATGACATAATAACACACAGTAACAAGGTCATTATGGAGACCACACAAAGACAGAGTATGACATAATAACACACAATAATCCGGTCATCATAAAGGCCACAAAAATGGCTACAGTTATTATTTCTACAAATCCATCAACAACCATACAACCAATCAATATATATATTTCTCAAAGTATGTGTGTTGGAAATCCATCTGTTGGAAATCCGGCTATAGCTATTATTATAACAGCTGAGCTGGACAACAATACAGACTCAAAGTCATGGCTTACCGTCATTGGAAGCCTAACCTTATTAACTAGCTTAGTGGAGTTTTTCGTTGGCAAGTTGCCAGGCTACTAGCTTGAAAAGTACAGCTGTTTGACAAAGTTTTAAAACCTATACAATTGTTTTATTTTTCTCCTAATTTATTTCAACTACACGACACACTCCTCTCATGATATGTAGTTTTTAGCATTTACAATTGGAATATTTCGCCTAATGTTTTCCAAATATAATACTTGTTAAACTTAAAACCGATCGGTGGCAGTGCAGCATAACATTAGCGCCTGCCATACTAGTGCTGTAGCCTACTAAGCATGTTCATTAGAAATATATATAGTATCTTCGCTGATATTGGATACTGGTACTTCTGTGAAATAACTTTAACATTTATATGCTGAACTATCATTAGTATGAATGTTTGTGAATCCGTAGACAAATGCATGCTTCGTCGCCATTAAGTTTGCTATTTGGCTTATTTGCTATTTGTGAAAGGGTTTCAATAATAACGGTTTCTGCTGGAAAGCCTTTCGCCTTCAACAAACATGAACAATTGTTTTTTATTTACCCAAATTGCTCCTGCCATCCAGATTTTGTTAATTAGTAAATATGGATGGTATGAACACGAGCTATATGGATAAGAATTGATTTTCATATTTTTTAAATATATTTTCTTAAATATTTTACTGCATATGTGCATATAAAATTTTATGTAGACAACAGTGCGAATGTGCAGTCCCCAGTATTTAGGCTAAGATCCTAAAAGGCTAGTGCGCTAACAGCAATCTGATGTAAATCAGGAACAAGCTTCCACAAGGTTGAGATAAAAACTGTATGCGATTTTCCTCATAATTTTTGGGTTAAAAAATATAATTCGTACAGCTTAATCATATTAAGTTTATTCAGCAAAGTGTTTTTCCTTAATGCCTGGAACAGTCATTTCAATGACGTGGTTGGAAAAAAGCACCCTTCGATATAGCTTCTCATTTCATGTTTAGAGGACGAAGAAGTATTGTATAAACAACAAGCCGCAGCTGCTGAAAAAGGTTTGTTTTTTTTTTACAAAAAAATATGGGAACGATCATTGTAATCTACTTTCTTTGGCAGACCTTGTGTGATGTAATGATTAATTTGAATTGCTGAATGAGTATTGCTCAATGACACAATTTATGCACAATACTTAATTGCTTATAGGTATAAAATTTACCAAGTGTGTCTGAAAAAACCTCAGTCTCAGATTTTGATGATTTTTTATTATGTTGTTGCCTACATTGAAAGACGCTCAAATCCCAAGTTTTGATCTTCTGGGGTCATCGGTTCAGGTGCTATGAGGATTTGAACTTTGACCATTTGTTGTCTGAGTTTGAGGGCAAGTCACATCAAGCTGACTTTAGACTTTAGACTCATTTAAATTCAAGAATATACAAGTTAGAGGTCTAGACTTTTATCTGTCTACACAAAATTTCCATATAAACACAAACCAATAAGTTAAAAACTTTTTGGATGAATAAAGTGGGAGATAACTCCGACCAAAAATGACCGAAAATGCTATTTTAGCCACTATTCAAAAGCAATTATCACCCTTAAAATATAATTTGCCATTGTTTCTGTTAATATTTCCAAATTCCTCCACGCCTCAGCTATCCAAAACTAGTCTCATCATCTCTGTAGATGCATCGGGTCAGCATCTAGAAGCCATACAAGATTAACCTCTGTCGAAATACTGCAAAAGTAGAAGTCAAGGTCAACCTGTGGTTTCAACAAAGTCACACATTTTTCTCATGTTTTACACCAATTAACATATGCAGATTTCATTAAAACCATCAAAAGTTTGTGTTTCAGATTGTAAAATGCTTAAAATTGAGTTTCAAATGCCCTCAAAACACCTTTGTAAATCGCCTTAATTAAATGAGATTATCCCCTTAAATGAGATTATCAAGCTTTAACTTGGCTGATTACTATCCTATTAAATTCAAATTTGCTGTGTGCTTGTGGTTTGTGATAGTAAAGAGCTTTAAATTATTTTCTTAACTTACGTTCCTCAGTGTTATCCATTAGCTTGGTAAATTCTATGCCAATAAGAAATTCTATTTGACGCATATATATACATATACATACAGTGAAACTTGGATAACTCAAACTTCAAAGGACCGAGCAAAAGTGTTCGAATTATCAGAGCGTTCAAGTTATCAGAGCACTGTCACAAATTCATGTATTTACTTATTTATTAGTAGATACATGTACATATACAAACTATAATATAAATCAACAGCACAAATGGCTTGTTTCAAATTAAATGCTTCTAATGTAAAGCTTAAAACGTTTTTATCAAAAAGTATAGATTTTTCTATCACTTGAAAATGGTTTGTTGTTTGAGGTGATGCTATTGCCAGGACGTTTTTTAGATTGACATTGGCAAAACTTGATCGTTGCTGAAATGCTCAGAAGAGAAGACATCTTTTTCTTTTGAGCGTTTTACCCACGATTTTGCCCAAATTTTGCCGATTTTTCTTGAAGTTTATGCAAGGATTACCTTACTTTACCTGGGATTCGTTAAGAGCAACACTCCGAGGCAGTTCAATTAAAAGTTTTAGGAGGTTAAGTAGTACATTGTATATCACTCACGCTTTTTGAATGGATACTTATTGAATGTACACACGTATTCTGTGTTTAGGTCAAACAATGAATAGTTTTTTTAGCTAAGACAACGTATACGTTTAATTACAACAATTTTTAAGACGTTTAAACATTCAACATTCCGATGTTGATTCAACACGGAATCAACGTCGGAAAACTATTCATCACGGGCTAGCAGGGTCACGCGCTTAAGGATTTTCGCCATGCAATTACAAAACAAAATGCTGTTTTTGTTTTGTATGTGTGTGGCGAAAATCCTTGTGCGCGTGACCCGGCTAGCCCGTGCTATTCATCGTATAGCAGTATAAATCAAATTTCACCAAACATTTAGAAAAGTCGTTGACAAAAATATTTTTGCTGTTGGAGGTAATAACGACGCTTATGAATTACGAAAAGTTGAGGTTTACCTCTATGGCTTGGAAAAAAGTGATTTTCTAAAGTGATAGCAACCGTTTCGGTAGCTGTTGGACAAAAAACAGTTCGAATTAACAGTGTTGAGTTCGAGTTATATAGAGCCATTTATCATTGCGTGGGAATGGACCAAGCAAATCCATTCGAGTTAACCATGTGTTCTGTTCGCTATATCCGAGCGCGAGTTATATATGTTTCACTGTATATATATACATATACATATATATATATATCTATATATATCTATCTATATATATATATATTTGAAAAATTATTGCGAAAAAAGTAAACTTTTAGTATTTGCGTTACAAATTTGTTTCGTGTGAAGCACTCCTCAGACGCAATTGTACTAAAATGAAAAGCTTTACCGAATGTGCCAGAATATCAGAAATGGGCTCGCTGTGTTAATCATGTAATTTAGTGCTAAGTGTAACCGAGAAGATAACTCCGAGCATGTCTGCAATTAGAAGTCAATTCATTTCTTTTATTTAATGTGCCTAAGTGTGGTTTGCATATTATGAAGTATTTTTCTTGTAAACATAATTTGCATCGTTTTGTTTTGTTTGTATATGGTTGTGCTTGAGCTAATATTTTCCATGTTATGTTGTATGTTGAGTTGTTTTCTTTCAATTTCCAAATGTGTTTGCTCAATTCTGTGTGGTGTTGTTTGTTTTTGTGGTTAAATGAGGCTTTATGGTTGCTGTATCTAGTTTTAAATTCGGTTGAGCAAAGTCCTATGTAGGTCGCTACGTGGTTGTTTGTATTGTTGCCTACTGTTGCTTGATGTATCACATTTTTGGCTCTGCATTTTCCTTCCAAAGGGCAGCTGTTCTTTTGTCTGCAATTGCAACTTTTTTCATTGTCTTCTTTTTGTAGTGTACTGGTTTTATTAAGGGTTTTGTTGCTCCCATCAATGATTGTTTTCATGTTTGGCATTACTGAGTAGCTCAGTTTTAAGGTTTGTCTATTAAACATTGCCAATATTACAAATTGGGTGTTTCTTTGGAAAACATGTTGTAACTATGCTGAAGAATTTTTGTCCAATATTGGTTGCAACTTTGGCGCTGAATGGTGGGTTGTACCATGTAATTTTTCTTTGTCTGTTACGTTTTTTAGGTTTTTTCATGTTGGTTTCATATTGCAGTTTGCTGTTGTATCCACTCTTGTGGAGTGCTTCTTGGTATGGTTGCACTGTGCTGTTAAATTGTTGTTCATCTGATGAAAGTGTGTTTAATCGTTTGTTTATGTTGTAAGGTAAGTTTTTCAATATGGAAGGTGGATGGTTGCTTTGTTTGTGCACATATAGTATTGTGTTGCCCGGTTTTTGGAAAGGCTTGAAGCTGCCATCTTGTAGATTTAAAGTTACGTCAAGAAAATTCACTGATCGTTTGTTTGCTTCAATAGTAATTTTCAAGTTGTTCTTATTAAATATGTTGCATATTAGTTTCTTTGTTCTTTCTATAGCTTGTGGTGTACCCTTGCAAACCGCAAGTCCGTCGTCTCTGTATAGTCCAATGCTGCAAGTCAATTCTTTGGGTATTTGGGTCAGTAAGTAAGTCCCTACTAATTCACAAGTCTCCGCTCCGTTGTAGCTACCCATAGTCACGTCAAACAATTTATTAGAGTTCTTCTTTGACCAGGCCGTGTCGTTGTGAAATACAAGCGATCTTTTTGCATGTAATATGATTGTCTTTTTGTCTTCTGTGATATTTGTTATGTTGCTTGCAAAATCTAATGCTTTTTTTAATAGTGCCTCTGTTATTGAAGGGTAAAATTCACAAACGTCAAAAGTAATAAATGCTTGCTGTTGCTGTTTCTTTATTTCTCTAAACCAATTCAGTACATCACCCGTACTTGGCCATAATTTTACACTAGTTTTTCTACTATTGAAGCGAACAAACGATCAGTGAATTTTCTTGACGTAACTTCAAATCTACAAGATGGCAGCTTCAAGCCTTTCCAAAAACCAGGCAACACAATACTATATGTTCACAAACAAAGCAACCATTCACCTTCCATATTGAAAAACTTACCTGACAACATAAACAAACGATTAAACGCACTTTCATCAGATGAACAACAATTTAACAGCACAGTGCAACCATACCAAGAAGCTCTCCACAAGAGTGGATACAACAGCAAACTGCAATATGAAACCAACATGAAAAAACCTAAAAAACGTAACAGACAAAGAAAAATTACATGGTACAACCCACCATTCAGCGCCAATGTTGCAACCAATATTGGACAAAAATTCTTCAGCATAGTTACAACATGTTTTCCAAAGAAACACCCAATTTGTAATATTGGCAATGTTTAATAGACAAACCTTAAAACTGAGCTACTCAGTAATGCCAAACATGAAAACAATCATTGATGGGAGCAACAAAACCCTTAATAAAACCAGTACACTACAAAAAGAAGACAATGAAAAAAGTTGCAATTGCAGACAAAAGAACAACTGCCCTTTGGAAGGAAAATGCAGAGCCAAAAATGTGATATATCAAGCAACAGTAAGCAACAATACAAACAACCACGTAGCGACCTACATAGGACTTTGCTCAACCGAATTTAAAACTAGATACAGCAACCATAAAGCCTCATTTAACCACAAAAACAAACAACACCACACAGAATTGAGCAAACACCTTTGGAAGTTGAAAGAAAACAACTCAACATACAACATAACATGGAAAATATTAGCTCAAGCACAACCAAATACAAACAAAACAAAACGATGCAAATTATGTTTACTTGAAAAATACTTCATAATATGCAAACCACACTTAGGCACACTAAATAAAAGAAATGAATTGACTTCTAATTGCAGACATGCTCGGAGTTATCTTCTCGGTTACACTTAGCACTAAATTACATGATTAACACAGCGAGCCCATTTCTGATATTTAGGCACATTCGGTAAAGCTTTTCATTTTAGTACAATTGCGTCTGAGGAGTGCTTCGCACGAAACAAATTTGTAACGCAAATACTAAAAGTTTACTTTTTTCGCAATAATTTTTCAAATATTTCATACTCCACTAATAATCTTTTGGGTTTTTAGTGTAGAGTTCTCTTTTTATATGCTTTTGCACTTGCTTTTAGTTAATATATATATATTTATATATATATATACATATATATATATATACAGGACAGATAGTGCAGTTGGTAAGGTATCGGGACCGTGATCATTAGGTCCTCGGTTCAAACCCCAACAACTGCACTTTTCTGGTGGTCCTTGGACAAGACCCTTGCTTGTATAATGTCTACAACCTCTATGATGAGTGCAATAACCAAAGCCATGCCGGCTCGGACATCGCCCGGTCAAACAAGGTCCGCGCTGCCTGTAGCTGAACCAGGACAAGGCAGTGAAAAATGGGCTACTGGTTCAAAACGGATGAAATGGACTCGGACTGATAACACGGACTTCATGCAGTGCTACTTTATGAGTGAACCTCAGAAGTGGGGCTATATGGGAAGGATGCGGCAACTGTGGATAAACTTGCGCACTGAATTGCCACTAACCGCTAAGCAACTTGTAGCTCAGAGGAGTAACATAATCAAGCGGCACCTCATATCGGAACTTGAGGTAGATGAAGTTAGGAAACAGTTCACCCAAGTAACCTCAACCAACGAGGAGTGCATATCAACACACACTGTCATGCGTACACGATCATGTGTTGACTCACGGGCTGAAGAAGACATGCACTTGGACCTTGACCCAAGGGTGAAAGAGCTTGCGGAAAATATCATCAACAAGATGTCAGCTGCTAATGATTATGGAAGCAGGTTACCACTACGAAGAGTTAGCAAGGCCATACCTAAGAAGCTGTTAGAAGACATTAACATGGCACTGGAGTCGATCTCAACTGGATCAATCAGTGAGACTAATGCCTTAATCTACAGTACAGCAACCGTCATCTAGGAGGAGATGGATATTAAGCCAATGCCAAGAAGGCTTCAAGCCATTCCATCCTGGCAGCTGAGGCTACAAAATAAGATAAAGGACTTGCGCAAGAAAGTTAGTAGGCTCAGTGAGAGATCTAACCACAGTTTGGAGCGTCCAAAAAGGGAAGCCACAATAGAAGCTCTAGAATCTGCCAAACAGCGGCTAGTAGCACTCTCGGCACAACTGAAGCGGTACACCAAAGAGCGAGATAACAAGAAAATGAACAAACTGTTCATCAATAATCCATCTAGAGTGTATTCCCAGTTCAAAAGTGAACTGCAGAGGCCAATGTCTGAGCCTCCCCGATCTAGCACTTCAAAGTTCTGGAAGGACATCTGGGAGAAAGAGACCACTCATAACACCACTGCAAATTGGCTGAAGAGGCTTAAAGAGAACCATCAACACACTGTGGCTCAGCAAGGACTCACCATCAGCAAAGACGACATTAAGTGCAGAGTGCAGCGTATGAAGAACTGGGCAGCACCTGGCCATGACATGATTCAAGCCTTCTGGTTAAAGAAATTTACATCACTTCACACTAGAATGGCTAAGCAGATGGAGTACCTAATAGAACAAGGTGACCATCCAGAATGGCTGACCAAAGGACGAACTGTGCTTCTGATAAAAGATCCAAAGCAGGGGCCGATTCCCAAAAACTATCGACTAATAACGTGCTTGCCCACCACTTAGAAACTGCTTTCAGGAATAGTTGCAGACAAACTGGAAGAGCACATGAGTCACTATATGACCAGTGCTCAGAAAGGAATTGGGCGCAACACCCGAGGAGCTAAACATCAGTTACTGGTGGATCGGACAGTCTGTCAAGACAGCAGGAGAAGGCAAACCAATCTTGCCATGGCTTGGATTGACTACAGAAAGGCCTATGACTCAATTCCCCATAGTTGGATACTCGAGTGCCTCAGTATGTACAATGTTCACCCTGCTCTTGTGGCATTCATCAAGATGTCAATGACCAAATGGAAGACGGAACTGGAGGCTAATGGCAAAAAGCTGGCGAGTGTACAAATTAAGCGAGGCATCTATCAAGGTGACTTCTTATCACCGCTGCTCTTCTGCATATGCCTAAACCCTCTAAGCAATATGCTGGAGGAGACTCAATATGGGTACCAGTTTAAGAGTGGCACCAAGATAAACCACCTCTTCTACATGGATGACATCAAGCTGTACGCTAACAAAGAAAGGGACATTGATTCGCTAATACACCTCACTCAGGTATACAGCAAGGACATCGGAATGACCTTCGGTATTAAGAAATGTGGAAGGCTAATTCTTAAGAAAGGCCATTCTATGCTCACAGATGGCCTAAGAATGCCAAATGGTACCATCAAAGATATAGAAGAAGGGTACAAGTACTTGGGGATTATGCAAAGCAACATCAACCACGAAGCCGAGGTACATCACAAAGCCATTACCGAATACAAGAAACGCCTTCGGCAGGTCTTACGGAGCCAGCTCAATGCCAAGAACCAAATCATGGCAATAAATAGCTACGCACTGCCAGTAATAAGATATCCAGCAGGCATAATAAAGTGGACTGAGGAAGCCATCAAAGAAACAGATATAGCAACTCGTAAACTGCTGACCATGCATGGAGCACTCCACCCAAAATCTGATACTATTAGATTGTATCTTGATAGGAAAGATGGTGGTAGGGGACTCAAAAGTGTACAGCAGACAGTGAAAGAGGAGGAGCAAAGCATCAAAGCATATGCAGCCTCCATGGCCATCTCAGATAATTTGCTAACTGAATTTCAATCGGCTGCTCTCACAACGGACCTACGCCCTGATGATAAGGAAATTGACTGGCATACGAAACCTCTTCATGGTGCTTACCACCAACAAATATCTAAGGTTGGCGATCTTCACCAGACATATATGTGGCTGAACAAAGGAAACCTAACGGCCAATACAGAGTCGCTAATCATGGCAGCCCAGGAGCAAGTGCTCCCAACAAGGCAACTCCAAACGAAAATCTATCACACTAGAGACGATCCTAGATGCAGACTGTGCAAAGATGCACCTGAGACCATCCAACACATCATCAGTGGATGCAGACAGCTAGCAGGGAACCCATACACTGAGCGGCATAATCATGTCGCAGGTATTGTGTATAGAAGTCTATGTGATGAGTATGGCCTTAATAAACCACAACACTGGTGGGAAGCTCCTGGTAAGGTCAATGAAAATGACCGCGCTAAGATCCTCTGGGACTTCTACATCCAAACTGACAAGCATGTCCTAGCAAACCAACCAAATATAGTGGTGGTAGACAAGGAGAACAAGAGGGCTACTATAATAGATATAGCAGTACCCAATGACTACAATATAGCCAGCAAAGAAAAAGAAAAGGTAGAAAAATATCTCCCTCTTGGAGAAGAAATTGAAAAATGCTGGAATGTAAGAACAACCGTAATCCCAGTAGTCATTGGGGCACTGGGCGCAATAACACCGGCGCATAAAATGTGGCTTGCCCAAATACCAACAACAATCAACTCAGGTGAGTTGCAGAAAAGTGCGCTATTGGGGACAGCTAAGATCTTGAGACGAGTGCTCAAACTCCCAGGTCTCTGGTAGGAGACCCGAGTTAGAGCAGAATTTACCACCCATACGGGGTATCCAGGGTGAGGAAACAATTTTTTTTATATATATATAGATATATATATATATTTATATAACCAAACCAAATATATATAACATATATATATAATGTCTATATATAGACATTGATTCGCTAATACACCTCACTCAGGTATACAGCAAGGACATCGGAATGACCTTCGGTATTGAGAAATGTGTAAGGCTAATTCTTAAGAAAGGCCATTCCGTGCTCACAGATGGCCTAAGAATGCAAAATGGTACCATCAAAGCTATAGAAGAAGGGTACAAGTACTTGGGAATTATGCAAAGCAACATCAACCACAAAGCTGAGGTACGTCACAAAGCCATTACCGAATACAAAAAACGCCTTCGGCAGGTCTTACGGAGCAAGCGCAATGCCAAGAACCAAGTCATGGCAATAAATACCTACGCACTACCAGGAATAAGATATCCAGCAGGCATAATAAAGTAGACTGAGGAAGCCATCAAAAAAACAGATATAGCAACTCGTAAACTGCTGACCATGCATGGAGCACTCCACCAAAAATCTAATGCTACTAGATTGTATCTTAATAGGAAAGATGGCGGTAGGGGACTCAAAAGTGTACAGCAGACAGTGGAGGAGGAGGAGCAAAGCATCAAAGCATATGCAATCTCCATGGCCACTTCAGATAAGTTGCTAGCTAAACTTCAATCGGCTGCTCTTACAACGGACCTACGCCCTGTTGATGAGGAAATTGACTGGCACACGAAACCTTTTCATGGTTCTTACCACCAACAAATATCTAAGGTTGGCAATCTTCACCAGACATATAAATGTATGTGGCTGAACAAAGGAAACCTAACGGCCAATACAGAGTCACTAATCATGGCAGCTCAGGAGCAAGTGCTCCCAACAAGGCAACTCAAAACAAAAATCTATCACACTAGAAACGATCCTAGATGCAGACTGTGCAAAGATGCACCTAAAATAGCCTGGGCATGGCTCTCGTGGGGGATTGGGAGAGAGAGTCTGGGACACATAGCAAAAGAAGGTAAGATAACTTTTGCAAAACTAGCGACATATGATACATATGACGCTCAGACTGATACTAATGAAAGCGTGTCGTTGGATTCAGATCGCACGATATATTAGACGTGGAGCGTTTAAAAGTCTATCGTCATGGTCACGTGACTCGATCTAGTAAAAGGCAGTAGTTCAACGTTTGCAATTTCATTACATTTTTCTAATAAAAAACGGAGCGATTCAAAGATCATCTATTAAAGCTAGGCATAGTCACACTGAGACCAGAACAGTCTCAAGCTCTACAACATATTATCGCAGGTTTTGATCAGTTTATAGTTCTTCCCACTGGCTTCGGAATGAGGATTTGCTATCAGATGGCACCATTTTGCAGTGGTAGGTCCGAGTTGTTTAATCAATCATCATCAAATCGATACCACGCTTTCTTTGAGCTGGGTACTGGGTTTAGCACAGCCTTGAATCTAAATTCAGTACTTTCTCGTTCAGGGATCAACAGCTTAAATTCTTGGCAGATGGTATCGTTCAAAAAAAGTTATTAAATTTATATTTTATGAATTAATAAAATCTTCCACCAACAATTTTAGAAGTTAATCTAAATAATAAATCACAAAACTCTTAATAGGCTTGTTATTCATAAATACTAAATAAATGACTACAAAAAGCCTATAAGAAAATTGTAAGCTAGGATCAAAAATCTTTATCTTGTAATTTTTGGTTGAAATGAGTTTCAATTTACTGATTCAATCAATCACCCAATTGATTGAATAAAATTTTTAACCATTAACTTTGAATTATTAGAAATAGAAATATTAGTAATGATGGTACAGAATTAATTTGCAAAATCTGAGTATTATGGTAGACAAAACAACAGGATATTAATTCTTCCTCGCCTTAGTATTATTCATGGATAGGACCGTGTTGCTGCAGTAGGGCTATATCACTCCTTACAAATTTACAAACTCACCAAAAGTCCAATCGAATATTTTGTAGTGACCAAAATTTAAAGTTTGTCCTAATATGGAATGCGTGGCCCAAGGCCACGCACTAACGTACTAACGTACTAACGTACTAGAAGAGATGCGCACAGAGGGACGGCGCCCGGGACCACCACAATTCAAAGCTCCAGAGTTTGATGGATCAGGAGACGTAGAGTATTTTATCCAACAGTTTGAAGATGTAGTCATGGCAAATGAATGGAGACCATTAGCTAGTATACTTCACCTCCGGGAAGTGCTGAAAGATGCAGCCCGAGAGTGTGGCAAGGCTGGAACAGTGGAAGGGATTTTTGGAAACCTAGGAGTGCGGTTTGGAATGACCGTGAGAGGGGCTCAGGCTCAGTTGTCTGTCTTGAAGCGAGATTTTAAGACCAGTCTTCAACAACATGCTGCATTGGTGGAAAAGTTAGTGACAGTGGCATACCCAGATCTACCCCCTGTACACAGGAACATCATGATGCGGGACACTTCCACTAATACATTGGGACACGCAGGGTTGCAGAGACACTTATTAGCGGTGCCTACACCCACCCTGGCTGATGCAGTACGCGCAGGAAATGAATACCTGCAAATCCAATCACTATTCCCAGGCAGCTCACACATCAGACAAATAGACGAAGACGGGGAAAATGTGTTAAACGTCACTCAGGCCCGGAACGACTCTCTGACAAATATAAGTAAAGTGCTACAGAAGCTGGTGGCTGAGATGGCTGAGTTACAAGCAAACCAACACAGGTACATAAACAGACGCTCAGAAAGACAACCTATACGGGAGCCACTCAAGTGTTGGGGGTGTGGACAAGAGGGCCACCCACACAGGAGTTGTCCAACTCACCCACGGAAAACTCGAAAGTTTCCAAACACAGGGCCGGGAAACGAGGAAAGCCCGCAGCAGTAGGACTGCCTACTGGCTGCAAGAGGGCACCTCCAGATAAGAAACGAAAAAATATACAGGTACGACAAGGATGCCTGGGGAACACCAATAGAGGTTGGCAGTCTCCAAAAAATGCTTGTCGACAACCAGAACCTGCACAAAAGTTTGAATGTAAGCTTCAAAATAAATATGAGGTACTTATGAGAGAATCAGAAACCGAAAACAAAGAGTTGGGTCCGCCTCAAAGCGATCAGGTAGAAACTTACCAGAAACAGCTTGAACAAAAGCAAAAAATCAAAAGACATTCACTCAGCCTTCCTGAAAGACGGAAGCTCCACGGTGGCCGCCTTTTTAGATCTGAAACTCCCTGAAAGACGGGAGCCACAGATAGATACGACAGAAAGTTTAAAGAGACCACATGGGTCTAGTTATTACTTACCTGGAAAAGTGGGAGGCAAACCAGTACTGTTCCTTTTAGATACCGGCTGCAATACCAACCTGATCAGTAAGCGCATGTTTGATCAGCTACCTCAAAGTTTTAAACAGCAGCTTAAGCCATGTACGACACATGGACAACTGGCAGACGGGAGTCGACTGCCTTTCTATGGAGTGGCACAACTGCCTGGTCACCTCCGGGATATGAAATTTGAGGAAACCTTTGTTGTGAGCAGTATTAGCGAGAATGGGATTCTAGGAATGCCTTTCCTTGCTGATCATGGATGCAAGATGGATTTTGGTCAGCCCACCATAACTATTCAAGATTTGGTAATGCCTTGCGTGGACCGCTATGGGCGACTACTACAAAACAAAGTTCAGTTAGTTCGAAGTGTGGAAATTCCGGCCCGTTCAGAAATGACAGTGCAGTGCCGGATCACGACTCGAAACTACTACCCTGTAGGAATAGTGGAGAGTGGAGGAGAAATACCTCTGGCTACCAGCCTCAATCAACCTCATAAAGATGGCCGGATTGTTGTTAGGTGCATGAACCCGTTAGATCAGCCATTGAGAATTCCTGCTGGGAAAACTGTAGGAATGTACACGGGAATAGAGGAAAATTACATAGAAATGCCAGAGGTAAAACTTTCTCAACGAGCAGCAGAAACGGCCGTGAAACAGGAAGTCGGATCCACATGGGTCCCAAAGCACTTGCAACAAGTGTATGAGGACGCATGTCATGGTTGTCGAGATGAACAGCAACGACGACAGTTGGCTTGCTTACTGATTGAGTATAGCCAGATATTTAGCTCCACTGAGGACGATGTGGGACAGACAACTCTGGTGGAACATTCCATTCCTATCATAGAGGGAGCTCGTCCCATACATCAGCCGCCACATCGGTTGGGCCCTCAGAAGGAAGCCGAAACTGAACGACAAATTCAGGAACTGTTGTCGAAAGGGTTGATTGAGCCCGCGTGTGGTGCATGGAGCTCTCCAGTGGTCCTAGTGAGGAAAAAAGATAATAAGTGGAGGTTTTGCGTTGACTACCGCAGACTCAATGCCATCACAAATCAAGATGCTTACCCTATACCCAGAATTGACGACAGTTTGGACGCACTGTCAGGAAGTAAATACTTTAGCAAACTGGACCTGACCAGTGGATATTGGCAGGTGCCACTGGACCAGGATGCCAAAGAAAAATCTGCATTCACAACACGCAGTGGACTGTGGCAATGGAAGGTGTTACCCTTTGGGCTTACTTCGGCTCCCGCCACGTTCCAACGGTTAATGGAACAGGTTTTCCAAGGTTTACACTGGAAAACGTTACTGCTGTATCTAGATGATGTGATAGTGGTGGCGCCTGACTTTGAGACCCACGTGAGTAGGCTCCGAGAAGTGCTGGAACGCTTGCATAAGGCTGGATTAAAGCTTAAACCATCAAAGTGTGAGCTGTTTCGCTCCAAGGTACGGTTCCTAGGACACGTGGTTAGTGCTGAGGGAGTAGCTACGGATCCCGAAAAAATGCGTGTGATAAAGGAATGGCCCCCACCCAAAAACTTGACGGAGCTCCAAGCATTTCTGGGAACTGCTGGATATTACAGACAATACTTCCAAGATTATGCTACAAATGCAAAACCCCTTTCTCAACTGACCAGCAAAAACCAGCCGTGGCGGTGAGGCGAGGCAGAACAAGGAGCCTTTGAAATACTAAAAAATGGTTTGGTAACGGCTCCGGTGCTAGGATATCCAGATCTGTCTAAAACCTACATCTTAGACACCGATGCTAGTAGGGTGGGTGTGGGAGCTGTGCTGTCACAGAAACATGATGACCAAGAAAGAGTGGTGGCGTATTACAACAAGACCTTATCACCTGCTGAAAGGCATTATTGCGTAACACGAAAGGAACTGTTGGCAGTAATTAAAGCAGTAAAGCATTTCCGACCCTACTTATATGGACAACAGTTCATACTGAGGAGTGACCATGCTTTACTCCGGTGGTTATGTCGGCGAAAGGAGCCTTCGGCACAAGTTGCTCGGTAGCTAGAAATCTTGGCAGAGTTTACATGTAGGTTAGAACACCGAGCTGGAGAAAAACATGGCAATGCAGATGGCCTTAGCAGACAAGGCCAATGTGAAGAATGTAGACAATGCGAAGCGATTGAACGAAGAGATGGCGGACCAACGCACAAGGAGTTAGAACAAGAAGCTGACAGAGTTACTAAGATAACGACTCAGAAAGAGAGCCAGGCCAAGCAATGGTCCAGACTGCAGAGAGAAGACCCTGGACCTGTAGGAAGGATGTACAGGGCGATAACACTGAATGAGACCCTTACCAACTCGGAGGTCGAGACAGGTAGTACCGAATTAAAAGAATTATACAAACGCCAGAAGGCTGTGGAAGTGAACACTGACGGGGTGATGGTGATTCGGACAATCGTACAGGGCCAAGCTAGACGATGTGTGGTGTGCCCCAGAACTAGCCGGATGGCTATAATCTGGAACACGCACAAGATGGCTCACCCTGGGATACATAAAACCACACAATGTATCAGGCTACACTGGCATTGGCCAGGACTGGTCACCCAGGTTAGGCAGACAATACAGTCCTGTGAGGTCTGCCAGGTGGCCAAGTCTGGAGGAACCAAGTCCTCAAGAAGCCGCCAACGCATGTATGCCGGGAGGCCATGGCAAAAAGTGGCCGTCGACTTGGTGGGCCCATTGCCAGAAACAGAGAGGAGCAATAGGTGGATATTGGTCTTGACTGACCACTTCACCCGTTGGCAGGATTCACTTCCAATACCAGACGCAACAGCTCCTACAGTAGCCAAAACACTAGATGAAAGAGTATTTTGTTGCATGGGACTCCCAGAGGCAATTCATACCGACCAGGGAGCCCAATTTGAGTCTGTTTTAATGACCGAACTCTGTGCCCTGTGGGGCATCAAGAAAACACATACTACCCCCTACCATCCTCAAGCTAACGGAGTGGTGGAGAGAAATAATAGGATGTTGGGAGACGCCCTACATGCTCTACTACTCCGGAGGGGAAGTGATGAGTGGGACACACTTCTTCCACAGTTAATGCGGGCATTCCGTGGCACCCCACACGTAGTGACGAGTGAGACAGCTAACTTCTTGATGTTTGGAAGAGAACTTTGACTCCCCGACCAACTACAATGGGGACCACCTCCAGACGCCCCTGTAACTCGAAATGAATATGCAATCAACATCCAAGCACAGTTGACAGAGGCACACGAATTGCTCAGAGAGCAACAGCTTAACATTCGTCAGACAGACTCAGATGAGCCACCCCTATATACGGTGGGAGACCTAGTCTTGCTGGAAAATAAAAGAAGGAGAAAGGGGGAGCATCCCAAACTACGGGCCAAATTTGTTGGACCATACCGGGTGGTAAACAGCTTCCCAAACCACACTTATGAGACAGAGGCCCGTGGACAGACCTCCATTCAAAACGAGTGCCGTTTGAAGCTATACAGGGGTTGCGAAGAGGAACTGGGCAAAGCACCTGGGTCAAGGGAACCTGCATTACGCCCTAAAATGAAAGGCGCCACAAGAAAGGCAAAGAACCCACACACAAACCCGGAGCTTCCTCCAGCCATGGAGGTAGAGCAGGACACGCCAAGCAGAAGTCTCACAGAAATAGAAGATATATTACCCAAACAAGATGTTACCATGGGTGGCCCCCCACAGGTCCCTATTGAAGGGGGAAGAAAGAAGCCATGTCAAGAAGGGCTAATAGAGACAGATAAATCCGAAAATGAAGGAAGAACGACAAAAAAGCCGGAATCCAAAGATCTAGGAGCATCCACAGAAACACAAGGAACAAAAGTGAGGGACAAAAGCCCACCAAGGGGCAGGAGACCTCCAAAAAGATTTCAGGATTATTACTGTAGTCATATAAGGTCAAAACAGAAAAAGAAATTTGGAAAAAGCTTCAAGGATACCGAAATTAAGGATGAAAAGATATTGGCCAATCAGCAAACAGCGAAAAAGAAACCATGTGGTTATCCAATATACAAACAGAAACTAATGTATCACTTACGGAATACGGGAATTCTAGCAGACGACAGTTCATGTAAACGAAAGCCGTGTTTAAATAGAACAACAGTACGAGATCTTCCCATTCTAACGATGGCCAGAACATTGCATAGACGATTTGACCGGAGAGAAAATAGCCTGGAAAGATTACTGCTCGAATTAAATAATTCAACGATAGAAACTGGAGTGGATAACAAACCATAAAATCAGAGCTTGGCCGAGATCCTGGGATTTGAACATGCTACTGGAACTCAGGACGTTGATTTTGATAAAGAAATCAGAAAAATATTGCAGAGTTCTACGGAGACAAACAATTTTGCCGTGATAAAGGATCCACCTGCTTTAAAGGCAGTAGGGGGACCCGGATACCCCCCTCCGGGTGTCATAGCAAAGAAAGAAATGCGCGCAGAAGACAAATCTAGAGAAAAGGTCATGTCATTCCCTACAATCGAGTCTTCTCGGAACAGTCCTGTTTTAAAGGCAACAGGGATGTCCAAGGAGGAGCATAAACTCGGATCATTTGAAAGGACGAGACAGGACCCGGACGAGCTGGATCTAGGGTTAGATCTGAGTGATGGCTTTTCAGATAAGGAAGAAGAATTCCCTATTTTACAACCAATAGAAAAACCCAGGACCTATCGACCAATAGACAAACTCTCAAAGGAAAACGCTATCAGAGAAAACAAGTCGACCAATCACCCGGTTCAAGAGTACCCGGAGACCCCCATATGCAGAGTGGCGACAATGGACAACGATAGTCACGTTCTATCCCTAGGTAGAAACGCACCTGAAACCCGAAGACAGAGTAAAAAGGGAGCTCGAGAACTGCACGTGTGCCGAGAACACGTAACTATGGAAGGGACAAAGAAACTCAAGTGGCTACAACCAAAAACTCTTACAAAAATAGAAGCCGCAATCGGGACGGACGGCGTCACATGTCAGATTTGTAGACTAGTTTCCAGTAAGCGGAGACTAAGAATACACGTAAAACAACACTACACCCGGTTGTATTGCTCTTGTGGCTACACTAGCGTGAGCCGAGACTCTGTTTTCTGCCATCAGCTGGTTCAACGATGCGGACAATTTACCCAAGAACGTCAGATTTTTGAAGTAGATAAAGAATCTCATGCCAATTTCATTAAAACAATTCTACCGACAAACTCAAGCAAGTGGCTTCCGTGCACCCCTACACGATTAGGTCCCAGAATGTACAAACATCAACCAGTTTCAAACAAACATACCACACAAGATGCACAAACCAGAGACAAGAAACGATCACTACCTGGTGTATTTACTCGTCTGGGCAACTGGCGTATCCCAAAAAGAAAAAAAGAAATTACCCAGGAGGAAGTAACTTCCACAACAAACTCTAAAACTATCACGGACGACGTGTCACGACAGCCTCTCCGTTATATCACAAAGACACAACCCCACATACGGATCGAGGAGCGAGACGCCGTCATAGAAATAGACAAAAATAAGGAAAAACGACGACATAGACTGACCCTCGCCCATAAGTTAGAGGACGAATGCGATCAACTAGAAAGGACAATACAACAAAAACGTACAGAGATTCGGCGACTATACCGTGAAGATTAAAAAAATAAATTAGTGATCCCACATCTCACTAATGAAGGGGGATGTGTAATGAACTGTGTAACTCAGATAGCCGCCGATCTACTGTACCAATAAATACCGCAACTAAATGAACACAATAACACTTTCATTTTTATTATTCCATTTATGTTTGTTTGTGTATTAATAATAGTATCTAAATTATATTATAAATTGTACTCATGAAGTTATACTAACTCTGTATATATTTTGAGATTGAACTAACGATATTATTATTGTTTACCCGGAACACGGACTATAGCCGACACGGCCTTTTGTTAACTTGTCCGTGTCCGGGCAAGTTTACCCGTGTTTTGCCCACAATTGTTAATATATAAAAGGAGCTCGAACTTTATAGCGGGCAGTTGGTTTTTGGACACGATACGATACAATACAACTATTTTATCCGCAACCAATCTTATTTATTAAACCTGATTATTATCCGGGGGCAATTTGATACGTGCCGGTATCTATTCTAAGGACATAAAAACCGGACTACAATATATTACAGGGTTGTTGTCCGGACTACGTAACACAACACTCAGTGGCCAACCTAGTCAATAACAACAGGTAGTTACGGACTGGGTACAACTTTAAAGGTAGTTGCACGCAATCCATTACACTTGGCTATTACACAAATAAATAAATAGAAAACATTATAGACTGCTTCATAAAGTTTTGATCTAGTTAACCCTTTGCTTACGAAATCCATAAAAGCCCGGAATACGAGCATTGTCTCAGCGTACGGATCCCGAAAATCCCGAAATAATTAGGCCTTCGATAGATCTTTTTTAAAATATATTATTTATTAAAAAAACAGCATTAAACTTTGAAATTAGTAATTTGATCAATTTCCGTTGGCTTTGTAATACTGTTTTGAGGCTATAAATAATCCCTAATACACACGTGCAAGCAATACACTTTGCAAAGATGTGATCTTTTATGGAAATCTATGCATCATGAACGTTCGCGGTTGTTCAAGCTCTGCTAAAAAAGTTTGTTTAGAAGAAGACATCAACTGGTTTGGAAGTGAATCAGGTCAGAAGATATCAGGTCGGAAGAATATGGGGAAGACGATGAAAGTGAAAAATAAGATCAACAGGGTGAATTGGATTGCGAAAGTGAGAGTGAAATGGCTGGCTATGAAACCGGGAGTATTTACGGATTTCAAAAAGGAGCTGATTTAAAACCAAAAAAATTACATTTTGCTGACTGCTTGACAGGAGCAAGTTCAAATTTTTAAACAGGTAAGTATTTTTAATATTTAAAGCTTTTTATAACATCGGCCATTATAAATGTTATATTTAACAAAACGAATAAATATGGCCTCCAAAAACCTTGCGATGCTTTAGAGCCTGTTGATGGTAAAGATATTTGGCGAGTTATTTATTTAGTTTTACATTTAATTATTTTAAAAAAGTCTACTCTGTTGTCTTACTGGTCCACAATCCTTTATTATTTACGCTGACTTTTAATAAGATTAAAAATGGAAAGAAAAATAGAAGCAAGTTTACTTGCTACTGTGCATTTTGCTGACAATTTTGAACAGCCTGCTAGCAATAAATCTTTCAAGTTAGAAGATGTTTTTGTCAAGATATGCGACCGGTTATATTCTGTTTTGCTGCCTGGTAAATTCATATCTATAGGTGAAAGCTTGCTGGCTTGGAAAAGACGACTTGGACAACCAGATTTTTTGCAAACTCTTGCAAACATATGACACCAAGCAAATGCTTATCATAAACCATGTTCACAGAGTTATTGCTTCCAAAAATGTATTTGTTATCAATGTTTTATGATAGAAAGGTGGCAACTTTGACGCATCACAACTTTGATAGAAATATTCACAGATGAATAAATTTGCAGGGACGATTTGCAGGGAAAAAATGGCTGCCTGTTGAGAAATTTCTAAGCTTTCAAATGCATATTCATTTATAGCTCAATTCCAATTTGCATGTAAGTTATAGCAAAGTTTAGGGGACATTGGCAGGTCTCCATTTTTCGCTGGTCTTTTGGGTCATGCACTGGGAATTTTGAGTGGCGCTCCCGCAATGCATCGGAGCTCATAACTTCGCTTTCAATGCTCTCTGACGACCAATTTTTTTTTAAAATTGTTGAGAACCTATGAATCCGTGCAAGTATTATTTATACAACATTGTCAATTACCTTAATCAATTAGGAAAATACAATTGGAAATGGCGTATAAAAAGAAATTAATAGCTTCAACAAATTGAGACTTTTGCTGGAAAGCATTTGCAAGCTATCTGCATAGAAAAAATATCAGCTTGTAGAGAAATTTCTCAGCTTTCATATTGTTCAGCTATGCATATTATGCAGTTGTTATGCAGTCACGTCGAAGGCTCAAATCGCCCTAGTAATTGCCTCTGTACGCTGGTATTTTCCCGGCCGTAAGTGCGCCGTAGCCAAAGGGTTAAGAACATGCATTAGATATATATAAAATGGGTAATGTCTGTAGATACCAACACTATACTATTTAAAGATATCAGAATAGTATTCTCATGTTCTAGATTGATGAACACAGCAAAATCATTTTTATGTATTAACATGATACAAATACACAACTTGTTAGCCTGTACGTGGCTTACGTCTTCAACCTACCTGCTTTAATAGAGAGCCTGATACCCGCCAATGCTCGATCATCTTCCTAACATAAATAAAGAGAACTGGTTAAAAACGAAATTCAATGCAAAAAATGTTAAAAGTTGTTAGTTCAGGTTGAGAAAATTACACCAAATAAGTGAGGAAGTATCTTAACATATATTTACATACAAGATATACAGATGTGCTAAATCTGCTGGGAGTAGTTATTGTTTCACATACCTTTATACTTGCCAATAATACTTTACGGTGTGTGGAAGGATTTAAAGACATATCACCATCTTTTCTATTTTTCAGCTCAAAACGATTAAACATATCGTTGCACTTGCTGAAAATATTAATAACATTATAAAAATACAGATTCTTAGAATTATTTATTAATAAGTTTACAACAACAAAAATGTGCCGAATATCTAGAAAGTTCAAGATGATTGCATCACCCCTACAAGTAATCACATTGATTTTGGTGAAAAAGCATTGCGGTTAACAGTGAAAATTGGCAGAATAGGACTAGGTTTCCTAGTAATAGTTAATGTGTAGATAAATAATCCAACCAGACGTTTCCTACTGATAATTGTTGAAATCTTGAGACCACTACAAATGAGAGTATCACACACCTTGATAACATACAGTCCACAGCTTACACAATCTTTCTGTTGCATGGCCGCCATCTCACTATCTGTCCCAGCATAATCAGCAAACCTTTCATCAACAGAAACAAGCTTCCTGCAAATATTGTTGCTAACAGTGAGTTTTTGGATTAAACCATTTATGCTAGAATGCAAAGGCAATAACTGTTGCTTTTTGTAAGATTTACCGACAAACCTAGTGAAGTATTTCACACTCATCTTTTTTCAATGGTCTGTTGTCCTTTGTAAGAAAGAGAGTCCATTAAATGAATTTTCCTAAGTTTCCTATCTACCAGCTGCAAACAGAGTACGATATACAACTTGTATATAAAGCTATGCAAGCTAATGCAAGTTGCATGTTATAGATACACGCAGAGCAAGTATTCGTGTGCCTACAAAACAGTTATCTTATTCAAGTTACACGCTATATAAAAGATGCGCTGTTTCAAATTTTAAAAATAATTATAATAACTACGCACAGCCATGCAACACTAATTGTTCTCAAAATTAATATTTTGACATAGTATTTTAGTATAAAAGTGCAGCATAAGAATACTAACCATTAGGAAGTAGTGACTTTGCTCAGAATCATGTTTTGGTACTATAACAATGTCAGCAGGCTGGTCTAATGTGTTAGTGAGACTATCATGGATTAGTAGAGCATGAAACTGAAAATAAACATTTGATGAAGATAAAAAAAGTTAACGAATAATACAACATGGCAAGATCTTTTCTACTGCGTTAAGCGTTGCATAATAAGTTTATACAATATATATTTTGTTGATGTAACAAAAAGTATGATAAAATTAATCCCATGATGAACTTTTACCGCTGATTAAATGGAATAGAGATATTTTGACAGCATATATATACCTTAAATTTCTAGTATCTAGAATAAATCTAGGCATTTCCAACCCCAGCAAAACACCAATAACCTTTCTTTAATGCAAGTAATCATTCGTAATTTTTAAGAAGAAGAGTTTTGACTGCAAACGTGCAGCACGTTGCTGGCCCCACGAGGTAAAAGCTAGTTCCCATCAGAAAAGTTGTGCGCCCTAGGCATGCGGTATATACGGTAGAAATATCCCATCAGAAAAGTCTCGCTTGTGTTTATGCACGCGTATCTCGGGTACCTGACTATGTTACAGGAACTTAGGTTAAGGGAGCCAGCTAGGCTTTAGCAGAGCCGTATAGTTTCACATGTGAAACTATACGACACTGGGCTTTAGAAGGAAAAGTCTATCAGACAGGCTTACAGGATTATGTAGCTTTCTCAGCTTATTGTAACTTGTTTAGCTTATTGAAGCCCCTAAGTATGTATATACAAGGGTGAATTGAATAGCATTCTTTTTCCTGCTTCAAGCTAGTGAAGACGTGGTGAGTGCTTATAAAACACTCGCAACAACCCGCTTTATTTTCTCACTCCTTTCTTGGGTGTAGTTGTTTGAGAAAATAAATAATCATGATATGTTTGGAATAGTGCATCATCTTCATTTTGCTGCTAGCTCAACTTGAGGTGAGTAGTTGCTGAGTGGAGTATTATTGTAAATTGATGAAACAACCACAACAACATGTGCATCACTAGCCTGTATATAAACCCCTGTTTGGCTTGTGTACAGGCATACCTGCCAACTCTCACGCATTGGGCGTGAGACTCACGCAATCACCCCAAAGAAAAAATAAAAATGCGTGAGAAATGCGTGATATTTTTGCCCCAATTTCCACAATTTCATATATATTATCATTGATACATCAATTGCCCCAAAACCAAATCTCACGCATTGCCCTACTCTTGGGTTGGCAGGTCTGTGTACAGGCTAGTACATCCCAGAAAAAGAACACCAAGTTCGGCATCATTGTTATTGAACTTTGTGTTCTCCTTTCGTGGTGGGCTGGTTTTTCTGTGTGTTCTTGTTTATTAGGCCTATTTACCACAATAATTATTTTATTACGAAATATTTGCGTTAATATCCCAAACTCCCAACCCTTTATCTCTTTGTTAGTATTGTCATTTGTTGTGTGAGAAGTTGAGTGTGATGAAAATTTGTTGATTGTGACTGTCTAGATTTATTAAGACGGAAGGTTAGCTTAAATCTCAGTCAATCATAATTATCACGGGTCTAGCCAAAACAAGGAATAATATTATTACTAGGTACCAGTGAGTACAGTGTATCATATTTATACCGTGCATAACATTACTAATTTACTTGAAACAACCGCAGCTGTACTTTGTGCCTTTTTCCTGTCGGCATCACCCTTTAAAACAAGATGGCATGGGTCAGTAGATATGCAGTAGACCTAGATCTTTCTTAGTAGCAATCGAAACCAATTACCGGTATTACTTCCTAAAGTTCTGTTACAGTACTCATTCTGTTTATTTACAGCTTAAAGATGTAGTTGCGTCAAAATTTAAGTTGATCTTAAAAGAAAGCATTTTTTTTTCTCTATCAGTTGATATGTTGTTTGTTGTGTTACGCGATCGCATTGCCAAGATATTTGAAGATTAAAACCGAAAAAATCTGATCGCCGTAAAAACGCTCAGGCCACAAAAACGTGCCCAGCCTCGGCAAAAATGATGTCACGCGTTTGGCAACCTGTCTCTATCTCTCGTATTCACATCGGCTATTTGCGATAAAAGTCTAGTCTTACGCGGCTCTATTGGCATATATCTTATTTTGTATTTGCTCATGTTGGCTAGAATAAAATTTTAAATCCTGCTACAGATGCATTATTATGAATGTTTAAAAGGCCTCAAATAACGAAAATTGAAAATTTGTTCTACTCACTTTCTCCAAATGTTGTGTAAACATTTGGGTACCGACTACCAATTCTACCGGTCTACGGTAATTCTGTCAAGTTACTTTTGTAGAACGCGGTCTTTGTATCAGCATAGTTCTGCATCTACCCATACAAACGATATACAGCCTCCCATAAGCCCCGCCCACATTATGTCGCCTATTACCTACGTACTCGTTTCTTGCTAGTAGTATTCTTACCGAATACTAGATTAGTGAAATAAGCAAGCCACCTCTTTGAAAAGAATATAGACAGGGATAGAGTTTTAAGAATGAGAAGTCTGCTGCAAACTGGATTTGAACTCACATTCTCCAGTTCTGTGGACACCCATATACCATATCCGATACACTACAATATTCTGCAAATCATGTTTTGCAATATCTTCAATAATATTATTTTATTATATAATTTTTACAAGCAAAAATATTTTCATCTCGGCCTAAAACTTTTATTAAAAATATTCATCAAGTCGTGGCCACTCAGATAGTATTAGCTGATACAATAAGACAAATTCATCTACTGCAACAAACTCAAACAAAACATCATGGCTTATGCAGCACGCATTCAAGTCTCTCTTTCCACTTTATGGCAGTTTCCACACTGACAAAGCTTCTTCGGCTGGTGGGACGACATAAACATTCTGTAATCAGTAAAAAAATGCAATAAATATATGTCATTCTAAAGCGTATCTATTGACAGCTTCCAAATTGGGAGTTAAATAGATTGCGAGTGTAATTGTAAAAACGAATAAACATTTAATAAAGGCACAAGTACGCCAAGTCAACGATTCGAAGCTTTGGTTCTGGAAATTAAAGATTTGCAATGATCAATCGATTTTACCCACTTCCTACGAGTGAAAATAATTTGTAATCATGACTCTAATTTACCAAAGAAAATTCGAAAAAAATATTACAGCTAGGTAAAACGGCAGATAAGCTATGAAACGATGATTGGAGATAGCAAAGAATTATCATTTTATTAATTAGTATATGTATTTATGACTATAAAAAATATTACATTTACTAAAGTATAGAAGACTCTGAGTTAATTTACCTCCATTCTGTCTTCTTCTGCAGCAAAACGCTGCTGACGCCTGTCAGCTTTGGCCATAGGCTGTCTACTCTAATCTTTTACTAAAAGTTGCTCAGATAACTCTGAGTAGCGGTCGCTCGAACTTGAAGCCATTTTAAAACTATGTATAACTTAGTAATTGTTGAAACGCGTTGAATCAGTAACGTGTAATGAGATAATTTGGTAAACAAAAGAATAACGCTTATTAGGAGAATCTTCGAGATCACAGACAACGCGTTTTATGAGTGATAACATTTATTACGGCCTATATAAAAATTTCGCACGCATGATTGGCTAACGAATCGACCTCATATTTATCGCTTGTGGTTTCGTTTCAGATAACAAGCTTGTGACGTCACGAAATTGCCACCCGCTGGAACGTGAGCTTTTTAAAAGAGGGCCTCATTCAAACGCATATATCTCTGGACAGGGTTGGTCTACAAAGACAGAAATGGCATCAAATTGTAGCTGATGTTTTAGCCTTTTATGGGTCCTAATTTCATTTTTGACGCAACTACATCTTTAAAGACGGTGGCTACTCCATTACGGTGTATACTGTATGTGCATTTGGCAATTCAGGTGATCTCCAAAAATACATTAAAGAATATGAGCTGAGACACATGGTGAAATATGTGGTCAAGCAGCCGGACAAGAGCTTTACTGTCCTACTCAATGCCGGTATGCTCCAAGACTGTTGTTAATTACAAGTTAAAACATGTTACATTTATATGTGTGTATATACATTTAAACAAGTTTAAATGTATATACACATACATACATATATATATACATATATATATATATATATATATATACACATATATATATAATGGTCAATCAGGCCTACGCAGGCTAGCATTGAGTCTTGAGTTACATATTTTATAGCATGTATAGCAAGTGTGATTGATCAGCTTTCTGTTTGTATTTAGTGATATTACACTAGGTTTTTTAGTTTAGATACTAATAGCGAATAAATCATTGGACCCTTGAAAGATGACACAAAGTATGTATTTATATATATAAAGGTTTATATATAAACAAACTTTGTTTGTTTGCGGTGCTCTAATTTTTTGTTTGATCAACCTTTTCAATGCAGAGTTTTGCAAAGAGGTCAAGGCGTTCCATTGGAAAGATCCCAAGTACGATTGTTGTTTTGAAGATAGTGTTATGCAAACATGGCCAAGATATCAACATAAGGAAGAAATAGCCATACAAAGTTCAACTGAGTGACATAGCGGTATCTTCGTGCATAAGGGGATGGTGTACTGCACTCACGATAGATGTCAATTATAGCAATGCTAATTTTCTACATGTATCAGACTGGTCTGTTATCTTTGCCAAAATTATATATATTTTGTTAATATAGCAAATGAATTCCTACTTTTTGTTTTTTCGGCGTAATCTTGGCATCTGCTTCACTCAATAAACTCATGCTTCGTTGTGTCATATAGAATATATATTTTAACTGTGTTGCAGATGAGATATTGTGGCTCATGAGTGGAACAGGAGGTTGAGTGAGCACCAGGAACCTATGATATCGTTATCAACAACTACATCTTCTTACTGGACAGTATCTACAAATGTTTTTTTGTTTGCACATATGCGAAATCAATTACTTTAAATTGAATATGCATGTTAGGCCAGCATAACTGACACAAGATCTGTGTTATATTTACATTGTCTTAGATATGAAGAGGAGGGGCTCATTCACTCCCTCACTCATATAAAAGCTTGAAATTGAAATATGAATAAATCTATTAACAAGTATTGGTATAGCTCTCAACATATGTACACTAGAAAAACATAAAAAGTATGAGACATACCACGCTGATGGTCTCTGGTGCTTATCAGCCGTGATGGAAAGAGGAAAAAATCACCTCCCTTATCACACAAATGAGATGTTACAAACTATAAACAAACAATACCTGTTGACACAAGCAGAATTAAAACTTCATCATGACTATATAGAACAAGTTGATACATCTTTATACATATGCCATAACGTAAATCATGCATCATGTATGTAAACAAAAAACCTAACCTAAGGGATCACACCTTCTACATCACCATTCATGATCTAGAGCAACAGTGAAATGGTCAAAATCTGTACGTTTCATAATTTTGCACCGGTGGTGAAACCACTGATTGCAACTGCCACACAATATCATCTCTCCACAGGCGAGCCCAAATCGATGTTGTCATGAGGCCTTCGACATGCGCATAATATCTAAAATAAACATAGGTTGGCTTGCTAACAGAATGATAGAAAAGACGATGATAGAAATTTTAATGTAACACCAATCAAATTCAATTTGAACATAGTACCTGTTGAAGAGAAAGTGTGTGAAGTGAGTCACGATTATGTGGAGCACCCTGGTGAGACCGTTGTTGGTCTTGTAGTGTGAAAAGTTCTGCTTGAAACGTTTGTTGGTGTGTTCGGCGCCGTTGTTGGTGCGTACACTAAACAGGAATCTATCACGCCTATAAAACTCCATCCGCTTCTACAATAATACATAAATGAACTGATATAAACTTCAGATCAAAATAATTCATTGAGCTTGTCTGTATGGAGGCTATTCTTCAACATTGTCTTAGGCCCAAAGGACCTCAACGGATTAGGTTATATTGTATGTGGACAGAAAATTCAATAAGAAGCGGTGCATGCTCAAAACCTTTTGAAACATTTCAATTATACTGTTAATTAAAATACAGTAACATTAATTATGCCAATTACTGATACAAAAAGCTGATGTGAATTTTCAATTTTTTTCTATAATTCTACCTTGGGCATATCCTCACTCATCCACTGGTTTAGGAAGTACTCTTGTATCTTGAGGGATTTGGAATTTGCCCACCAGTCAGACCCCTCTAAAGCTGCCTTTGATGACATATTTCCGTTCTGAAATATGAAAAAAACAACTAGATGCACTAGAATCAACTCTTGTATACTTTTACACAAAGAGTACATGGGACATGAGCCCGAACTTCATACACTGATATTATTTTATTAGATACAGATTTATTGTGTACATAGGACATGAGGAGACAAACCTTGACTCTGCAATTTTCCTTGGTGATGCGAGTATGATCTGCCGTTCCTCTTCTCCAATTTCATTTTCTCTTCTTTTCAACTGTCTGTCCCCGGCCTGCTCACGATGGAATGCACACAGTAGAACTTTGCTTTCTAAAAAATTTTAAGAGCATATATCGGAAACTTGAAATGTATTCATTTAGGTCATTTTACTATTTACTTGATCATTTTTTGATATATTTACTTGATTTTTTTGGTTTATGAAGTGTGATGCCACATTAGTGAGTCTCAGACCTACAATAGTATAATATGTCACAACACTGACAGCCCGACGTACCATTTTTTTAAAAATAAGCGCAACTTGACATTCTTCTAAAAGTACATATACAGTACATGCATATCTTGACAATCTGCATACCTACATCTACACATAGACCTATCACTAAGCTTTTTCCTTTTAGCTGAGTCATTATAGTTTAGAGATGCATTAGAAAAAGGTTATTACCTGGAAAGAGGTGTTCAAGAGCAGATACCACTGCCTGAGTATAATCTATGATCCAGGACCTTGGCGATCATACTGGATTCCATTTCTTCCCGATACTCAAAGCTTCCTGAATAGCTCCTCGAGTCTCATCCATTGTTACCAATATAACAGCAACCTGTGTAAAATTGAAAAGCTTTCTTCATTGTTGAAGATGTACAACTAGTGCGCATGTAGTGAGATATCAATTTTGACACAAGCACATTTCATCACAAAATAGAGTGGCCTCATCGAGATGCTGCAATAAAGGTGGAAATTTGGCTTTAGACAATGTGAACCATCAGAAGAAACAAGACTTTAATACGATCAGTTACCCGCATGATCAACCCACTTTAATATTTACCGGTACTAGTTAGAAGACTGACTTATATGACTGTATTACCTAGTAGCCAGCATTGGTTTTCACCGCAACGAAGAAGAAATATACAGCAAACTCTTACAGTTGTCTTATATGTCGCATCTAAACAACATAGCTCATCACCATAGCACTTCAGTAGATGACGTTGGTCTGGTGTGGTGCACAAACAGAAAGCGATGTGAGCCTCTTACATAGTCTGAAGTAAAATTGACCTTCAATGTCTCTTTAACCATCTTTCTACCAGAGCGGCGCAGTTATCTTGGTCACTGCTGCTACCCCTATAAGTACGATGGTAACTGGTGAAAATCTACATACACCGTACATATATTAGGCCTAGTTATCAGCACAAATTAATTTGGTCATGAGCACATTCAGAAAGAAAATTATCGATCATGTGGTTTTTAAACATTGTCAAGAAAACTCCATGCAAACATCCAATGATAATCTCAGCTGTGGAATGAATACTACTTAAATTCAATACTAACATCATGGAAGAGCTTGTGATTGGCAATGTCACGATCTGTAGGCCAATATATTCTAATAGATCTGTCAGGAAGGGCATCCTTGAACTTGGTTTAATATATTCCAGTAAATGTTGCCTCATCTCGGATAAAAAATTAACCCATTAATGAAAATGATGCACTATGAATTTTCAACAAACAATCGTTTTTTATTATTTTCTCAACCGAGTACTCGTGGCGTGGGGATGAGAAAGGAATATGTTCGCGGGTTGTAGCGAGTTAAAGCGGAAAAGATACTTCTGATGGGAAAGAAAAACTACCGTATATACCGCAGGCCTAGAGCGCACGACTTTTCTGATGGGAACTAGCTTTTACCGCCCCACGACGCCACTTGCTTTAGAAATGCAATAAAGAAACAAATATTGCCCGCCAGAGCAGGACGTTTAACACTGATGTCAAAGGTTTATTTTAAAAGCTATACAAAACTATTTTCTTACGTCCATGGTACTACTGATTACACATAATCGCTAACACAGCTACACAGTTTTCAAACCGAGTTAGGAACTGCTGGCTAGAAACTCACAAATCGTTATCTTTTTTAGATCTGACCTTGGATGTGATGTCAAATATGGTCAGGTATAATTGCAGTGGCTCAAAACCTGGTCAGTTTCTGGGTCGTTTTGTAGAGGTGGAGCTTAATCCGGAAATGCAAATGTTTTGTCGGCACTAAGCGACGAGGTTTTAAGCAAGTGCCAATGTTTAGTCGGTTAGAAATTGAGTCTGTAATCTTTTTATTTTTTTCTAACAAAATAAAGCATAAACATCGTTTTAGGCAAATCTTTAATCAAAACTGTGGTGCCAGAGATCTGGTTGATTACGGGCACAAAACTCTACGTTTTGTCGTGTTAAGACGAAATAGTAACATGCTCACGAAACGGAAAAAAGTCTTCTCAAAAATACATCATTAATTATTCTGTATTCGTTTATACAGTGTGTATGAAAAATATCTTACATACGTTGTAATATGATTGCACTTACATGTATGTAACGCGGTATTACATAAGTTATTGAATATTTCTGATTATGTTCTAACCAAATAAAATGCACATTGAAACAATTGTCTACTTTGCTACCATTCTGAGAGCTAAAGAAGATTCTATTTCATTTTAGTGTAACTATTTATGTTAGCGTATCGTAAAACAAAGATTGTGAAAAGGCAACAGAAGACATTAGTCTATCGTATCTTCACTGCAAACACCGACTTCTCCAACAACTAACTTTATTTAGATTTTGAACATGACAGCACTTTGTAGGTATTCATTTGTCAATTTGCTTATATATTTATTATTTATGTACAGCATTGTGTAACCAAAAAAATTTTCTTGATTTGTTGGGCAAAAAATATTTTCTTACTGTTGGCAAGATTATGTATTTTCTTGCTCCAATATAAATAATGCATGTGGCAACTGTTGTGCATCATTGTTAGCAGCTTTCCCGTTATCTCCACAAGCACAATGTAGCCAATTCTGGAAAATCAGAGGGCAGCACACAAAACCTTTAGCGTGATGTATGTCTATTGGCATTGCTGACGTTGTACAACATACATTGTTTGAAAAGTCGATGCGCAATGACAAAATGTCTGGTGATGGACCACTGGAACAATCATAGGAAGTAGGTTGTTTCAGTTATCGGACGAATCTATTATGATAAATTGTTAAGTTTAATAATTTTACTTTATTTGATATAAAAAGAAAATGTTGCACATAACTTAATTACTACCACATCAGCACCAAAGCCATAAAAGGCCTTCAACAAGCACAAATGAGAATAGAGTAACACAGTAGAAAAGGGCCACATATACTAGATGTAGATATGTGAAAATAAGTGAATATAAGTCTGGGTTATTTAAAAAAAAATCAGTGATGAAAGTCTTGAATGTTGTATGTATGCAGGTATGTTTTAATTTGATCAATATATTCACTCAAAATTGAGCACCGTATCTAGCTGAAACAGTTCAAGTTTTTGCATATAAAAGTATTCCTATCTAGAACAAGTTTGTTTTCTATGGCTGCAGATGAACTGGCAATGAGGTGGAGGGCACGCCAGATGCCCTCTGGCGTGCCCTCCCTTCATTGCCAGTTCACCCACAGCTATAGGGAAGAAACTTGTTCTATGCATATCTAGATATTGCATGTATTATAAAGCCTCAGGACTCAGGAAGCATTTTTGCTCTGTCATTTCTTACTCCCTGCAAACTCCTCTTGGAGATCCTTGATCTAAAATAAAAACAATCATAGCATGTGTATTTACATCCCCTTGAACTTGTAAAGTACTGTGAATGCAGTATTTAAGTGGCATTGTTTTGAGGCGATTTTTGACTTTGACAGGAATATTATTTGTTAATTTAATGAAGTAGATTGGAAATTTGCATTGGACATTGTGATTAGCTGGAAGTTAATTTGGCGATCTCAAAGAACTGGGCAAATCTGCTTTTGCTAGTTCCTGACTTTATTACTGTTTTTACAATAGTTTTATTTCACAATTATTTCCTTGCTTCATATATCTTCTCCGATCCTACACTGCTCAACCGACTTAGCCCATAGAGTTGACTTGTAGAAGACAACAACGACATTAGTCCAAGTACTCAGCCAACGAATCGGATGGTGTTGTGGCACCTTGTTATCAACTTTTCAAAGAGTTGATAACAACTCCAGAGATGCTCCCAAATCCCAAATTAGAGATTTGCAAATCACATCAAATCACCAATCATGAGATTGGCATTAAAGCACCATAAAAATGGATTGCCCAGCTTGTAAATTAAATCAAATAAAGCCATCAATTACATAGTGGATGATGGTTTTAATTTCATTTTTTTCAAAGCTGAGTCGTCACCCTTCTAAGTGATTTGATTTGGAGCAAAACGCATGCCAGCGATTTGATATGCTTTACAAATCTGGAATCAGAGATTTGGGAGCATTGCTGCACAACTCTCTCCACTTCAGACACTGAGCGCTTACACTAAAGTGACACGAAAGCATCATGCAACAGGGTTCTAATTTTAAAACTGAGTTACTAAATATTACTCACCGGACTGTTAGGTATGAAAGTAACATCAGGTGTATCAGTTACATCTATAATGCTGTCGCTTGTGGCGTTTTGTAGATGCTCCCCACATCTATGGAAGCTCGCATAGCCTCTGCTTTTACTCCTACCCGTCCTGAGCAAGCACTGCGTTTCCTCCTTATCTTGAGCTATAAATCAGAATGCTCGAGGCATTGAACGTTTGGCTGGGTGTGAACAGGCAACTTAACAAATATCGCAGTTGGCAGCAAATAATTTGTTTCTAAAACCTAATCCTGCCTACACAAGGAGTTCTTCTGCATTATCCTACTATAACTTCATGTTTTTCTAGCTACTAACCTAGGGTTATAAAGGGCTTGAAGATCCGCCTACCAAGGAAATTCCACATTTAACCATAATTAATATTGCACAATTTGCCTAAAATTTTATTGCTGGTTATGTGAGCGAGTACCTTCGCGTTACTATCAGATGTATTGTCTTGAGGATGCGGTCTTTTTGTTGGATTCTGTGACTGAAAATATAAACAATACGTAAATTACATATATCGACACCATGTGACAACATATATGAATTTATGAACATGTATAGCATATTTATATGGCGCCTTACAGTGCCTCTCGTTGCGTGTTCGCAACTCGAGTTGTACAACTCGAGTTGCCGTGTTGTACAACTCGGCCTGGGTTTTTGATGAACTTGAGTTGTGTTACACAAAACTAACACGGGTTCGTAAAGAAAACAAAGTGAGTAATTGGGGTGTCTAATTTACAGAAATTTAATAATAATAATTTAAATATATATACACATTTAAATTATATATATAGGCGATATTTGCGCATATCTGTTTCTATAAATATAACGAGACAAAAACAATTGCAGAATGTAAGAAGCAAACTAAAACACAATCTATGTGGGAGCTGGGCCACTTCTTTTTCAAATGAAAAAAGAGTTATCTCTCTAGAACTTGACAGGAAACTGAATGAACACCGAAAATAAACAAACATAGAAATTATGTCAACGACGTTTACTGATGCACCAAAAAAAATTCCATATAAAAATATACTGTAGCTAGAGAAAATGAAATGGTGAGATGTTCTCAAGCCGAGTTGTTGATGAAAGAACTCGGCTTGGGTTTTGATAAACTCGAGTTGTGCAACTCGAGTTGTACAACTCGAGTTGTGAACGCGCAACGCGAGGCACTGTAAGGCGCCATAATATTTATATTTGTGAGCACAATCTAACCAAATTCAAATTGGCAAAAGAGTCCAAACAAAGGCTTTGTTGCCAGGGCTCTAAAATAAGCATTCATTTCATCTTGCTTTTAATGATTGTTTTTGCAAATTTTAGGTGTGAAATATTAAATGTAAAATTAAATATTACGTCCAAGTTTAACCAAAGGTGTGAACTGCGATATAATACTATCTGGCGCATGTGTGAGGTCTCGGGATGAGAAATTCTCAAGAAAAATGCGACAGATTGCCGTAAACTCCACTGGCTATTGGGTTAAGGATATGGTATCTGAGCATTCCAATCAAGTCCTTGTTTCTTTGCAATTCTACCAAATTTCTATGAGAGTGTAGATGAATTAAAATAAGAAAAAGTGTTTTTGAACTTTGATATACCGTGAGACCGAAAGCAAAGTATCGAATACAGCTTAGACATGTCCAACCCTCACAGTAGTGTAGACTTAGATTTACAGCATTCTCTGATTTCAGGCTTACAATAACATAAATGTGCACGCATGCTTTTGTTACAAGATAGCTATTTCAGAAATAACACAAATTAAAATCCATAAAAGTAATAAATATTATTTATCATCTCTATGTGAAATCCATACTATACTATCTGTGCATTTGCAAAGACATGAAACGATAGCCTTGTCTAAATATGTTGGACATACAATGACCGAGTTTTTCTGTCCAAAATATCTCTTATAATAGCCTGAGTAAAATATTCTTGGTGTGCCGGTCACTTACCCTCCGCTGTTCTTTGTACTTTTCCTTCTGGGTTTGATGTCATTCAAGGCCGTACATGCAGCCATACTCCTTTTCTTCGCCATACATACATAAATAGCCTTGACTGTCATGAATGACCTTTTTTCCTCTCCAAATACCTTCACCTTGCTAAATTAGAGCAGAAAAAATTTTAAAATTAAGAAACTTGGTACAGAATTTTTAGATTCATTGACTGAAGACGTTATAGGTTTTTAACCTTACTTGATTGCTAACACTCAATTGAGAACTAACTGCTGCATGTATATGATGCTTTATACATTTATTGCTTGCTTGAATGTAGTTATTAATATACAATGATTTTTAATGTAATTTCAATTGCATGCCAATGCTTGTACATTGAAGCCCATGTATATCTTCGAATCAAGGCTGCACTATAAGCTTGATTGTAATCTACTGCATGTCTGTATACACATGTACATGAATATCCACTTCGTTAAATTAAGCTTAAGAGTTGAGTGTCCATAGCGAGTAATCCTTTATTGCTGAGAGGTAGATGGTGTGTATCCAGTGTGAGTTGCTAGTGAACTGATGAAAATTGTATCAACTCTGCTTCAAGTAGGGCCTGTGACGTCATAGATCACATGGTACAAAAACAAACCAAAAAGGGCCTCATAAAACTGCAGCATAAAAACATATAAGCTACTATTGACATGTACTTCTATTGCACAACAACCTCAAGGTTACACTAAAATATCCGAGGTGTAAAATGTTCATTTTCAACACAAGATCACAAATTAGGCAGTGGAGAAAAAGTGCTTTAAGGATATGAGATTTCCTTCAAAAAGTCTTTCATGCTTGTTTAATATGCCGTCCTCATGGTATGTGTAAAACTTGTTGCCATATTCGATTTCATGGGCTTTGATGGCTTGCTCAGCCTCTTCTAACAATGAGACAAGAACGAGTGGCATAATGCGTAAATGCACTGCAAAAAATATATTTGGTAGGCCCTCAGGCTCCTCGTAGAAGTTGACTGACGTCAGCAATCATGTCATTCAGCTATCGAGCCTTCAATAACCTACCGACACGATTGCAGACTACAGGCACGGGAGGCCTGTAGGTAGGCCTATATAAAAGATGAAATGACAAGTACAAAAAGTCAGTTATGAATACATGATGACCCACTGAGGTCTTCTTTTAAGGTTGAAGCAATATGAATATGTAGTGCATTTCAATTAATTTTTTAAGACAAATTGCAAGCAGTAACCGACTCTGATTACTGAGGACTACTGATCACAGGCAGGCTCTCAAGTCCGAAAATATAACCACCCTGCATTGCAGGAGACTACAAAAATTTGCTTTACCTTGCCTCCTCTCCTACACTTCTTGTGAACCAAACAGATGAGATACAGCCTAGGCCTGGCAGTGCTACTGACAACGCACCATTGTAGTAACGAGTTCAAATAAAATTTGAAATACACAATTAAATGGTTGTTCCTTAGGTAGCTACATACTGTCGTTGTTTCAAAAGGTGCTACAGTTGAGACTTAGTAGTAATACAAAGTTAGTTGTTAAAAAGTGTGTGCTTGCAGCGGGAAACAGTCCCAACATCGACAAGTCCGAACCTAGACAAGTCTCAATCTCGACAGAGGTTGGTCCGAATCTAGACAAAGGTTGGTCCGAACATCGACAAAGGCTGATGCAGTTTTACAATAATTTAATCTTCAACAAATAATAAATGTCTTTTTGCAGTTCTATCCTCACTTCAAAAAATAAAAACCAAAGCTACTCACTGAAGTTTAGTCTTCAAATAAAACATTTTGCTAGCATAACAGTCAACCATTCTTATGATTGTTACTTGTTTTAGCATTCGTTCTATATTTAGGTTGGGCAAAATATTGTTAGGCTTACATAAGCTGGGGAGTGCTGCATCAAATGGATAACAATATATTTTTGTGCAAATAAATCTTTTACATATAAATCGCTCATTTACTATGAAAATAGTAGCTGATAAAATAGTAAAACTGCTGTCGAGATTGGACCAACCGTTGTCGATATACAAACTCGTCGAGTTTCAAACCAGTCGAGGTTCGGACTATAAACCCTTGCAGCAAATACAGTAAAGATAAGAAACTGATGTCTTCTGTTGTCTTCATTTCTACAATCAATGCCTAACAAGATGCTAATATTAATATTTACAGTGAAATTAAATAGAATCATTTTAGGCTCTCAGAATGGTAACAAAGTGGACAACCGTTTTAATGTGCATTTTATTTGTTCAGAACATAATCGTAACTTTTCAATATTTTATGTAATACTGCTTTACAAAAGTGTATTTGTTATAAGTTGTGATAATTACCTAAATGTTGTCAGGTTAGTTGATGATGAAACCTAATGGCTGGCCAGCCCTAAATTATCTAGATGATGTCAATCGTTAAAGATTAAAGTTACAGTCGTAATTTATTTAGCGTTCTAGCATTTCATCAGATCCTCAGGAAGTGCCATTCTTGGTTGCATCATGGGAAGGTCTTGTAGCATAATGGTAAGAAGGGTTGACAGCTCTTATCCAGACTGATTATCAATTACTAATTAATAAAGATATGATAACTCTAACAATATACAACATCCTTCCTTTCCTCGGAAGTTTAGATCCAAAACAAAGTCTTTAAACGATTAACAATTAATACAAAGAACATATATACAGTTAAAGTAGCAGCTGGGACAGCTGCTAATACATTTTGTAGGAGTCGTACTTTGAAGGAAGCTTGCCACGATTGCTACGTGCACTTGTTCGTTGCTTTGACTTTGGAGTGTCTTGCTTCTTCGGTGTGCTACCGGGAGCTAAGTCTTGTGATTCATCAGGAATAGCTCGTTCATTCATGGTTGTCATTTCATCTGTTTCATCGGGTATACTTTGGACTGGCTTGATATGGGTTCTAGTTCTACGAAGGTGTGATGTGCCAGTGTCTACCATATAAGACCGTGGATGTGGTGTTTTACTTAACACTTGTCCTCTGCTCCATTCATTTTCGTCATCTGTTCTGATGACTACCTCTTCTCCTTTATGTAAAGGAAGCAAGTCTCTAGCCTATCAATCACTGCTTAACTTTTGACTTCTTTGTCTCTCTGATAGCAAGGGGTATGCGTCAGGAATCAATGGTTTTAAGGTCCTTCTAGTGTAAGGCAATGGACCGCGAATACATCTGTTAAAGAGCATCTCAGATGGACTGAAAGGTAGACCTTGGACTGGAGTTTGTCGGTAGGCTAACAATGATTGATAAATGTCCGACTTAGATTCATCAGCAGCTGCCTTTTTCAAGAACTGCTTAACTGTTTGAACGTATCTTTCGGCCATACCGTTGGATTTGGGATAACGTGGACTAGAAGTTGTAATGTTAAAGCCCCATTCGGATGCAAACTGACGTAGAGCCATACTACCAAAAGGCATGTTGTCTGCAACTACATCAATAGGTACCCCATGAACAGCAAATATACTTTTTAATGCTAGTGTGACATCTTTGGCAGTCTTCCCTTTGATGATCCTTAGTTCTGGATAATGAGAATAAAAGTCCACCACTAGTAAGTAGCTGTTGTTTTTAAACTCTAGTATGTCCATTCCAACTTTATTCCATGGTAGCTTAGGTACTTCATGTGGTAGCAACGGCATTTTCTGTTGTCTATTAGAAAATCTCAGGCATATAGGACACTCAGCTACAAGTTGCTTAATCTGTTGATTCATGCCAGGCCAGTACATGCTTTGTTTCACTCTCTCGATGCATTTATCCATTCCCAAGTGTCCTGAGTGAAGCTTCGTGAGGTATGGGCGTTGCTGAGACTTAGGGATCACTAGACGCTCACCTCTGTAAATCAATCCATCACTGAGATATAACTCATCACGTACACCCCAATATGGCTGTAACTCAACTGGAACCTGTTTTTTTACAGCCCAACACCAACCACTTAGAATTGCCGATGTTAAGAGTTTCATGGTATCATCCATGGCATAATGCATCTTTATTTCTTCTTTGGCGGACTCTTCTAACTGAAGTGAGTGAATCATGACAACATCATCTTCAATGTTATCGCTGATGCCCTCGAGATATGCCCGTTACAGAGTGTCAGCTAAGTATAGATATTTGCCAGGCACGTAGTGGATCTTTTCAACTCTGTATCTTTGTAATCTTAAAAGAAGTCTCTGTAGTCTAGGTGATGCTTTGCAAAGTGGTTTCTGAACAATGGAGACCAGAGGTTGGTGATCTGTCTGAACATCAATTCCACGTCCATAAGTATAAGTGTTAAATTTTTCACACCCATATACTATAGCTAGTAACTCTTTATCAATTTGTGGATAGCCCTCTTCAGTCTTAGTTAGAGCCCGTGAGGCATAAGCTACTGGTTGATTCGCTTGAAGCAAAACTGCCCCTAGACCACCCTGAGAAGCATCTACTTGCAAAACAATGTCTTTCTCTGTGTCAAAATACTTCAGAACTGGTTCATTAGCTAGAACAGCTTTTATTTTAGTCATAGCCTCTTCTTGTTGATTGCCCCATACCCATGGAGTATCTTTCTTTAGTAGGTCTCTAATTGGTTGAGTTTCCTTTGATATATTTGGAATATATCCTCTCAGAAAATTAAGTGATCCCATGAGCCTTTGAATTCCTTGTCGGTCTACTGGGTTTGGCATCTGCTTGATTGCTCTGACCTTTTCTGGATCAGGTTTTAGCCCATGCTTGGACACAATGTGGCCCAAATAGTTAACTTCCGACTGATTATGTTGAATTTTGTCCTTGTTAAATTTAATGTTGTTCTCTCTTGCTCGTTGTAGCAATCTTCTGAGTTCTCTATCATGATCTTCTTGGTCTGTACCAGCAATAATCAAGTCATCAAAATAGATGCAAACATCAAGGTCACCAAATACTTCTTCGACTCTCTTTTCAAATACCTCTGCACTAGAATTAATCCCAAAGGGTAGACGCTTGTAGCAGTACCCGCCAAATGGCGTATTGAAAGTTGTAAGTAGCTGTGATTGGCGATCGAGTGGAACATGCCAGTATCCTGCTTTCATGTCTACAATGGTGAAAACAGATTTTCCTGTGAACTTGAATGATATGTTTTCTAGCGTTGGAATATGATGATGCTCACGAAGAATCGCTTTATTTAACTCTTTTGGATCTAGACATATTCTAACACTGCCATCTCGTTTCTCTACCACCACCATACTGTTTACCCATGGTGTTGGTTGGTCAACTTTGGCAATTATGTCATTGGCTTCCATTTTGTCTAGCTCAGCTTTCACTTTGTCTACCATACTCAGAGGTATGCGTCTTGCTCTGTTGATAACTGGTTTCACTTCAGAATTTACCCTAATAGTATGTTCTTTTTTGAGACAGCCCATTCCCTGAAAACAATCTGCATACTCCTCTAAAATGGCTTGATTGTTAACACTGTCAATTCTCTTGACTATATTCAGTTCCACACATGCTTGAAGGCCTAATATTGGTACAACATTCTCGTCAACGAGCTCAAATACGAGTTCATCTTCTGTTTTGTCAGTATTTAGCTTTAGCGTGGTTTTGCCAGCATTTGGTAGGACATCATTGGAATATGTTATAAGTCTTGCAGTGCTTTTTTGTATGATAGCCTTCAGATCTTTGGCATACTTCAATGGTAAAACATTTGCCTGTGCACCAGTATCTACTTTAAAAGTGATTTGTTTTGAAACAGAATCATGTGAAAGTTTGTATGATTTATACCATCCTTTTTTTGAATCTCTATCGTTGGCTATCATTCCAATGAATAGGTCACTAACCCCAATATCCGATCTTTTTACCGTGACTGAATTTACTTCCTTCTTGGTACCAGTACACTTTTTTCTAAAATGATTTTTCAAGCCACATTTATTGCATGTCTCTCCATAGGCAGGACATTTCCCTTTAAAGTGGTCATAACCACAAAATTTGCAGTTAATAATTTTCCTAGGCGCTGGTATAGGAGGTCCTTTACGTGTTCCGTTGCTTCTGTTTACAACTGCCACCACTTTTTCACTAGCCATTTCAGCTAACTGATTTTTTGTGACTTCTGATGCTCGGATCATATCAATGGCATTGTTCAGGTTTACGTCTCTATTTTGCAACAATTTTTCCTTGAGCCTCTGATCTTTTATTCCAAACATACAGCGTACTAATATCATCATGTCTCGTTGCTCAGCAAATTCACATTTATTAGCTTGAGTTTTTAGCCTTTTAACAAACATATCAATAGGTTCACCTTCGGTTTGAGTCAAAGACATAAAAACATACCATTCATACAGTAGGTTTCTCCTCGGGTTGAAGTAACCTTCAAATTTTGCCAAGACATCAGGAAGGCGAGTCCTAACTTCAGGTGGCTCTGCCTCCTCATCAAATTCAAATTGATCTAATATTTCCACAGCATCTTCGCCAATGCAATGTCGTAGTATAGCTATTTGTCTCCTCCATATTGCATTATTTGCCGGTGGCCAAGCCCCATTTTCATCAGCAGGCCCAGCAATGAGGTTTATTGCATCCAAATAATTTTCAAAATTCCTCCTCCATTTCCTCCAGTTTTCCGCCAAATTTCCATCCATGCACAGCTCAGCCGGTGAGGTTAATCCAAAACCATCCATAGCAACACACAAGCAGTACACAGAAATTGGAAAACAAATAAGAAGCAGGCCTAATCAGCTGATATTCAAAATATATTACTTGGCTGGGTTCTCATCAATCAGCAAATCTTGATGTATTTTGCTGCCACCATGTTATAAGTTGGGATAATTACCTAAATGTTGTCTGGTTAGTTGATGATGAAACCTAATGGCTGGCCAGCCCTAAACTATCTAGATGATGTCAATCGTTAAAGATTAAAGTTACAGTCGTAATTTATTTAGCGTTCTAGCATTTCATCAGATCCTCAGGAAGTGCCATTCTTGGTTGCATCATGGGAAGGTCTTGTAGCATAATGGTAAGAAGGGTAGACAACTCTTATCCAGACTGATTATCAATTACTAATTAATAAAGATATGATAACTCTAACAATATACAACAGTATTCATATTAAAAAATATAAAACTATTTTTCAAATATAAACGAATACAGAATAATTAATGGTGTATTTTTGAGAAGACTTTTTCTGTTTCGTGAGCGTGTTACCATCTCTTCTTAACAAGAAAAAACAACGATAAACAGCTATGCAAATACTTTATGTTATTTTGCTAAAAGAACTCATATTTGTAATTAAAAATTTGCTTGGAAAAGATGCTTACGTGATATTTTGTTAAACAAAAAGATAACTACTCGATTTCTCAACAACTAAACGTTCGCAGTGGTTCGACTAACGTTAAAGCTTTTGTATTTCCGGATTAAGCTCCGCCCCTACAAAACGACCCAGAAACTGACCAGGTTTTGAGCCACTGCAGTTATACCTGACCGTCAAATATTGCGGCCCAATCGCGCTTTCTTGACTTCTCTCACGAGAGTTTTTGGGAGCGCTCATTTCTTCTCGCCGGCGGAACATAAAGCCGGCTGAACATAGGGCCGGCGGAACATAGGGCCGGCGAGACATAGGGCCGGCGAAACATAGGGCCGGCGAATTATAGGACCGGCGGAACGTAGGGCCGGCGGAACATTGAAACGTTGAAGCGCAGAATAGTTATGTACAAATTTTCTTGCTAAGTTAAAGTAAAAGAACTATGTCGCAAAAATTTGGAACACCAACTTTTCATTTCCTTTTTGACTATGTCGGATAGCTTGATTATGTTTTAGTGGCATAAAGTATGTGGAATTGTTTGTGCATTACTCATAAATATCGACATCTTATTTACAGTGTTTGCCGTTAGTGACGCTCTGTATAGGCCTATATATATATAACACGATAATGCAGAAGTTTTTGCTGGAATCTCAAAAAGTTTCTTGATTGCTTTTGTGAAAAGAGTTTGTTTGCTTGCTGTATAACTCGTTTTGTTATTTTGATTTGTGTCGAAATGAAGTTTATATTGAGGCCTACGTCTTTTGGTCGGCCTTATATAATAATGAAACCGTTGCCTAATTTATTTGCAGATTACGTGTTAGCGTCCACCCATAACATAACTATGTATGTATCAGAAATCTGAAAATGTGGTCTATTGTTGTGCTGTATTGCAGCAGTAATACTCTCCGCACACACTGTTTTTGTATTTTAGGCAAATTTTACAACAAGACAGTAACGAAATTGCGTAGTATTTAATATATATTGTTTTAGTATTTGAATACTACAATAACTCTCATCTTAATTGGCGGCGGCTCATCATTGACTTCGTTTTTACAAAAAGTTTTAAAACGGTAGGGACAGTGACAATACTCACCAATTTTGTTGGTTGCAAGTTAATATCGATGACATAATTTGGGCTATTTCTATCGAAGTTCGACAAAATCTCCATACATAAAAAATGTGAGGATGTACTGATGACATGAACATAGTAGGAAGTTCTATTGATAGCTTAGCTTGTTGTTAATTAGATAGTTATGGCGATACAGATATGCATTTGTGATCGAGCACCACTAGTGTGCATGTGCCTTCATGAGCATGACAAACATGAGTGAACTACCTCAAATGTAAATAATGTTTTATATCAATGTTTTAAAAGAATTTTGTTGACTGCTATAACGCCTTCCTTTATATGATTTTACAAGTAGCAGCGCTAGAGTTCCTTCACGAGTATAGCAACATGCGTAAACTAATCCAAATCGAAACAATTATTTATAATATTTTATAATAAACTCAAAAGTGAAATGCTTTTTTTATTACAAATAAAAATCAAATATGCATAATTTAATATTAGGTAATATTTTTGGACTGACTGTAAAAGTGGCAAGCTTGTTTAATGTTAAACAGTTCACACTAAATAAAAGTAAAGGATTATATAAGTAAACTCCTAAAACAGATGATTTCCTGTGTTTCCAGTTTGTGATCAGTCTGAGAGTATTCATGGACTTCACTTGCTGATGACCAGTGTTAATATTGTAAGATATGTCAATCTTGACCCTTGAACATTGCGATACTACCCTTATATTGAACATTGCGATACTACCCTTATATTGAACATTGCGATACTACCCTTATATTGAACATTGCGATACTACCCTTATATGACAGTTAACATTCCATTTGGAAGGTTGTGACCTCATTCTGTGTGCAGTGTATTAGAATTGACGTAAGCAATACCCTCATTTATAGCGTCAATGCACTGACTGCTTGTGTACGCTCTACCATGATACTGCAAAGCATTGAGTTGCCCTCTGTGCCAATGTGAATCTCCACTGTCTAGCCATTGTGACCTGCCAAAATTATAAACATATTATTCATTCTTGTCTCCTTAATATATCTTGTGTTTGGCTCATTCTTCTAGTATGAATCACGTGTTTTGTGCTGTCAAAACTATATAAAAGCATGCAGTTTTTATTATGAGAGTGTCTGGGTTTTATAATCCTCGTACTTGTTGTCAGTATATTAATAAATGCTCGTAAGACAAAACTCTCTCTCAATCTCTGGCGTACTTTAGGCTTTAGGAGTCAAAAGCCACCTTAGGGCAGCATAGCGCGCTGTCACATTTGGTGTCAGAAGTGGGATACCATAGAATTGATAGAACCCCAAGGACACTGCCAGAATTTGAGATGTCAGAGAGAGAAGGATCACAAATCGCTCGTGATGAGGTGTTGGAGCGATCTGATGCTGAAGGACCAGCAGCTGACGAGTTCAGAGATCAAGTCAACGAAAGATTTGCCGGCGTGGGAGACGCCATCGACGAACAGAGAGATGCCTTGGCCGGTGTAGCGCAACAGACCGGGAAAATCAAGGAGATGATTAAGCTCCTGACGACACAAGTTGCCAAGATCGCCGATGTTACTGGCAATGCCAAGAAAGACAACGATTCAGAGGTAAGTTTTGATACACCTCAGCCTAGTAAAAGTGATTCAAACTTACGAAGAGAATGGGTTAAATTTGGCCTAAAATTCACAGGTAGGTCACTCGATGACGATTTCGAGAGCTTTGCCATGCAATTTGAAACTTGCTGTTTACTGCACGAAGTCCCAAAATCGTCATATGTATTAATCCTACAGCTATACCTTAAAGATCTAGCATCGGCATACCTGAAAGACATAATTAAGACTGAAGGAAGTTCAGTTTCGTACCAGCGAGTAAAAATCCTTATGAAAAATAAATTAAACGCGGTTAAAGGAGAGCAACAAATTGCCATGGAAGTCTCTGCAGTGAGGCAGGGTGGAAATGAGACGGTCAGAGAATATTACGAAAGGTTCCACAAAATAATAGCTAGTGGAACTGCGGGGGAAGAGAACCCCTATGTTCTTTTACATTTTCGAGCGGGTTTGAGGCCGGAAATAAAAGACAAAATCATGGGCATACCGGGAAAAACCCTTTCGGAAATACTAAAAGCTGCGGTTAGTGTCGAAACGGCTTTGGTGGTTGACAAAAAAGTGGCTGATGTATCTGTCAACTTCAGCAATCAAGTCAGACCTAACCCGAGTGTAAACAAACCCTTTGATAAACCAGCAAGAAAATGCTTCATATGCCAATCACCGAATCATATAGCTAGATTCTGTGACAGAAAAACCAGTAATCTTAGATATCAGCAGCCTAGACAGGAACACCCTAATAAGATCAGGTTCACTCAGAACCAACCAGGTAAGTCACACCCTAGTTATTCCTCTAGAGATAGACAAGGTAGCAACCAGAGCCAGATGCCACAATGGTTTCAGGCTTGGTTGGCCAGCCAACGCCCACAGCCACCCATACCCCAACCTCCCACCTATCAGCCCCAGGGAGCCTATGCATCAACTGCAGTCGCTAAGTCCACACCCGAAACACCCCCTGCCCCCATTGCTTCATCCAAACCCAACCAGGTAAGTGACAACAATACGGTTATTTATGACAATATGGCTGTTGAACATGTACAGGAACATACGGAGCTCTGCCAGGTACAGGTAGAGGCAGGTAATGTAGAAGTAGCAGAAGTCATACCTGTGGTTCCTGTAATGATCACTCCAGTCATAACAGTAGAGTATGCTGAGTTAGAAGTCGCTGCAGTAGAGGTGGTAGAAACCTATTTGCAGGTAAGCGAGGCCCCTTCGAATAGTTGTACTGTGGCCAACGAGAACTCCATAAATGAACAAGAGGTCACTCCAAATAGCCTTCCGCCAAAACACAAGGCTTCAGAAGCATCGAGTAAGGCCCCTGTCAAAATTTCCAAGGTAAGTTTGGATAAGAAATATGACCTCGTCACCTTGGAAGATGACACTGTTGAGCGCTCTGAGCCAGGAACTAGCACTCCTAAAGTAAACAAAGCATCAACAGGTGTCGGTACTGTGAACGAGATCAAGTCATACCACCCAAATAGACCACCTAATTTATATGCATGCTCTGGTGGTAAACTGAATGTGTCACAATCTACGCTCTTTATGCTGACTTTATGTTCTTTGGTAACTCTATGCTATGCACAGGCCCCAATGATATGTCGAACAGGACATACTGTGGCAAACTTTCAACTACCTCAGTTACCACCCTGTGTGCTGCCAGACACCACGGCAGCACATGACCCATACAATTTGACGCTACAACTCTATAAACCCAACCTTGTGCAATATAGGAGTTCTGCTTTTCATTGCAAAATTGTGAAAACCAAGATAGTGACATACTCCGGATTTTTTGGCAATGGACAAACTAGGACCGACGACTACCTTGACCAACTGGTAACACGTGACACTTGCTACTCTATGTACAACTGGCACACCTCTCCACATGGTGACTTAATGCAAATTGGTTCAATGTTCCAGACTGACAATGTAGCGGAACCGGAATTTCATACTGGATTTAAATGCTGTACAGAATATGAGTTTGAAGTATTTAATGCCTACTTGTATGAAACAACCGTCTTCAAACGACATGGTGAAGTGGAAAAAGTAGAGAGTCCAGCTGGTGTGGTGGGTCACTGCTCCTACCTCTCGGGCTTTTGTAACCTCAAAGATGGCTCAGCTCTGTTGTGGGAACCTAACCAGCAAGAGGAGTGTCAGTACCTTCCACACCAGGTGTTCTCTGGACAGTTTCAAGACAGGTTTTGGATGTCAGATAGTGGTGAGTTAGCTCTAAGTTTTTCCAAAAACAAAGTTGTAAAGCAAGAAGAAATTTGTGGTGGTGATGTCGAATTGTCAGACCAAGGAATTGCCTGCAGTAGAGTAAAAGACAATTCACGAAGTAAACGAGATGTTGATGGGCAAGTAACAGATAGTGAACTTAATGCAAAATTACAAGCAATGGAATTAAGAATTCATAATAACTACAACCATATGTTCAAAGCGTTTTTCCTAAACAATTGTCATTCTATGCAATCACTTGTGGAACTGGTCACTAATTCACTTGAGCGTAACCCGACTCTCGCAGCCAGGCACCTGCTGAATAATACGTATGTATATGCTAAGCTGACACACAAGTTCCTTGCGGTATATCCTTGTGAGCCAATTGAAAATTATTCTGTTCAGTCAAGCGACACATGCTCCCATAGAATACCACTAACTGTCAATATTGCAAGCGTCAATCAATCTGTATGGTTGGATACCCATACAAATATTGTTTTTCACGACAATGATTATGGCGAGTGCGCATTAAACCAGGAAATTCCAGTTTCGCTGCATGAACAATTGTATTATTATCATCACACTACTGGTGACTTGACACCCGTTACTAGAACTGACTCCATTAACTTGATTTTCTTGGACTATTCTGCATTTGGCATTGAACACGATAAAGTTGTGATTCATCAATTATTGCTATATGATTGGAACACATTTAGAGATAAGTTTTCACTAAATGATTGGACTAGTTCAGCTTCACACCAAGCTAAAGGGTTGGAACATTTAGGCGTGACCTCCAATTTTCACAGTGACCCCTTGAAACAATCAAATACCTTGGCCAATAACATAGTCAACCAGGGAACGTTTTCATTCTTAAGTACCTATGGGTCATGGGACATAAAACAATTCTGGATTTTTCTGTGTTGCATCTCTGTAACATTGCAGTTCTTTTGGACATGTTTAAGAATGTGCACTGGTGCTAGAAACTTTGCTAGAGATCCTAGGATTAACTTCAGGGAATACTTTGTAGGGAATGCTCCTTCTAAAACTACAGATAAAAATACTAGTGTTTCCATAACGGTAAATCAGAGTAATAAAACCAAAAAGTCAACCAAACCTGATTTTGAAATTGAAGAAACCGAAATTGATCAATGGCCAAACGCAGCACAGCCAGTACTTACTGAAAGAGTTGAAAAGGAACATCCATCTGACTCAGACAAACCGACTTCATTGCCACTAGTATCATACAATCGACCACAACGTGCCACTAGATCTAGACAGCCTGCCTTTACTCGACCAAACTCACGACTAGGGCGTGCTACCAAACCTACGACTACCCTAGTTACATCCAAAAGGACAAGACGACTCCGGGCTAGCCGTCCTGCTCCCACCATGGCTGATCTTTTTTGTAACATGGCTGGTTTGATTCATGAGTCATTAGTACGTACCTTTATTTTTGGTCAAGAACATTCAATTCTAGTTGACACCGGAGCTCAGGTTTCTACCATCAGTCTTGATTTGTGTATTAAACTTGGTATTAAATCTAAAATTAAAGAAACATCTCGATCAGTAAGAGCTATGAGTGGTCACATTGTTAAGGGCATTGGTGAAGTTTACATGCCAATTGAATTGCAAGGAGGTATTCAGATAAAAGCAGTGCTACTTGTCATTGAGGCTTGTAAATACCCTCTGATACTTGGTGTAGATAATTTAAAACAACTTGGACAGCTGAGTATTGACTATTTCACGGGAAAATTGACAGTGAAAAGCTTGGAAAAGAGACCAAAACTTGCATACTCCTGCGCTACGTCGAGTGACACTGGACAATATTGTAATGCTTTTGCACATCGCGATCTGATATTTCCACCCATGAGTGATAGCAATTTATGCATAACAAATGCATTAATGGGAAATGATCACGTGATTTTTGAGCCTACGGTAGTGCATGAATCTTTAATGTTCGCCAAAACATTGAGCCCAGCCGATAAGCATGTCCGTTGTAGAATAATAAATACTTCTGAGAATTATATAACAGTTTTTAAAGGGACACCATTGGGGGTAATCATCCCTCTGCCAACGGATGACTTGTGTACTGTTAACGCAAATGAGATTTTTAAGGATACAAACACCCAGCCAGTTGACCCTATGACTAAAATTGACTTGAGCAAATCCGCACTGAATGAGCAAGATCGCAAGCGTTTTAGAAACTTTTTGGAAACCAAACGTGAAGTTTTTGCAACCCATTCTTTTGACTTAGGTAATGTGACTGGATTGTCGGGTAGAGTGTGCGACACTCACGATGCCCACCCCATCCGACAACCCCCATACCGCATACCGGTTATACACAAATCACCTTTAGATGAAGAAATTGATAAAATGTTAAAAGCTGGACTCATTGAACCTGCTCCTCAAAGCGCATGGGCATCACCAATTATCCTAGTGAAAAAGAAAAACAGTACTAGTATGCGGATCGTCAACGATTATCGTAAAGTAAATGCATGTACCCATACGCTGACCTTTCCTTTGCCACATCAGGATTGTGTGAAAGAAATGCTAACAGGAAGTTCCTTGTTTACTACTCTTGACCTGATGAAAGCATACTGGCAGATAGGTTTAGATAGTGAAGAAGACCGCGAGCGTAGTTCTTTTGTAACATATAACGGTGTGTACAGATACAGAGTGCTTCCTTTTGGTTGGAAAAATTCACCTCAAGTGTTTCAAAGAGCAATATCTACGATCTTAGCAAACCTAAATTGGAAAACTTGCCTTTCATTCCTTGACGACATCTTGGTGTTCAGTGAAAACAATGTAGACACGCACATGCAACGCGTAGGAGTAGTTCTGGACAGATTCATTGCTCATGGTATTAAGGTGAATCCAGAAAAATCATCATTTGCTAAAGACAAAGTCCAGTATTTGGGACATTTGTACACCGGAAAAGGGAGTCAGCCTACATTTGAGCTAGTTGATAAAATTCTACGTTTTCCAGCCCCACATGATTTAAATTCGCTCCGCAGAACAATTGGACTAATCAATTATTACAGGAATTACATTCCATCCTATAGTGACCTAATCAAACCCCTTTTGGAACTTCTTAAACATGATAAGAAATTTGTATGGACAGAGCTTTGTGAGACTAGGTTCCGACTATTGAAAAATAAACTTGCCGAGTTCCCCATTCTAAGATATCCAGACTTCAGTAAACCATTCTTTTTACACACCGATTGCAGTGGATTTGCTTTGGGAGCTCAACTTTGCCAAATGTTTGAGGATGGCTATCATCCCATTGCTTACCATAGTAAAGTGCTAAATGAGGCTCAGCAGCGTTATTCTACCTATGAGCGCGAAGCACTGGCAATCGTTGATGCATGCAAAACTTTTCGACATTTCATATTGGGACATGAGACCACTGTAATTACTGATCATTCACCACTCAAGTGGTTAATGACTTGCCAACACAAGTGCTCCAGACTGGCTAAGTTTGCCTTAAAACTACAGGAATACAATTTAAAAATTGTGCATCAGCCAGGAAAGTTTAATGTTGTACCCGATGCTCTCTCTAGAGTCTCTATTCCAGACAATTGTGTAGTTGGCTCTACCATTACTCACCTCTCTTCAACTAAGGAAGACCTCCTAGCTTTTAAACGTTTTCAACGAGAGGACAAATTCCTGGCACAAATTGTACGCTTCCTTGCACACGGTGACAGGCCAGACGACCTAGACACTACGCAGCACCGTCACTTTGAGAATCAGAAAGATAAATACTTCTTGCAAGATGAGGTACTGTATTACAATCCACCTGATGCAGTAAGATCATTGCTATGTGTACCAGAAGCCTTGCAGTTTGACTTGCTCACAATTTACCATTCGTCGCTCTTTGGCTGTCATGTTGGTCGGTCTCGCACATTCAAACGTCTCGCACAACGTTACCACTGGCTCGGCATGTCTCGTTGTGTAGCCGACTTTATAGCCGCATGTGTACCCTGCAATCAGAGAAAGCGTGGGTATGTTAACCCGACGTACCCATTGCAGCCGATAGACTGTGAACGACCATTTTCGAGAGTAAGCATGGACCTACTTGGACCACTACCTTTGACAGAGCGAGGAGCTAAATACCTAGTTGCTTTCCAATGTAGCTTCACAAAATTTGTTGTCGCAAGGCCAATAGCGGATAAGAAAACGCAAACAGTAACTGAAAACCTAATTGAATATGTCATACTTCCCCATGGAGTAATGAACATACTGCTAAGTGATAATGGGTCAGAATTTGCATCTGATTTGATGAATGATTTGGCAAAAACACTCAACATTGACAAACGAACTATTTCAAGTTTTCAAGCATCAACCAATGGTGGCATAGAAAGATTTTTCAGTACTTTTAGTAATTTGATGTCTACTGTAATTAACAGATCGCAAACCAACTGGGATACTATGGCTAAATGCGTGTTGCATGCCTATAATAACACAATTCACAGTTCTACGAATTTCAGCCCTAGCTACCTGTTGTATGGCAGAGAACTTGACATACCATTTGATCTGTGCATGCCGATCACCATACCTAAAAGCTACACGGATGAGAAATCAAGTATTGACATCATGAGAGAGTCTCTGGCTACAGCGTGGGCTCAAGCGCGAGATAATATCGACACTGCACAGGCAAGTTACAAATACTACCATGACTTGAATGTTAAAGGGCATGACTATGTTGTGGACGACTGCGTTTACACTTTAGTACCTCGAGTGGCCCCAGGCCGAGTTAAGAAATTCACCAGCCAGTACCACGGTCCGTATGTGATTACCAAGCTCAGAGGGTTGAACGCCTACATACGCGCGATGGGTACTGCAGGAACACCCGTAGGAGTCGAATTTATTACGCACCTACAACGACTTAAGAAGTGCAAACCTCCACTGCTGGATGGAACAGTCATACCACGGTATGTATCAGTAAAACGAGGGGACCGCCATCCAGGAAGTAACGATACGTGCAATCAGCTGAATCAAGACATTGACAATACTTCTGAATCTGACGTTAAGCAGCCTAAACATAACTACAATTTGCGACCTAGAACCTAATTGACACTTGACCTAACGAATCTCACTAGCAGACTTGCTTTGCTGAGAAAGGTCATTATCGTTTATTTACGATATGCATAAGTATATAGATAGTAGTAGTTAAAACTTGAGTAAGTAAACAGATTTGTAATTAACAAACATGCGTTAAAAACAGTAGTAAATCCTATTTAATAATAATGTTGGTAAATTATGTTAAGAAATTAAGCAGTTAGAATGGAATCATGGCTTCGATCAAACATAACGTCCTCTTCTTCGCTGTCACTCATTGCAGAAATATTAGATAATTGTCCTAGAGCGATTAATTGACTAGTTGTAAGTTGCTGATTACGATCCCGTCTTCTTATATACAGTCGTTGGATTAATACGATAGCAGTAATTATAATAATAGACAAAGGAGCAGCTATCGATAGTCCAAGAATCAGGTGTGAATTTGATGAATTTGTCAACGGAATAGTAGTGGAATTGATGATTAAACTAGCAGATACATATTCGTTAGTAAAGTTATTGTTGGTAGAGTTCATGATTTCAGTGACGATAGGCTCAGCATTAGGAGTGGTTGACGTTAAATCAGTAGAAGAATCAGCTAAAACAAAAGAAATTTGCTTATTAATACTAGACTTACCAGTTGTGCCTAGGCTTCATTAAATCCTTACTACAGCTAGCCGCACTACCAATTGGCGATCCAAGATGACACCTGCTCGTAAATATTATTACAGTAACAGGAAATGGAGGGCTAATACTGAGCGATCATGCGTTGCGAAATCAAAGTAAACACAACTCTTATAATTTATCACGGAAAGCGCATGATCGTTAGAATGTTGTTGCTATACGTGTATTGGAACTAATGCTTGTCAATTAAGTAACTGTACATTAATTCTTATACATACCTCGTGTGATGATTAGGCGTGGATTGGAAGATATTGCTAGTAAATCAGTGGGAAGAGTAATTTTGGTTAATTTCGGATTTCCGTGGAGATCGATGAAGCGATATGGCTGATAAGAATTGGGATTAAGTTGCATAAAATCAAGATCAGTCAGATTTCGATTAGAACAGTCAATTTTGAGTAGAGTCATGGAGCAGCAGCATAAAACCAAGAATGGACAAAGCATGATTCAGAAGATAAAATGACTGTAATAGATAATGAAAATAGTTTGAAAGGTAAATTTTATGAACGTAAAGAAAATCTAGCTGTCTGCAGAGGTAATGATTGGGGTTTCACAAATTGGCTTATTTGGATCGACTTATTTGAGAAATTTAATTATCTGAGGTGAATCTCAGTCTAAATTGGTCCTCTAAATTCATGTGCGTAGAGAGCACACAATTCCTAATGTCAGCTGAATTAGCTGTCAGTTTCGGTTCCCCTCCTTCAACAGCAACATCAAAGACACCAGCTTACAGATCCAGATGAATTCCAACCTACCCGACCATTATCAGTGGATTTACAGCCCCCTGGTGAATCTGACGACAAATTCCATGCGACAAGACTATTCAGAGCTGAGTTAAGTTACTTTATTCAAGGATTATATGATTAACTTTGACACCCTCTCTGGACACTACATAAATGATGGGTTGGTTCTAGTGAGCTGTTCAGCCACTATACTTGATTTTTGAGCTACTGCCTATGGATTGTTTTGTGTTAGATATATCTACTTGTCCTATTTTTGTGAGTGGATGGAAGTAAAACAAAAAAAGGAGTAATTAGAATCAAATGCTACATATGCTTGAAATTTTAATTTTTTTATAACCTTAGTTTGAAGCCTGACTAGTAGGGTAAGGCTTCACTTAGATAGGTTTTTTTAATTGCATATTATATTAGTTTTAAGTATACTGTTGTTCTTATTTTTTATTCCTAGGAAGCGGCTACTTTATCTACAAGATACATGCTGACAGCACATAGCGATTCGTGAGCCATCGACAAGATATATCAAGGGACATCCTGTAGCATACAAGTTTTGGTATTCGCGAAAATTACGGTACAATGGCAGACATACAATAAACAAACAGTTACTATACAGACAATTCAGAAGTCATTATACAAACGATATTTCAGCTACGTCAACACATGACGCCCACCAATAACCATGACAGATCAACAACCAACAACCCCTCTAAAAGATAATTACGCCCGTAACGTCATCTAAGGAGGAAGGTGTAAGATATGTCAATCTTGACCCTTGAACATTGCGATACTACCCTTATATTGAACATTGCGATACTACCCTTATATTGAACATTGCGATACTACCCTTATATTGAACATTGCGATACTACCCTTATATGACAGTTAACATTCCATTTGGAAGGTTGTGACCTCATTCTGTGTGCAGTGTATTAGAATTGACGTAAGCAATACCCTCATTTATAGCGTCAATGCACTGACTGCTTGTGTACGCTCTACCATGATACTGCAAAGCATTGAGTTGCCCTCTGTGCCAATGTGAATCTCCACTGTCTAGCCATTGTGACCTGCCAAAATTATAAACATATTATTCATTCTTGTCTCCTTAATATATCTTGTGTTTGGCTCATTCTTCTAGTATGAATCACGTGTTTTGTGCTGTCAAAACTATATAAAAGCATGCAGTTTTTATTATGAGAGTGTCTGGGTTTTATAATCCTCGTACTTGTTGTCAGTATATTAATAAATGCTCGTAAGACAAAACTCTCTCTCAATCTCTGGCGTACTTTAGGCTTTAGGAGTCAAAAGCCACCTTAGGGCAGCATAGCGCGCTGTCACAATATGCCTTAGACTCAAAATCACAGAATTCAAGCATTATAGCCTACATGGATGGATAAAACTTGAGCTACATTTCCATCTATATACAGCGGATATAAATTTAATGCTTATTTGTCATTTGTTGATCTGTCGTCCAACTGCTCAATTATAGCGCTAAAGTTTTAAGAATGAAAAAACTGCTTTGCACGGGAATTGAACTCGAAAACTCCAGTTGTACTGACAGGAGTCAGCTACTACGCCACAGCTTACTGCATATTTGTAAGTTATATAATGATAATCTATCAAATGATACAAATATATATTCATGACAGGTGACATAGACGAACCATACTTATATTTAGAGCTGCAAAATGATCGCGTTAATTAACCCATTCGCACCCGACGCGAGTTAACTCGTGTATTTATAATGTTGCTAGGCACCTGTCACAAGTTAAATTGGCCTATGAAATTTACCTACTCCTTGTATCGTTATTTTCGAACTATAGAAGAAAATTTTAGATTAATTAGAAAGGAAAATTTTTGCCCAATCAAACAAACGTACACATATGCTTCAATGATGTCTTTGGCAAAAGTTATAACCAAAATGTTACATCCATATCGACATCTACCTAAACCGGAAATCATCATAATGACTTGAAATTTTATCGCTCGCGATCAAATTTTTGCCATTCCAGAAGTGAATATGCAGATTCAAAAGTGGTAAGACAGTGAAAGACTGCATGAATCGGATTAAAGAATTATGTTTAACATTTCAAGGTTTTTATTAACTTTAAATTTTGCCATTTTGAATCGTCATGGTCGAATAAAAATGCACTTTTTGGGCTGTCAGCTTTAGTCAGACAAAAGTTTTCATTCAATTTCGATAGGATCATATTGATTCTTAGAGCTGTATATGAAGTCTGAAAAGTCAAGATCAGAGTTATTGAACATATTGTTATTATTTGAAACATGTTTAAGACAGTTTATTTGAGTTATATTGCCATGTAGATTTGCTATGCTTTGGTTTGAAGGATGATACTCACAAAGAAAAGATCGAAATTTGAGCTTCATGATTTTTATGCTCATGACTAACTGTATATATGTATAAATTATGTTCATAACTGTGTATTTTATGTAATAAAAAAAAATTTTACTCAAACTTTGTATATTTTGCAACTTTTCTGGTGCAAGTCTAACTTTGTTTCAGCAAATAATAACTTTTTCCAAATCGGAATATTTATAAAACTACCTTTTTTGATACACAGATCTATATGAATGGATATGAGTTGTTTATATGAATGTAATATCATTTGAATGAGGAGACTTGGCTGGTTTTTGTGAAACTTGAATGAGTAAATTATCTCGAGTCTGTTTCTTGTATTAGTAACTTGATTTATGGCAACTTTCTGAAAAATGAGCGGTGTTTGGGGCTAATCGCCTGGAAATTAGTCAGTTGCGATTGAGTTAAACGATTAACGCGATCAATACAAATACACGATTAACTGAGTTGAGCCATTTAATCTTCAAATAAAATGCAACTGAGGTGATGATCATGATGTGATTCCTTTGTAATTGTTTAATGTATTGTAAAGGAGTTTGCCGGCCTTTACTCAGGCATGATCTAGATTGTAATAATATCGCATGAATTGTAAGATAAGTGAGTACGGTTTTTGTTCGTTTTATTTCGAAGGAGTTCCTCTTAGTCATGGAGCTGTGACTACTCTGCTCTCTTAGCAAGAGCACTCCCCAATATATATATATATATATATATATATATATATACATATATTTTTCCTGAACCGTATAATGGAATCACAAGACAAGTCATAATAAAGACAACCACAATATGCAAAAAGATATAACAGACAGTAAATGCAAATAAAACCCATAATAAAAACAGACACAACATGCTATATATATATATATATATATATATATATATATATATATATATATATATATATATATACAGTGCACCCTCGAGATACGATTACCCTGATATACAATTTTTTCACCTTATGAAGGCAAATATTGTGATATCTTTACCTCGCTATTCGAATTTTATTTCACCATACGAATTTGAAAAAAGTTTCGCCCGAGTTAAAATTTGGCTGTCGGTGTGCTCATAACACACGTCGAAATAAAAAAGACACCGAAATATAGTTTGCCGAAAACATTCTTAGAACTTTTAGAAGAGACACGATGATCGACTTCTCTCATGTCCGCGTGGAAAATTTCATGTAAAATACACAAGCGAGAGCAAATATTCATTTGTAGTGTTATTATAGCTTTTACTATAAACATTCAAGTCAGCATACGTATATAACTACAACTATCTACATTTAATTTGTTATCTATAGAATCTGAGACCGATACAAACGTTACAAAACGAAGGAAAAATGATTTCTATGTCAACAAAGTTGGATGTCGTAAATAAGAAGAAGGGACCCGTATTATTAACATTGTCAAGGAATATGATCGCAACCAATCTGCATTTGCAATTATTATTAAAACAAGAACTCTATTAAAGCAAGCACAAGAAAGAGCTTCCGACTGAAGATTTGAATGAGCTAGGTCATGCACGCGATCAGCATTCAAAAGGGGCAACCATTTTGTAAAGGCGAAGATGTAGTAAATACAGAAAATCCCACATTCGCAGAAATGTTTCAAGTGTTTAATTTACTGATGTGGACTAGTACATTAAAACAATGCATGTATAATATATATTATTTATCTCTTGTGTGGCATGTTTTTCATATTTTATTCATTTTATTTGTTTCCTTTTGATTTTATGTTATATTTTCTTGTTTAACCATGTCTTTGCTTATGGGCTTGTTATCTTCTACGTGAATACAATTCATCGTATGTATGTATGTAACTCATATAACTAGCTACTCAAGATAGTCGACGCATCCACATGACTTTCTAAAACTTGCTAAAGCCCTGTCCCCCATAGGGTATAACTACGTACAAACTTTGTATGTATGGTTACATTGATTCTTGTGCACATTTCATACAAGACAAACTACTGTACCACATTCTCTGGATCCTTTTACAAGCGCTAGCTAGCAATTTTCTGCATTGCACCATTAATTTTTTCGTAGAAATATTGGACAGGAATGGACAACTTCTTTTAGTGTGCTAAAAAATTCCAATTAATTACGTTTTAAATTTATTTTCAAATGTACAGCACCATAATTAACATTGATACGTTTTTGCTTCCTCTCTGCTTTACCCACTACATGTACCAGCTACGTTACTCCAAAGGTATGTACGTCCAGTATAGAAAATATAATTTAATTTTTCTTTTCGGTAGCCATTAAATGGTCAAGTGTGCGAGAAGCCGCTTTCTATAACTGCATCGCTCGGCCTTATTGATTTAGGTCGAAAAAGATTTCAACCAGATAGGCTAAAGTTTATAGTGAAAGTGAAGATAGGAACTGCTGAAGGATAAAATTTCGTAATAACAAGTTGAAATTCAGTAAAATAGTTCAAAATACATACTAAAACTTAGTTTTAAGTGTAGGCTTAGCAAGCTAAACTTACTTGAAGTGAATTCAAAGTTTATGTTATGCGTACCTTTTAAAGGCAAGAACTCCTTACCGTACGTACTACATTTGGTACACACATTATAATTTTGCGTTTTATTGCAGATCATAACCATTAAATACACTAAATACAATACAGTTACTGTAGGTAACTATAATTACTAAAGTTAACATACTATTTTGTTGCTAATTGTCAATACGTACACATTTTTATAAACAAAATTGACGATTTTTACCAGGGGGTGTTTGCATTGTATAATTACAATGGTCTTTATACCCCGATATACGAATTTTTCACCATACGATGCCAACTCTGGAACGAATTAACATCGTATCTCGAGGGTGCACTGTATATATATATATATATATATATATATATATATATATATATATATATATATATATATATATATATATATATATAGAAGTAATTATATGTCAGTATAAAAATATGAGAAATAAATTTGTGGTCTGGCATTTACCACAATATAACATTAACATAGCAGGTTACTACCGTTTAATTTACTAACAAATAAATATTATGACCGGCGACACTTTTTTACCAATTAGATACAACCACAATTATTTTGCACTCCACTATGAAAACATGAAGTGACTCACTAACATAAAACTTGCTTATATAATACAAAGACACAAACGCTGTGTCAAGGTTGTTAGCCGTTTGAACATGGTTCTAGGTAATAGCAACAAAAGTGAATTCAATATTATTCAATTTTTTACAGCTTATGTTTTGTTTATATTTGAAATTTTTTTAGATAAATTATACATGTATCTTCATTTTCCAAAAAAATCAATCGTATTTCAGCTTTAGATTGATAGTAATATAAGATTGACACGTCATTGGAAAATGAAAGCAGAAAAATGTCCTCCGTACTAGGTAGCACATTTTCATATGTTATTGGACGCATAACAATTAAGTGAAGTCCAATATATGCCAAAATAATTTGTTTACCACCACAACACATCATCATTAAACCATAACTGTCACTTACAACTTTTATCGTATTTTCTAGGTAAATCAGACACGCTAATTACGATTTTGTACTCAAAATAAATATTGGTCCACTAACCTCCAAAGTCATGAAGGCTTTTTTAAAGCGTTTCAATATCCGTCTCGAAACCAACACGATTGGCATAACAAGCTCCGTCCATAAGTATGTAATGTTTTTTTAGAAACGGAACTTAGGGATGTTTAGTCCGATTTAGAATAATAGAAATGGGTGTCTTGAAACCCATTATTATCTAAATTCATCCTGTAAAATAATCTCAGTATTTTATGAAAGGTAGATAAACTATTTAAAATTGCTCGTAGCTTATACCATGATGTTTTTTAGGCTGAACGCCGAGAAAAATGAGCACACAAAATGTGATTTTGTCACAAGATAGCGTTTTTATCGTGGTTTTTTGAGCTCATTTTTAAATGTGCAATGTTAAATAGCTTATCTACCTTTCAGAAACAAACTGAGATTATTTTGACGGCAGAATTTAGATAATAATGGGTTTTACGACACCCATCTCTATCATTCTAAATCGGACTAAACATCCCTCACTTCAGTTCCTAAATAGCTAGGTCACGTCACGTATTTATGAGCAGGGCTCGTTGTGCCGATCGTGTTGTTTTCGAGACCGATAATAAAAAAACGGTAAAAAAGCCTTCATTAATCTGAAAGTTAGTGGACCAATATTCATTTTTAGTACAAAATCGGAATCAGCGTTTCTGGTTTACCTAGTAAATACAATAAAAGTTGTACGTGACAGTTATGGTTTAAGGTATCATTCAACTAATTCTCATCCTATCGCTCAGAACTCATCACCAGCTGTCGCAGACGACTACTACTACTGTATGTAGGAAGCGGGCATCTCTTCATTCGGTTAATGTGAATAAACTGTGGTGCCTCAATTTTTGGCTGGTATAATTCTAGACATTCATAGACTATTTTCATGCTCATAATAAGTATTACATTGTAACTTATGTACATTGTACATAACATGTAATCCTGTTACCAATAATTGTCTCAAATATAGCTAATTTATATATAGCTGTATTATTCGTTTTTGATTACGCAGGTTTTTTTTTAGATTAATTCTAAGATTAATCGAGGATTAACTGTTTCAAACCAGTTATTAATTGTGATTAATTTTTATAATCGTTGTGCAGCTTTACTTATATTACATGCAGAAACAAAAATTAATGTTTTTAAAACAAAGATATTTTCATCATTTGCTCGGATAGCTGCGTTCTGATTGTTGCTTGCACTAAAACGAACATCTAGTTGTCCAATACCTTCCACAGTATCTTCTGGCCTCAAGTTTTTTTCTGCACTGGTAGTAGATTTGCATAAACTTTACGAAAAAGACTTTCCATGACTTAAGCGAAAGCACAACTGCTCATTAAACGTCGGTGGCACCGAGAAGCGCCGAAGAAAAGACGGGAGCCAAGGCTAAAACTACACTAACGAGTCAATCGGGCTTACTTATCTAACTAATGATTTCAAATTCCATGTAATAAATATGACTCTATGAAATAAATGTAAGCTAAAATGCGCCCGCTTTAGGAACTATAAGGCACCCGCTGTCTTGGACTTACAAGCAGAAAATCCTCTGAACTTCGAGAAAGAATATTCGTTGGTTCTTTGTTTTACTATCAACTATTTTCATTTTAATTAATGTATTACCAAAATGGAGCAAAATTTTTATATTATGTATTTACTTGTAAATAGTGTTTGTTTTTAAAAAAAAAGTAGTTGCCGTTTTGACCTACAAATTTCAACTACTTGTAACCACCAATCATTTGTTGTGTTTGCTTCTGCTCGCTTATATAAACAGTTGATTTTGAATTTGATAAGCAGTCAAGACTTGGTCAGTATGTTGAGGCATGCTGTGATATCACAATTAATTTATTCAAGTACAACACATCTCTTTTGTAACTTAGACAGCTTGACTTGCTAGTCTATACACGGTCTGCTATCAGCTGTTATAGAGTCTGGTTTATCGGCTCTTGTTGGAGTTGCGCAGGTATATATACAGTCTGCTATCGGCTGTTATATAGAGACGGATTTATGGGCTCTTGTTGTAGTTGCGCTGGTATATATACAGTCTGCTATCGGCTGTTATATAGAGTCTGATTTATCGGCTCCTGTTAGAGTTGCGCTGGTATATATACAGTCTGCTATCGGCTGTTATATAGAGTCTGATTTATCGGCTCCTGTTAGAGTTGCACTGGTATATATACAGTCTGCCATCGACTGTATATAGAGTCTGCATTTGTTGGCTCTTGTTGGAGTCGCCTGGTATATAATATATATACAGTCTGCTATTAGCTATATATAGAGTCTGCATTTGTTAGCTCTTGTTAGAGTTGCGCTGGTATATATACAGTCTGCTATCGGCTATATATATATAGAGTCTGATTTATCGGCTCTTGTTGGAGTTGTGCAGGTATATATATACAGTCTGCCATCGGCTGTTATATAGAGTCCGCATTTGTTGGCTCTTGTTGGAGTTGCGCTGGTATATATACAGTCTGCCATCGGCTGTATATAGTCTGATTTATCGGCTCTTGTTAGAGTTGCGCTGGTGTATATACAGTCTGCTATCGGCTGTAATATAGAGTCTGTAATATTGGCTCTTATGCTGGGATTGGACTGGTATATACACAGTCTGCAGGGTTATATACAGGGTCTACCGAAAAGCCTGTATCAACTATAAATGCTCGCTACTTCACAGTATTGTTTCAACCTGGTCTAATCATCTAGTCGTAATCTGATCATGTGACCTGTACTTTCTGCCAAATCGCGTGAACAGTTTCTGCAGCATTTTTTGACTATCGCAGGTAATCAGCCGGCACAATATGGCACAATATGCACTTCTTCGAGCTGTTATACAGAGTCTGATTTATTAGCTCTTGTGGGATTGTGTTGGTATATCCACAGTCTGCTATCAGCTGTGTAATAGTGAGTCGGTATTAATGGCTTTTACTCTGGCAGTGGTGGAAGTATAGTTAAATTGGAGGTGCCCAAGCTTCTATAACCAAGCATCAGTTCCTGCTTGGCTTAGTCCGGGGTTTGCCCTGATTTTACTGCACACTGCTTAATTCTTTCGCTGCCACAAGCTGATGTATCGGCTCAGGTTATTTTATCTTTGTGGCCAGGAGCCGATACATTGGCTTTTATGCAGTGTGTTGGTTTGTTTATAATTACTTAGCTTTCACTTCTGATGGACCAATAAAATTTGGTCTCCATGGAAACAAGCTTGTTGTTAACGATGTAGACCAATCAGCAGCTTTCTCACTACCACCTCACTGATTATCTAACAGAAAGTTCACCGGTGATTTTAATCACCGACATAAATAATACCACACTCGTTTACAGCTGTACAAGCTTGTAGCATTCTTAGCTATTGGGTCTCCAGTAGCTATATATCGAGTGATCCTGACTCTTTTAGTGCATGTATTTCATGTGAAGACTTTTAATAGTAGCCAAAGATTATGGGCCCACTCAAAATATGACTATCAAAATTGCTGGCGAAATATTTTACGCTAAGCTTTTACGCATTGCATTTATCTTTGCCCCAAAACTTGCAAACTGTTTTTATGCATGTTCTTCGAAGTATTAAGACCATGTTAAACAATAAACTACTATTAGCCTGAGACAGTTAGTTATTATTTCTATGGCTCTACTTTGATTGTTCATCTATTATCGTAAATTTAAACCATTTTGTATATATGTTGGCTTCTTTGAAGCATAAAGACCGCGTTAAACAGGGAACTACTATTATTTTGAGACAGTTATTAATATATTATTATTTTTATGGTGTTGCTTTCAAATTTTTAACAAAAAAAAAGCGAAAAGCTCTGGGGTTAGACATAAAATATTGGAAGGCATTGAGCAGTCAGTTGATGTTTGTTTCATCGAATGGAACAATAAGAACACAATTACCTGAGCAAATAATGCAAATATTTTTGTTTCGAAATTGTTGATTTCAGTTTCTACACGTATTATAAATATGGCTTGTTTTTTTCACTTGTTTCTAATTATATATTTATAGCATCTGATAAATTAATATTTTTATACAACTTATAAATTTGCCGAGTTATAGCAAATTATTTGATAGGATCTTTTCACTAGCCTTAACTCGGCTTGCTATGAAGGGACCTTTTATATCGCTCATAAAAAGCCAGTTTTGGCTGCAAGCTGTAGCAAACATATCAATGAGTGCAATGACCTTTTATGCAACATTGGTAACTATAGTAATAAAATGAAAAATATACCTTCAAATTTGGAATGAAATAAAGAATTTTAAGCTCTAACATCTGCAAAGCATCGCACATGCTATAATATCATCCAGTTTCTCCCAAAGAGTGTAAAATGTAGACAACATTTGCCATGTCCGTAAAAGGGTTAAGTTTACCTTCCCAAATGCTGATGAGCTATTTGAAGAATACAAAGCCAGCTTCTATTTGAATACCACCTCCATTTGACAGCTTTTAGTGGAAGAGGGGTAAAATAAGGTGCCACTGCATTAAAATAGAGGTTTTACGGTATCTTTTTGTAATAATAAGTTTCTACTTCAATGTTTGTCATTATCTGTCCAACTACAACGTGAATTGTTTTTTAAATTTACAAGTGGACTTCATTCATAAAAACCTAATTCTCCGCAATCGCTTGCTTGGAAACACGGATGTTACCTAATTTATTTTTACACTCTCTTATTTAGATAAACCGATCTCTCCATATAATGCCTGCCATGAACACCACGAACACTGTGTTAGTAAAACCGAAGTCAGAAGCAGATGATTTGAGTGACAGTCTCTATCCAACCGGTTAGTTATAGAGCTCTACTAAACTATGTTTATTATGAAGATTATTGCCCTTGAACATTTTTGCGATTTGTATTCAACTTTTTCATACACATTTCTTCCCTAGTCATGGCGTCTATAGCGTCTATAGGTTATCTGTAATCATTTTCTATTAAGTGTTCTTTGTAGCCATACTTACTTGTTCGTTTTCTCTATTTCTATTTTCTTTATAGCCATGTTTTCTATAAGCCTGACCGCTATTGTTATTATTGTGTCTAGTATAGCTATGTTCTCGGTAGACATAACATAATGCTTTTAATTGAACGCCAACCTCTATTGAAATGCCACCTTTATTTGAACTGCACCTCCATTTGGCCACCACATAGGAGAAAGGTTGAAAAATCAAGCACCACCCTTTAATTCACTGCCACCCCTATTTGACCACCACTTTGACATTATTTGATCTATATGGGTCCATAATACTAAGTGATCAGTAAAAAAGTGTCATCAAAATCATACTGATAATGACTTGGTTACATCGATAACAATTACCGGTAATTCTTTTGTTGGTTCTGTTCACACATAAATGTTTTGCTCCGTTAAAGAAGTTGTTTCGTCGCTAGTCAATTGTTCATGTGTGTATACATGTAGCGTTTGAAAAATTATTCTTTTACAATTTAAAATTCAACCCTGTATATTGTAACTACACACTATTCTAATGTGATGGTTTAACCAGCCAGCTTAAAGTACTGTTTAGGCTGGTCCTTTTGTGTAGCTCCACTAAATCAATGTTTGTAGGTAGTAAATTATAAATACATTATATTGTAGATATCGAGGTTAAAGTGGAACCTGATGATTCATCAGTCGACACAGACAGTGCTGAAGGTAATTCTATTGAAGAATTCTTTTCCATGAAGGGCGTAGCGTGATTTATGTTACCTATATTTTGCCCTCTCCCACAGCAAGAGTGAAATTGCTGTCGCAGGCTCAGCATTTCTTTTAATCGTTTAGAGGTGATTTTTGCATTTCTACATAAAAGCTTATGTGGCTTCTGTGAATTTGCAATGGCTCGGAATTGATTAATTTTAAAGGTTGACTTTCAACCAAATTTACATTACAGTTATTTGATATCAATAGATTCACCATGTCTTACTCTGCTGTGTTGTAGGTGCAAAATATGTGGAAATGTGATTACAAGCTCTTAAAAACTCAAAAACGAACATTCAATCGCAGCCACCACAAAAAAAAACTGCAGTTTGGAGTCTCTTTATTTGGCTGACGTACTCCAGCAGTTTGGTTAATGTTTTGACACGTGCTGTTATCACGTCAAATAAAAGGTTTGATATAAAACGTTACACTAGATTATGACAAATACTTCGGGTTCTACCGAAAAGCCTGTATCAACTATAAATGCTCGCTACTTCACAGCATTGTTTCAACCTGGTCTAATCATCTAGTCGTAATCTGATCATGTGACCTGTACTTTCTGCCAAATCGCGTGAACAGTTTCTGCAGCATTTTTTGACTATCGCAGGTGACCAACCGGCACAATATGGCACAATATGCACTTCTTCGAGCTTAAATTATTACTTTTAGCATATTCATCAATCTAAGCCATTGTATTGCTAGATGCTATGGATTAAAAAGAAGCCGTCAAGAACTAACTGTATATACGTATCTCGCGCGCGGGAAATTACATTTTAAGTCCAAACAGGGAAATATAATCTGAATGTAAACTCAACAGTAAATAGGAGACTCAAAGTAAAAGATAAATTTACCACAATTTTCCTTATCTTCCTCTGTAGAACTTTAACCACCTCATGCCCAGAAAACTCGGAGTCACCTTCGCAGTAACTTTACAGCAAATTTTACAATTTTGTTGTTCGGGAATAAAACGTGTTGATCGAGTAATTCATTAAAGTAGCAATGTTAATTAATTTAGTAAATATCGATGTCCATGTGATTAAATATTCCAGTAAAATCCCTAAATTTGAGATTGCAGACAACGCGTTTTACGAGTGATAACATTTAATACGACCTATATAAAAATTTTGTGCTGATGATTGGCTAATGAAGCGACCTTATATTTATCGCTCGGTGACTCTTTTCAGATGTATCACTAGTTACATCACGAATGAAGCGCCCGCTGGAACGTGAGCTTTTTAAAAGAGGGCCTCATTCAAACGCGTAGATCTCTGGACAGGGTTGGTTTACAAAGACAAAAGTGACATCAAATTGTAGCTGATGTTTTAGCCTTTTATGGGTTTTAATTTTATTAAATTGACTTTTTTAACGCAACCACATCTTTAAAGCATGTTGGTTTTTTAGAATGTAGAACTTGATTATTATGAATTATGTAATTCTTAATAGCTGTGGTAATCAATTTAAACAAAGATGATATTTTCGCTGCTACCACTAATGTGGACGACTGTTTTTGACAAGGGTTTAGCGGAAACAGAGTAAGGACCTATGTGTTATCGGTGAAAGCAAATACGACCCGTATAAAAAAGGCATAGATTTATGGTTACAGAGCTGATTGGCTAATTGCGCATGGCGCAAAGAAAATCTTATTTAGGTATTTCTACTCACCTTTTAATGGCAAATAATCACTGCTTGACAACAACATCTTAGGTAGGTATGGTAAATAAGTTATGGGACGCTTTATTCTATCTATTAAACCTAAGACTCGTTATACCCCATTGTCGTACCTCGTTAGCATAAAAACGTCACAAAAATGCCCTGTGGCCACCAAACTATAGCAGTAATAATACCAAACAATAATTATAGTATAACACTCACTCAAGTGCACGCGTTGCTCGCCGTGTCTGCCCCTAGAGCATATATCGCTCAAAGTTGTTTTTCTTCTGACAGACAGGGTCACATGTGACACAAACTGTCTCTGAACAGTTGAAAGTTCGAGGAAGTGTAGGCCTAAAAATTAGAGTTTGATTGACTGTTGATTGTACAAAGTCACAAATTTAAGCATAAGCCCAATGAAAAGTTTCTGAACTTAATAAGTTTGAGGATATCATTTGCTAAATACAGATCTAGGAGAGCTAACAAAGTATGTGTTATTTTCAATATATTGAAACCTTCGACTGCAAAAGACACTGAGTTTATAGTCCCATTTGATTTCTATAAAAATTTGTTCAAGATATTTTGTACAAATCATATCATTCATTGTATCTACACATCTACGTCGGTTATTTTTTAGACATTGAACTTAATCTAGAACCAGAGAGTCGTTCAGTCAGCACACACTGTGATAAAGGTAAATATGATATCAGTCTAACACATTTAATGACATATTGAATTTTTGTTTTCAACATGACTTTGAATACTCCTTTAGTAAAACACTCGTGACCCTGAGGCATATTAAGAGCTTTGTTATCGCCAAGGTTTACATCATTTTGTGAAAAAGTTGTATGTAGGGTCATAGTAACCATTGTAATTATAGAATGCAAAAAAATGGTAAGAATCGTCCAAAATTTTATAAAAATGTTGTACATATTGAAAATTAGTAACGAAGTAGTATGTTTACTTTATTAACTATAGTTACCTACAGTAGCTGCATTGTATTAAGTGCACCTAGTGAATATGATGTGCGATACTGTGAAATGCAGCATCATAATGTGTGTATGAAATGCAGTACACACGGTAAGGAGTTCTTGTCTTCAAGACGTACGTACAACATAAGCTTTGAATTCACTTCAAAATTCAAATAAGTTTAGCTCACTAAACACACATTTAAAGCTAATTAAAGCTGATTTTACTATGTATATTTAACTATTTCACTAAATTTCAACTTTTCATCACTAAAATCTTATCACTTCTCAGTTTCTGCTTTCACTATTACCTTTAGCTAGTCTAGTTAAAACCTTTTTCAACCTAATTCGACCGGAAAAGTCGCTCGTTGCAATTCTCGGAAGCGGCCTCTCGTACACTTGACCATTTAATGGCCATAATAAACTTGAGCTGGTATATGTAGCGAGTAGAGCAGCGAGGAGGCAAAGATGTATCAGTTCTAATTATGTTACTGGGTACCTACAATTTAAAAATAACTAATACGTAATGAAATTGGATTTTTTAGCAGGCTGAAAGAATATGTCTAATCCTGTCCAAATTTTAATTGGTTTTGAAAGAAAAAGCTTCACACTTTTGGGTCATGAAAAGCGGAAATGGCCCGGAGGACAAAGCTTTCCTGCTGATTCAGAATGTGCTCTAAGAAAACAAGCTAACTTTGTGCAATGTAGAAGATAGCCTACTTGATCACTTATTGAGGATAATGCTTGCTGGTGCAGTGTAAATGCTTGTGCAATGCAGAAAATTGCTATCAAGCTAATGCTTGTACAAAGATTCAGAAAAGGTTGTACATTAGTTTGTCTTGTATAACATGTGCACAATAATCGATGTAACCATACATGCAGAAATTTGTACGTATTTATACCCTAGAAGGCAAGGCTTTAGCAAGTTCTAGAATCTAGAAAGTAATGTTGGTGCGTCAGCTATCTTGAGTAGCTATAGTTATATATGAGTTACATACATACAATAATTTGTATTTACATAGTAAAAACCAGGCCTGCCTGCAAAGACATGTTTAAAGGTTGACTTGCAATAAAATTCATATTACAGTTATTTGGTATCAAAAGATTCGCCATGTCTTACTCTGTTGTGTAGTAGGTGCAAAATATGTGGGAATGTGATTACAAGCTCTTAAAACCTCAAAAACATACAGAAAATCGCAGTGACACGAGACCGCCCTAGTTTGGATCCGTTTTCCAAAACGGCTAAAATGTGACGTATGTGTGAGAGATGGTTTATGTTTACACTTTCATGCATCCTTATTCGTCGAACTATTTTCACAAATATACTTTACGCTTGCGATAAAAACCATGTCTATTGTTCTTACGCGTCTATTTTATCGGCATCGTAATGCTGCAACTTTGAGCATTGATATCTCAAAACATAGCATAAAAATATGTTTAATTTTTTAAACTTAGCTTGAACGATTGCATATCATCCTCTGATAAAAAAGGATGAGCTCTTTGGTCCGCTATGATGGTCGAAAAATGCTGTAGAAGTTGTTCGCACCATATGGCAGGAATTGTAAATCACATGATCAGATAATGTTAGTTTCAGTTCAAGTTTGATCTATTGCAAATAACAGATACGCTTTTTCGTATTAAACTTGTTGATTTCAATTCGTCATAATCTCTAACGCGCCACATCGTGTTTGTGCAGCTGCCAAGCCGAGAAGCACCTTTTTTCTTGGCCAAGAGCAGAGAAAAGACCAGACCTTCTCCGGGCGTGGAGCAACTGGGTGAAGCTGGATGTGACAAACTTTATTTATTCGCCTGCTTACTCTTACCTTTGTTTTCGCCATTTCAAAGATGACATGTTTTCTAACCTGTTTGCATACTCCATGTCACCAAAGCACGTGAGTAATTTATTTTATGAACCACTTGTATTAGTAGTAGTAACTCGGGTTATTTTCTAGTATTCTACTAATACTACTGTATTAATCTATATTTAATATTACAATATTAATGTCATTTAATTGTAATATGATATTATTAGTATTTTATCTTTTTAATTACGTGTATTATTCTTATTATAATAACAAAACTAATTCATACAGCATATCTATTTGTAAAATGTAATATATTAATCTATAATTGATAAAATAATGTTATAAGTTCCACGATTAATTTCGCCAAATTTCTTAACCCCACTCACTTATTGATATGTTATATAAAATAGTTATTGTCATTTTCTGGTTTCATCATTAATAGCATATTAATATTATTAGATGATTATTATTAGTATTAGATGATGAAAAGTTTCTGCCAACCACTGAAGACTAAGAAGAGTTTGAGCCCTATGTTGGCCAGCGTCAAACGCTCTCCACTTACATGTCAGGTAGAGCTGAACTTAACCAAACTTGACAAAATATAAAGAATATCCATAGAGTTATTACTCACATTGTTATGTTTACAATATCATGAATTCTGATAAGGTTTTGTAAAATCTGTGTCATGATTGCATGGCGATAAATTTATTCTTTTTCTGATCAAGCAAATATGATATAATAACAAGAAATGATGTTGTACAAATCTTATTGCAAGTCAACTATTATGTCGTGATTTCAGACCTGAATTCTCCTTCAAAGTGGAAAAAATAATAGTAAGTGTGACAGAACTCCAGTGACTATTTCACTGCCACGCTTGCGCCCTCCCCTGCTCATTCACGATGGTGCGAGAAGGTGGATGGATAGAGTTCAAGGTTACATGTGCCTCCTGTCACCAATCGTACACTTGGGAAACAACTGCCAGGGTGAACTCACGTCATCAACCCCCTGCTGGCAGCTGCATCACTCTTTTCTGGCGGATGCCTTACGCAGAACCTCCGTTTTCTGTCGCTCCTGAACATCGCGATACCAAGCCACAGCGTTTGCCTCTACCAACAAAGAGAGTACTTACATGGTGTGAGTGTTAATATTTACCCATAAACTTTGAAAATGTGAGTGAAAGCTTGGCAAACTAATTGAATAACAACATTTAGAAACACATTTTTTCTTGAAATGAAAATATGTCATTCTTCAATCGAAATATATTATAATTTAAAATTCTGATTCTTCATCATGATATAGCACAAAAAGGGGGAAGAGGATTCTACATTCTTAGACTAATGATAATGATACAAATTAATCTTGTATAATGAAGTTTTACGATATTTTACAGTGTATTACTGAGCAGTACACCCTGCATAACGAGGGACTGATGGCAGCAATCGATTGGGAGCTTGATTTGGCAGGTGACGATAGATGCGATAGTCCGGGGCATTGCCCACTATACGGGGCCTACACTATGATGGATCAGAGCTGCAGTTTAATAGTCAGCAGCCATCTTGTCAAGGTAAAACTTTGACAGTTTTTATTTCACAGCCTGACAAAAACCCAAATTTTTTAGTAGTTATTAATACATAAACATGAAGTTGCTGATCTAGCTAAATAATTCAATCAAATAATGTGAAAGTGATTGTTGGTTGTAACTTTCTTTACTTTGCAGTCGACGGAGACCACCAGCTCTATTGCCATGGAGCTGGAAGGCTTCAAGCGATGCCAGTCCAATCTAATTTCCCACGGCCTGAGAGTGAGGTCCATTACAACGCATGTTGTTACAAAGGTTGTGTGCGTACCGCAAGCTTGTGTTTTGGCTTATGCCGCAAATTCGTCGCGGTGAGCGGCGGCCTCTACCTGCCTGCTTGGTGTCTAAGATTCGGGCTCTTTTCCCACCAACATATGATGAAGAAGAGTTTGCAGGCTATGTGTTCACGGGCTTCTGCTATGGCGATAAAGAGACCCAACGACTTTGATTGAAAAATTCTAGATCAACTCTATATCATAGGTGGTACTCATTTTTATTGCATTATCATTTTATTATTTTACTTTTATTCAGGCTCAGCCACATGGTGACTACACACCATGTAGCTAACAAACTAATTTTTGTTAGGAAATTGCTGTTACATTGCTTCCATATTTAAAATCACATGATTAATGTGCATAAATCTGCCATCACTGATTTTTTAAAATAAAAACAAATACATATAGGAATGCATATTGGTTTCACCGCTTACCATCGGTTACTAGGCTCCAGCACTTCGTCGAAGTTTGCGTTCATGGCTGGGGTTCCCTACTTGGGCGCCCACTCTGAGGACCTCGTCGCCGGGAAATGAGTACCACCTACTATCATTCTGGCTTCGAAGCCTCAGAGCGATCTTTAGGGTTGAGCTGGAATTCTCAATCAAAGTCGTTGAGTCTCTTCATCGCCATAGCAGAAGCCCTTGAAGACGTAGTCTGCAAACTCCTTATCATCCGTTGGTGGGAAAAGAGCCCGAATCTTAGACACCAAGCAGGCAGGTAGAGGCCGTCGCTCACCGCGACGAATTTGCGGCATAAGCCAAAACACAAGATTGCGGTATGCACACAACCTTTTCCGAGCATTTGGCGATGGCTCTCCAAATGGGAATAGATTATCTACCAAAACAATTATTAAAAAACAATAATTGCTGATCATCAAAATAATCTTGATCTTTATATAATAAAATCATAAAACTAATACACTCTCTACTGTAGTAAGTGTACAAGCCGAATATAACAGTTCTCCTTGTGTTCCACAAGTTCAGAATATGTGTGTTCAACCGATGCATTAAATGTGTAACACAAGAATTGTAGATAAGGCTTGACACATTAGTATAGCTTTGGTGTTGTTGGCATTAAATGAAAATCCAACTCACTATGATATCGCAGGTAATTATTCCACCCCAACTCAAGGGGTGCAGGCGCCACAAGTTCGTTCACACCAGGATGCATACACAGGTATTCATGCTCCCCGCGGTCATGGAGACGATGCGCAAACTCAGCATCATGGCAGCACAAACATTCATGAAGAGATGGCATGTCTTGACAGCGCTTGCAGACACACCACTCTGCAGCCGATGGTATTAGTTTCTAAAGAAATGAGCAGATATGTCTATGCAACCATAGCTAATACATCAGGTCGATTTTATCCAACAGTATATCAGTGCAGCACTAAATTTAAATATTAAAATGGTTAATGTTGTCACTTGAGAAAAATCTGTAATTATTTTTTCGCAATATGAAGCGATAATTATCATCATTAAAATCGTATATATATAATAATATTCGTTCTTTCACTCTCAAGCCAAAACTATTACTACTAGCTAGCTTGGCACATAAGAGCTGGCTAGTGGTGGTTATTACTTGCTGGGAGGTTTGATTCTGTTGAGGATCTTCTTCAGCTAGAGCGTCAGGCTCGAAACGCCAGGGTCTTAACTCTTCAGAATTTGACATTTTTAAAGATCGGAACTCTGACATGTACACGTATGTTGAATAGTCGGACGGAATGGCCAAGCTGAATCTGTAAAGTAGCGAGCATCTATATTTGATACGGGGTCTTAGGTAAAGCCCAAAGTGTTTGTCATAAACTATTGCTACGATAAGTTTGATATTGAGCTTTTTATTGGCCTTTCAATTCACGCGAGAACATCACGTGACAAGACAATAACCAAACTCCACGGATACGCCATCGAAATCAATAGATTCCAATCTATGGCGGCTTTTTGTTTTTGAGCTTTTAAGAGCTTTTAATCACATTTCCACATATTTGGCACCTACCAAACAACAGAGTAAGACATGGCGAATCTTTTGATACCAAATAACTGTAATGTGAATTTTGTTGCAAGTCAACCGTTAAACAAGAAAATAAAAAATAAAATCAAAATGAAATAAAACATGAAATGAATAAAACATGAAAACCGCGCCACACCAAGATGGTAAATTAATGGTATACATTATACATACATTGTACAGTATTGTTTTTATGCACCAGTCCATACCAGTAAATTGAATGTTTTATGTTTGTATGTAGGGGTTGGTTCTAGTAAGTGTTTCAGAGGAGGTTTTATTATTCACATGTGTATTCTACCACTATCTAGCTCAGGGGTGTGCAACAGGCGGCTTGCGGGCCACAATCCGGCCCACAGGCTAAGATAATGTGGCCCTTGCATTGCGGTGCTGGAGTTATCTTCTCAATAATATTATTTTTATTCTTTGAACCGGACATATTAGGTATCAAGGTCGAACGGACATTTTATCGTTAACCGACTACACACATTATTTGATAGTTGGGAAAGATTGATGATTAGCGCTATATTGATAAAATAAGATTGGGAAAGATTATTACTGGTAAGTGGTAACCAAAATAAAATAATTTTTTTGGTAAGTTGAACATTCTGGGCTAGATTTTTCCTCCAATAAATTTTTATTAAGATATTTTAAAAATATTTTCTTCACCTTATATCCCAAATTTAAATGAAATTTATCGACTCTACCCGGTTCTGTGTCAGCTGATTGTACTCGTTAAAGATTTTTTGCGATGGTAGTATAACAGTCAAGGAAATTTGTTTTTGTAGCTAAACATGTCTGCTACTAAAAAAAGAAAAGTTGACGTTGAAGGAAGAGTTTTCAATAAAGATTGGAGTAGCAATTATTTTGTTGTTGTGCACAACAAAGGTGTTATAATTATGTGTAATCTGCCAAGCTACAATCGCTGTATTGAAGTAATACAACATCAAACGACATTACACATCAATACATTTAGCCTATACAATACCTTGTTGGGCCAAGCTAGATTAGACAAGCTGAAACAGATGACCGTGGCAATTAAGAAGCAACAAAGGGTGTTTACTTCGTATAAGAAACACTCTGAGCTTGTAACCAAGCTTAGCTTCAAAGTCTGTGAGTTACTTGCAGAAAAAGGGAAGCCATTTAGTGATGGAGAATTCGTAAAAAGTTGCTTGGGTATATTCACTGATTTCGCCTGTCCTGAAAGAAAACAGTTATTGCAACAAACCAGTTTGTCTCGTTTCACTGTGGCACACAAGATTAACCAGCTTCCGGAAAACATTGAAGAAACTTTGAAATAACGAATAAAGAGATGCACATCATATAGCTTGGCTCTTGATGAAAGCACAGATGTTAGTGACACTGCCAATATGGTTGTTTTTACACGAGGCATCACAGATAATTTTGAAATAATTGAAGAATTTTTAGACTTGGCCAGTGTGTCTTCAACAACCACTGGACAAGACATTTGCCACCAAGTAGTGAAGCTGATGGATAAGTTTGAACTGGACCCTTCTAGGCTTGCTGGCCTAACAACTGATGGGGCACCTTCGATGACAGGGAAAATTAATGGTTTCACCAAGAAATTCTTAGATGCCATAAGTTCGCCAGAGGTTGTGGTGAATCACTGTATTATACATCAGTAAAATTTATGCACCAAAATTCTTAGTTTTACTGATGTGATGAAAAGTGTGGTTAAATGTGTAAACTACATTTGTGCTCGAAGACTCAATCATCGCCAATTCAAGGCATTTTTAGAAGAACTCGATTCAGATTACCCAGATGTTGTGTACTTCTCTGCAGTGCGTTGGTTGAGCCGAGCTAGTATGCTAAAAAGATTTTGGAATCTGGGAAAGGAGATTATGACTTTCATGGTTAATAAGCAGCAGGATGTTGCTTGTTTAACTGATGATGACTCGTTAAGTAACCTTGCCTTTCTAACTGACATCACACAACATCTTTCAGATTTAAATGTTAAACTACAAGGCAAATTTTAGTTGGTAAACAAGTTGTTTGAACACAAATGTTCCTTTGAAAAGAAGCTTCAACTGTTTCGGAATCAACTGAGTAAAACACAACTTACTCATTTTCCTTGTTTAGCAGTCATAAAAGCAAAACTGCCAGGAATAGATTGCTCTAAATATACTGAACAACTTGACAAGTTGCATTCCGAATTTTCAACGAGGTTTGCTGATTTTAGGAAATGTGAACCTAAGTTCAAACTATTTTCTCAGCCCTTTTGGCATGGTACCGTAAGACATTCCTGACCGTTATTAAATGGAGATGAAAGAATTGGAATCAGATGCTGATTTGAGGAAAGCATATACTAATAATGATTTAGGAACTTTTTATGATAAATATGTATTTGGAACGTATCCAAATCTAGAGCTGCATGCTAGAAACATGTTATCACTTTTTGGCAGTACGTATTGTTGCGAACAGTTTTTTTCAAAAATTAAGTTCACTAAAGACAGGTACCGAAGTCAACTCACCGATGAGCACCTGACCAGTCAACTTTGAGTTGCTACTACATCAGTGAAAGCCGACATTGAAAAGTTGTGTAAAAGAGTAAAATACCAAGTTTCACACTAATTATCTGAAATGCACTTTATTGTTTTGTCTCAATTTCTTAGTCCATTATTACAGATTCATTCTAATAAAAGTTTGTATTTATTGTTTGCAAGAACTTGTACTTACTTATATTACAACATTTTCTCAGTCTTCTCAACTCGACACACAATTTTCCATTAGATTATATTAGTATGGGTTGCTGGCCCTAGGTGTTGTTCAAATATTGGAAAGTGGCCCTCAACAGAAACATGTTGCACACCCCTGAATTCTAGCTAGCTCTGCTTTACAAGCCTGGCTCTCCATGCTGAGAGCCGCATACATGTAATATGTATATAATGAGTATGTGATAATATAGCAAAATACTAGATAAACATCAGTAATAACATTGGCCTTGCCTTGACTGCAGCAGCCGTGAATAACAATGCTGTCACATCTAGCAATACTGTGACATTAAACACTTGAATTCTTTTGTTAATGTAGGTTTTTCTGTCTCTTATACTTCCTTGCCACTACTAAATGGTTTCTCAACTTGAATGTTGATCTCATGCATATCCCCGAACTCTTTTAAGTCGTCAGTCCTAAGCTCCTCATTGTGTGTGCCTTAATGAATTTCTTGTTTTTATTAACAATAATCGCAATTGTTAATTGATTGCGACCATATTCTTTGGCAGTATTAACAATATGAGCGCCTTCTGTTTATTTATTATGAACTCCAACTTTCTTGTCATAGAAATCATTTTTCCTTCATCTTGTAGTGTTTGTATTGGTGTTAGATTCCATAGCTAACGAGTTAAATGTAGATACTTGTAGTTGTATATGTATGCTGAATAAAAGTTTATAGTAAAATGGTAAATGGTAAAATTTTCTTGTGTCTTTATTTTCTTTATAAAGTGAAAAAATTGTATATCAGGGTAATTGTATTCTTAGGGTGCATTGTATTCATCAGTTGGCTCAGTTATCTAGGTCAGAGTTCCATCGCTTATATACTCTTAGATGCCGTTAAACTTTTATTTGAGTGCATTGGCTCAAATAAAAGTTTCAACCATATTTTCAATAAGAGTTGGAAGGTGCGGTATTTTTCAACCTTTCTCTCATAGGGGTGTTCTATTTGAGTGTGAAATTGTATTTGTTGACTAGTTGGTCAGAGTGTTGGGAAGATAAATTTAATTGTTTTACTTGCGAAGGAACGCTAATGTTGCCTATACTTTACGTCCTATGTCAGAGCTCAGCAGTTTTTCTAAATGGTTTTCGTCGACGTATCAGATTGAGTTTAGTGAGGCTATTTTAGCGAAACATATTTCATGAATACAGTTGTTACATATTTCGATGGCGTTGCTTTCTAAGTTGAAAAAAGTCAAAAAGCTTTCGAGTTACAATACGATCCTAAATATGTAGAAAAAATGGCTGCTTTACATCGTAGTGTTTCTGAAAATAATTTTTATCGGTCGTCAAAATGTTTTAAAGTCTTTAGATCAGTTTATAAACCACCTTCTTGATGGATCTAAAACCAAAGGATTACATTTGGACTTTAGTGACTTCGAATCGGAGTGCAGCTCTGATTATTATGATGATCGATCTTCTCAGGCACATTATTCCAAGCAAAACTTGTACGCTCTTCATTTAGCAAAATAAAAGTAGGCTCGGTAAACGTAACCTTTGGTTCAAAACTTCGGAACCGGTTTTATGTGCATATCTTTCGAAGTATTAGGACCACGTTAAACAAGGAACCATAAGGATAATGAAGGACAAGAAGGAGGTCCTATGAGGACAAGAAGTTAAACAAGGAACCACTATTAGCCTGATACAGTAATTGTTTCCGTAGTGTTGCTTTGAAAGTTCATCTACTATCATTCATTTAAGCCGTCTTTTACATATGTAGGCTACTTCGAACTAGGAATACCGCGTTAAACATAGAACTACTACTAGCTTGAGACCGATATTGATTATTGCTATGGTGTTGCTTTCAAAGTTTTAATGAAAAAAACGAAAAGCTTTGAAATTGAACAAAGAGAATTAATAGTTATTGATATGAATTATTCATTATTAGTACGATTTTGTGGATGCTTTTCTATTGGGAAGTTGGTATTATGGGCTCGTAAAGATCAAGTAATATCAGTGGCGGTCAAATGTATGTGGCGTTCAATTGGAGGGTGGCCCTCTATTTTTCAACCCTTCTCTCAGGGTAGCGGTCAATTGGAGGTGGCGTTCAAATAAAGGTGGCATTCAATTAAAGGTTTTATGGTATCTAAAGGTCCAAATGAGAACTCACACTAGAGAGAAGCCATTCCGGTGTACTGTAAGCTCTGTCATAGTAGGTTCACTCGTAATATTAATCTAACAACACACAGGAGGATTTATACTGGAGATGAGCCATACCAGTGTGAGATTTGGAGTATTAGGTTCCCTCAACAACGTTTTTTAATAATACATATGAATAATCATATTTGATACAGAGACTTTTCATTGTAAGACATACGACCGACGACCGTACATGTTCGTATGTATTTCGATACACTAGTATATTCTGATTCTGTTTTGTGCAAATTGTATAGTCAGTTTTCTTTTTGTTGTGTGATCACATCTGTTGCATATTGAATGTTGATCAAATAACTATTTGTATAAAATAAAGTTAGTATTATGTTTGATTAAAATAAGATGTCCAATAAATGATAAGCTTTGGTTTAGTCTGGTTTAACCGAATTGAACACACCCTACAGGATGAATTCATTCGCAGTTAAGTTTCGCGCGAATTGTCTTTTTCATGTATATTTGCGAACTAATTTATTTGCGGGTTAACACAATCACTATTTTAAGAGTTAACTTCATTGCAGCTAGCATTTGGGTTAACCCTTCGCATGTGCACACCGCGTGTTTCGGTTTCTATTTACATGTAGCTTACAACTACGAGTCGATTATGCTAAGCTATAAATATATTGCTGCCTTCAGAGGTTTTCACAAATATTCATCGATTTGAAGGCCTTTGATGAACCAACAACTTGTGGTAAGTAATGAATTTTTTTCAAAACCATTTACTAAATTAATAATTAAATTTGACTTTGGTTCTTCGGTAAAACGCAATATTTGTTTTCCATCCCCACCGCGTCGTTATTTGTTTTAATGTGAGAGAGAGATTTTTCATCGAACACGGAGACACAATGACTGCAAGAGTGGTAGATATCATTCCTAGAAGATCACCAATCATTCAGGGAATTGAGGTGGTGAAATTGAGGTAGAAGTGACCGCAGCTGCTAACGAGGAGAATATATCTGTTTTTAAAAAGGAACAAAAGCGCCTTTACGAGCAAAACTTTTTGGCTAACCGGCAGAACTTTGCCACGAGGAGAGTTCTGATGATAACTCCCTTTCCAGCCATGTAGTCGCGAGAGAATTGCCTTTGACATCTACCCAAGACAGTGACAGCGATATAGAGCTGCTATTACCAAAATAACTAGGCAGAGAGCACCATTGCACGCTAGTATTTACTTATCAAGCGTATCAGTTTAATTTTATTGTCAGACAACCGCCATATGGGCTAAACTGTTTTTATTTACTCCATTCATTGTTTGTAAAATTTTGTTTGTATTTGAAATTTTTTATTTGTACACTCAAGTTTGTAATAAATTATAATATATCTATACATGAAATAGAAAATATAATATAATCATGTTTGCTGCATCAATATCAAGGAGTTGTTGTTGATGAAGGAGTCTAGGTTAACTGGTTGCTTCTCTGCCAATATTCCTGCCTTGGTGAATATGACTACTTGTCTCTAGTTTTCGTAATCGGAATAGGTTCTGTTTCATTCTCAATCTGCAGTAAACACAAAAAAGAAAACCTATTAATAAGTGTAAAAGAAGCACAAAAACAATAGCTGGAGTATTTAATGAAAGCGATCAAATTTTAAACAGACGAATTAATTAACGCAGTTAACTATAGAAAAACGTATCTGCACTGCAAATCAAATACATACCATAATGTCTAGATCAGAATCATTATCGTCCTTAACTTTGGTATTAGAGGTTGATGAAGTTGATTTCAATATAGAAAGACTGTAGGAGAGATATTTTGCGATGACAATGTAATGCCGACTAACTTGTGAAAACCTTGAATGATTTTGTAAAGAAGTTTGATGTATTGACAATGGGGTTAACTAGAAGCGCCGGCGATAATTTTAAAAAGGTTTTGGAACTCTGCGATGCTTAGTACTTCTGCCTAGCGGCTATTTTTGCAATAACTCCATTCTTCTTGGTACCTTGTGACAAACTTGAATAATTTGTAAAGAAATGGGATACCTTGAAAATGGGGTTAAGTCGAAGCCCCGGTAATGATTTTAAAAATGTTTTGGAACTCACCTATGTTTAGTATTTATTCCTAGCGGCTAGTTTTTAATTTGAGGCAGTAGCTATTCTCCCTTGTGATTAAAAAATAGAACTGCTTATTCACAAAATCTAATAATTTGCAGAATGGACTGTTCACGAAGTCGTGAATTATTATATCTATCAAATATTTTCATTCTGTAGGGTGATTGATGACTAGAGATTTTTAGGCAGACTGAAGCTTTCGGCATCGTGAACATCGCATTTATTACTTCTGTACTTACATATACTTCTAGCAAAGATTTAGTTTTTATACTACACAAAATTTGTTAATACAGTGCACTCCAAGTTATGGTGTCCCTGTTTTATGGTTTTTTCGTCTTTCAATATTTTCTCATCCCCTCGATCAGTTTTTTTTTCGGATTATAACATCAACTAAAATGTTTCTTTAAATTTCAACTTTTGCGGCCGGTGTTCTGAATAGCTGAAGATCAGAAAGAGACTGATATGCTATTCTCCAAAATTCCGCTATAGCAACTAATGAAAGCGATGTGATGCTCGATCTCACTCAATTCAGTGCTCGCTATTAGTTCTTATGAAAATGAAACTGGAAACAGATGTTAACAATGTAATAAGCTTTCAGTTAATTAACGACAAACAACCATATGCAGCATGTAACTATTATGCACAGCTTTGCAAATACAATGTATCAGCGAAAATCTATAAATAAAGGTCAGAATTCCCCCTGAAAACAAAAATTTCCCCTCTTCAGGGAAATTCTCCACCATTTGGAAACCACTGGTTTAGAGCAAACATTTTCTAGGCGCATTCTCATGTCTAGTTGAACTATAACTCTGCTTGTAGTTAGTAATTTATGGATATTTCCTATTGTAGATGCTGAGGTTGAAGTACAACCTGGTGATTCATCAATCAACAGTGACAGTGATGAAGGTAATTAATTATGTTGCAATTATATTTTCATGGAATTCACTTCAACTTAGTAAATACACGAGACAACGCTCATTGTTATGTTCTCTATATGGCCTCTCATATTTATTGTAGGAGTTGCTGAAGTGATAACAAAACCAGGATCTGATGGTGGTGCTGATAATCCCTACCCAACTGGTTAGTTAAAGATTTATTAGATAATAGTACTAACTGCTGTTGATTAGCTCAGATGTCCAGTGCCTCTTAGCTGAGTAAATGTAATAATTACTTTTTCTAGTCTTAATATTATAATTTATTTAGTACCTGCTTACAAACATTTTAGGTTTGCTTTATTAACCAAATGTACGAGCTGATTCCAAGTAGATACATTTCTAATTAAATTGCTGATTACTGTAGAACCTCTAATTGAACACCACCTCTATTTGAGCGTCACTTCTATTCCACCACCACTATGAGAGAAATGTTGAACAGTAGAGCACTACCCTGTATTTGAATGTCGCCTCTATTTGAACGCCACCTCCATTTGACCGTCACTTTGATAATCGTTGATCTTTATGAACCAATATTATCAAGTGATCAGTAGAAAAGTGGCCACGAAATTGCATTCGTAATAAATCGTTTGCATCAATAGTAATCAGTTCTCTTGTTGTCCAATTCAAAAGCTTTTCACTTTTTGTTAACTTTAAAAACAGCATCATAAAAATAATTAATAACTGTTTCAGGCGAATAGTATTTCTTTGTCCTTTCAAACGCGGTCTTGATACTTCGAAGTACACATATATAAAATACGGTTTACATATATGATGGTAGATGAATGACTGGTTTTAGGTCAATGGTTACGTTTAGCGAGCGAAACTGTTACGCTTTGCACTTGCGCTAAATGCAACGCGTAAAAGTTTTGCTGTGTCAAAAAATTGTTTGGCCGAAAATATCGACTAGTTTAGCAGTGCAAAAGAGGGGTTGAGGTCAGAGGACATGGTGGAAGGTATTGGACAATCAGAAAATGTTCGTCCCACCAAAGGCAACAATCAGAATGTAGCTACGCGAGCAACGATGGAAATATTTTAGTTTTATAAACGCTAATTTTAGTTTGTGCATGTAGTACAGGTACGCTTTGTTGATGGCTCTTGTTCATAAATAATTGTATCATTTGTTAGATTATTATATAACATATAAATTTTCATATTGGTAGCATATTATTTGTTAACATCATTGCGATAATCTGATTTTACAATTAATCAGCGCTCGTAACTCCTCTTCCATTGGCTGCCCACTGTAGCGGACATACCAATGAGTGCAATGAGCTTTTATGAATATTGGTAAATACAGATATAAAATAAGAAAATGACTTCGAATTTAGAATGAAATAAGAAAAATTGAACTACTAAAAATCCTTTCATCATAAATGCTTTACATTTGATGGTTGGTCCTTGACCTTATATCATGTGTTTGAATCGTTACATACGATATATTATTCATATTTGCAAGGAAAACTCCTAAAGAATCTTTTCATGTTATTTATAGGGTTTAAATGACATTTTTATGATATAAACATTATTGAGTGTATACCATACTACGAAGTTTGTGGGCCAAACACTATCAACTTGTATTATAGGTAAAAATTGTGGACAGAAATACTTTCCAAGAGATCAAAATGATATATCTGGAAGATTGTTATGCATTACCGCTGTAAAGACAAAAATAAAAGGTCTCCCTGCAAGGAAGCCTCTTCAGCGTGAGATATTCAGCGCTAGCTTTGCTTGCTGCACTCATCTAGCAACGCACATGAGAAAACACACTGGAGGAAAACCATTCCAGTGCAATATATGCAGTAGTGGCTTTAATCATCGTCCTAGTTTAACCAGACACATGAAGACTCATACTGGAAAGAAGCCATTTCAGTGTAAGATATGCAGTAGTCGGTTTGCTCAATGCGGTACTCTCACAGATCATATGAGAACTCACACTGGAGAAAAGCCATTTCAGTGTAAGATATGCAGTAGTCAGTTTGCTCAATGTAGTACTCTAACGGATCATATGAGAACGCACACTGGAGAGAAGCCATTTCAATGTGAGATATGCAGTAGTCGGTTTGCTCAACGTAGTACTCTAACAGATCATATGAGAGTGCACACTGGAGAAAAAACATTTCCATGCAAGATATGCAGTAGTAATTTTGCTCATCGCTGTAATCTAACAAGTCATATGAGGATTCATACTGGAGAGAAGCCATTTCAGTGTAAGATATGCAGTAGTGGGTTTGCTCGTTGTAGTACTCTAACGGATCATATGAGGACTCACACTGGAGAAAAACCATTCCGGTGCAAGATATGCAGTAGTAAATTTGCTAATCGCCGTTATCTAACAAGTCATATGAGGATTCATACTGGAGAGAAGCCATTTCAGTGTAAGATTTGCAGTAGTCGGTATGCTGAACGCTCTAATTTAACAAGACACATGAAGACTCACACCGGAGAGAAGCCATTTCATTGCAAGATTTGCAGTAGTCGGTTTTCTCAACGATGTAATTTAACAAGACACATGAAGACTCACACCTGAGAAAAACCATTCCAGTGTAAGATTTCCAGTAGACGGTTTGCCCAACGCTATAACTTAACAAGTCATATGAAGACTCATACTTGATAGAAGCCTTTTCATTATAGGACATTCAACTGTACATGTTCGAATGTACTTGGATACACTCATATACTCTTATTTGGTTGCGTAAAAATTGTATAGGGAAGGTCTTTTTTGATGTGTATTTGCATCTGTGGTATATTGAATATTATTTACTTATTTAGTTGTGGTAAAATATATGGAGCTTTGTGGTCAAAAATAATTTGCATGCATGTGTTCTATTGAATGACAAGCCTTGGTTCAGTTTTTCAGTTTGGTTGAACCGATATGAACATGTCTAACAACTGCAACTTTTTTGAGATGGGTACATTGGCTGATCCTCCTGACCAAACCTACTGTCGTCGGAAACATCGAATCAATTACTTTTCTAATTAAATATTTATATCAAAGCTTTAATCTTTATAGTGCATGAAAATTCTTACATACCTGCTGAGCAATAGTTCACATAACAGCTAAGGCTTCTTGTTGCATTTATTACTAGATTTCGTAGTTGAATTCCAGCCTCATTGTGTATCTTGCTGGCCAGCATAAAGGTTAAAAAACACAAGTCTACGGTAACAAATGGAGATACATGTAACTATGAAGATTCTATTTTCATTACTCGTTTAATTATGGAAAATATTGTCTATATACCGACAACATGTATAGGCTACACCCGAGCTTTGAGACTGGTTTTCCGTTACAGGTATACAGAGTGTATAAGCTGTACCCACTGTTTTTCCATTTGTTTAACACACCGTAAAACCTTTATTTGAACGCCACTTACATATGAACGCCTCTTCGACATTCTTTGATCTTTGCGAACCCATAATAGCAATTGATCAGTCGAAAAGTGTCCACAAAATGGTGGTAATAATTACTCAGTTACATCGATGTAAATTAATTCTTTCATTGTTTACGTTCATATCGAAGTTCGTTTTCCAACTCTGAAGGTGTTCATTTTTTTGTCAAAATTTTGAAATCAACACTGTAGACATCATTAATAACTGTATCAGGCTAATAGTAATTTCCTGACGCGAACTTGATATTTTGGCGTACATGTATGTGGAAAAACAGTTTAGATTTACGATGGTATATGAACCACTACTTTTAGGCTAAAAGTTGCGCTTAGCAATGCAGCAAAGGTTCATCATTTGTGCTAAAGATTGTTTGGACACTAACATCGACTAGTCCCGCACTGCCGAAGAACATTGGAGGTCGAAAAACCATTTGGAAGTTGTTGAAGCCACAGAAACCAGATAGAAGCCACGATAGTCAGAAGCCCAAACCCCATGTTTCTACCATCGAAAGCAACATACAGAATGCAACTCGCCGAGCAAACGATGCGAATACTTTTGTTTCAAAATTGTTAATTTTCGTTTCTGCTTGTATTGTAGTAATATTATAGGTATGGTTTGTTTATGTAGCTTGTTTTTGAAAATAAATCTGCAGCATTTGATAGATTACCATTATACAACATAAAATATGCAGATGAATAGCGTATTATTTGATAGAATGTTTGCGGTTATCTTAGCATGGCTTACAATTGATTGACACTCATCACTCTTCTACTGTATATACAAAGCTAGTGTTAGCTGCAAACTGTAACAAACATGTCAACGATTGCATTAAGCAACATCATTAAAAATAGCTATAGAGTGAAAATGCACCTTCAAATTTAAATTGAAATGAAAAATTGAAAGCATCAAAAAATTGGTAAGCACTACACAGGGCCTTAGGCTATAATATCATGAGATGTTTGTTGCAAGTAATATATATCAACTGGTAGAGATATACATGTATCTCGGCTTGTCAATGCATATTTATCAAGATCTTTGATGAGTTAGCAGATTTATTACATAATAAAGGATTAACGTACCTCTGTCCAAAGGAGAGTGCAAAATATAGGGGACATTCGCTTTGCCTGTAAAAGGGTTAAATTGACCTCAGAAAACTGACAAGTCTTTTAAAGAAAACAACTATTTAAAAAAATGTAATGCCAGCCTCTATTTGAACGCCACCTCCATTTGACCACCACCTCCATTTGTCTGCGCTTATTGGAAGGGTTAAAAATGGAGCTCCATTGCATTCAAAAAGAGGTTTTACAATGTGTTTCTAGACCTGAAGCTAAAACCTTTAGGCAGCAGGTTATGACTCATACCCGTAAATGAGCTAAAGCTTTATATTAAAGTATAAAATAATAAGACCTTCATCGTAGATGACTCTCTTGGTGTCATCGCTATACAACTACTCTAATGGTCGCAACAGATTGCAAATGTAGTCAGGCAATTGTAACTTACATACACGTACCTGCATGTACATTTCAAATACAAATACCTACATACACATAGATACATGAACATGCATGTACATTCATGTCTATATTGGTACATACACACTCCAATATAAACATACATACACCTACATACTCGTATATACTGTTGCGTGGGCAGGCCTATCTCGCGCCCTTGTATATGAATCAGGAACCTGGGATAAAGAAAACAGATAGGCTTTAGAAGGCAAAGCCTCTCACACTGGCTTGCAGGATTGGTTGGTTTTCCAAGCTTGTAAAGAAGCCGAAGAACAGCTAAATAGATATGGAGAAGGGTATATTGGAGAGCATTCTTTTTTCTGCTTCTAGCTAGTGAAAACATAGTGAGGGTTTATAAAACACATTTACGTACATACACATACATTCACATACATACTTACACATACATATACGTAGATGCACACAAATTTACATATAACCAGATACATACACGTACATATGCTTACATACACGTACATACACATAAATGCACATACATACTAGTGCTGGGACGATATCGAAAATTCGTTTCGGTACGAAATGATGGCGTAGTCAATCGATATATCGAAATATCGGTCATGTTATTCGGAGTTGTCTTGTCTGTCAAAAACTTTGCCATTGGAGAACAACTCCTTAATGAATCGATGTACCAGTATAATTCTTTGAAGAATCGGGTATCAAATCGAGAAGAATATCCTTCGTGTTTTCGTGACATCATTCTATCGTTGTCTGTCATCGTTATGGAGAACTTTTATCGTTAAAAACACGAAGCTTCTGCAATTAATTATTGCAAGCAATGCTTTTAATTGCAAACTTTTTGTTTTAGTATCAAAACAACTCTGAAAAATACTATTAATCATGTAAACATCTACGATACTTACAGTCAGATGGTACAGACCATATTATAGTCGTCAAATTATTAATAACAATCAATACTTTTGTATCAAATATATCAATTTGTACACACACAAAGATACTTGTACATACACAAAAATACACAAACCGACGTATACTTACACATACATGTACAAACGATACAGGTACATATACATACATACACGTAAATACACAGACATAAATGTTTAAATGCGTGCAAAATGTACATACACAAACATACATCCACAACAAACATACATGTACATACACTTACATTCAGGTACATACACGTATGTTCAAGTCCATGAAAGTTCATACACGTATATGCACGCACATTCATGCACATGCATGAACATGCTCGTACAAGCACATACATGCATGTACATAATTGTACATACCCATACATACACGTAAATTCTCATACATACTCATACAAACACTTGCATTTTTGTACATACACGTACATACTTACACATACATGCATGCACATATTCAAATACTCATACATACCTGTACATACACACACATACTCATTCATACACATACATACTTGTACATACAAGTACAGGCATGTACATTTGAGCACATGCAACAAAATACATGTACATACATGTACATGCGCGTACATTAATGTGCATGCATGTATACCTGCACCTACATGGACATGCATGCATTTGCATGCACACACAGGAATACACAAACCCCTTTGGGGTACGGGCTTTGGGGTTTCACCACTGGTACATCACAGACAACTCGTCTTACAAGCGATAAAATTTAACATGACCTATATAAACATTTTGTCTTGTTGATTGGCTAAAGAACAGATCTTATATTTGTCGCTCGTGGGCTCTTTTCACATGTAATCACTCGTTATGTCACAAACGAAGCACCCGCTAAAATCTGAGCTTTTAAAAATATGGCCTCATTCAAATGCATTTATATCTGGACACGTTTAGTCTACAAAGACAAAAATGACATCAAACTGTAGCTGATGTTATAGCCATTTATTGGTCTTAATTTTATTAAATCAAACCTGTTGACGCAACCACATCTTTAAGTGTCACCTTTAATAAAATGCCATTATTAGGAAAGGGTTGAAAAATACATCGCTATGGCATTCAAATAGAGGTTTTATGGTATATATATGATAAAGATTAACTATCACTTATGGTTATGTTTTTGTATCTTCCGTACACGTGTTTTTTTAATAGTCATGCCATCTATGACCATCTGTACTACCTACATACTGTGCTATGTACATCTGTTCTCTGTACCCATTTCTTGTTTATTCATGTTCCTGGTAGCCATGTTTACTTTTGTCATTTCCTCTAATTCTAATTCCTCTTCAGACCATGTCTCTATAAACTTAACAGCTATTGTTTTTGTTACAACCATATATGTTGTTTTTTGTAGATACAAGTCTGGTATTCCCTTTTGTGCTATAACTAGGTCCACTATTATAGTGGACCTAGTTATCGACCTACATGTGTATGTAGGTCCACTATTATAGTGGACTACAATAGGCGTGGGGTTATGATACTCTATGGCTATAATAGCCATAGAGTATCATAATTACATACTAGAAATTCCACTGCCATACAGCCCACAACCAAAGAGATATTGGAAAAAAAGAAAGGGTACTGATGGTTGAGAAATGCAATATTAGCAGTCAAATGGCACTGCAGTGCAATAGGATAACTGCAATGGTAGCTGTAATGTACGAGATGTGGGTGATATCATATACTAGAAATTCAACTGTCATACAGCCCTCGACCAAAGGGATATTGGAAAAAAGAAAGGGTACTGATGGTTGAGAAATGCAATATTAGCAGTCAAATAGCACTGCAGGGCAACAGGATAACTGCAATGGTAGCTGTAATGTACTGGGTGTGGGTGTTATTATATACAACAAACAGCAATAGTGAAAGGAAAAGATGTTTATATTTTCCCCGTGCAATAGGAGAAATGCAATATTGGCCAATATTAGAAGTAAAATGCACTGATATTATTAGAATAACCAATATTGTTAATATAGTAATACAGCAATAATAGAAAGCCTATGAGCGTTCATGCATCTGGAAGTTTTCTGCAAACTGCAGCAAAATAAAAGCTGTTATAAAAGTGTTATAAAACTGTAGACCTAATCTAATGTAAGGTATGTAATTTAACAACAACAATAAGGAAACATGTTTATTATAACTCTGAAATGCAAAATTAGAAGTAAAATGGCAAGCTACTGCGTGCTATACACAGTTTGAAAGTTGGTTGCGTTGAATGTAGAATGGTTTTGATAAGCAATCTTTAACAAAAAGCGAGTATGAGCATTCACACGTCTGAAAGTTTCATGCAAACTGCAGCAAAATAAAAAATGTTCTCGTCATAAAAGGGCGTTGTAGTTCGGCCCTCGCTTGTACATAAGTTGTAAAGAATTTCGACTAACGCTTTAAATAATGAAGCCTTCGGTGATTAGACAAAAAACACAGGCTGATAAACTGTGTACCAAAATTTTGTACCTGTAATTTGGTCTACGTCTCTAACGGTCTGCGTTTATTACAGAAACCTTCGAATAAATTTGATTACAAGTAAAATATGCCATAGACTGGTGAAATGAGCATGGTTTTCTCGTGAAATGCGCACTGCTAAATAGTTCTACTATCTGCCGCACAGCTTTATTGGGGTATCGCAGGCCGGTCTTAACTTTGATTAAACTAAGCTTTTCAAGAGTTTTGTAACGATTTTCGTTAAAATAATCTGTCTATTTGTGTATAATCCGATCAGATGGGTAAGTTTTAAGATAATGCCGACGGTATACAAAGACTTGGTAACATATTTAAATAGGCTTAAATGTGTTTTGTATCGTTATTATACTTTAACGACTCTACAAAACGATGGTTAAATTTGTTGATGAGATTTCAAAACAAGTGTTCATCTCATTGTTGATGAATAATTTTCGTAAGTTGTGTGCACATGCATTTATCATAAAAAACTCTCAAACTTCGCATTCGCTTGTTTGGTCGTGGGACAACAATTAGCAATAATGAAAGGAAAAGATTATATGTTTATATCTCTCCCCTGCAATAGGAGAAATGCAATATTGGCCAATATTATAAGTAAAAGGCACTGATATTATTAGAATAACCAATATTATTAATATAGTAGTAATATAAAATCAATGAACAATATTGTTTACATTTTAAAACTTCATAGCTAACAATACTACTCAGTACTCTGCGTTGACTCATACGCCATATATCTACCAACTTAGGTGTTTTAGGGATTCAATCACATACATACATATCGGTCCTGATAGATTTACAATAATCGATGAGGACAGAAAATGCGTACCTATAGAATTTCCTTATGGCTATCCACAGGAAGTATTAAGGGCGCAGAGAAGGATGGTACAAGCAAATAACATTGTTGTAATATTATGCATTATTTATCCTGTTTGCTTAAACACTTATAACAATAAAACCACCACGAAATGTAAAAAGGACACTGAGCTTATAAGAAGCCTGGTTGTGGTACAAAACTCAAGGACTGTAAATATGAATATGTCAGGAAGTTGGGCAACTCCTTATAATATTATGCATAAGAAACTATTTACGAAGAGACATTACTCTTGTGCTTTCAGAACTCATTTTCTTAGAGACGGGCTACATCCTGGTCTTTTGGTAACGGAATACTGGAAAAAGAAATATTGACGTGTCAATAGAATTAACAGTAGAAAAGTGACAAGAAAATAAAATAAAAAAGTTAAAAAATAGCAAAATATATATATTTTTCACGATGTGAATGGCTTGTATATAGATAGATAGCTATAGTAACTAACGACTAACATTAGCACTAATACAGTTTGATTCAGTTCAAAGAGGAGGTTGCAGTAAGGGTGTTAGATTGCCATCATAAAGCTGAAGTCAAGCTAACTTTGCGCTATCTATTCTAATATAGCTAAATATTCTAATACAAGTAATGCTTTTGTTTAGCTATTTATTACATAGCCATAGCTCAAGCTTATATAAACTAGGTTTGTAAGGCAACAGTGCAATACATACTATGAGAGTGAATAAACCACATCTTGTGCTATTATTCATACAGGTAACATTTATTACTGTTATACTTTCCTTGTTGTCTCTACATGTTAATGCAATACATACTATGAGAGTGAATAAACCACAGCTTGGGATATTATTCATACAGGAACATAACAAAGCGTTTGTGGCATACTAGTTGACTGATCAACTATCAACCCAGTTGACAAAATCTGTAGATAGATTATTGCATTTATGAGACAGTTTAGATATTTGATTTTTTATCTGGCTATTTGCTACAGTGAAAGTGTGCTGGCACCTTGAAGACACCACACAGAAGGGGCTTGAGGGAAGGGTGTAAGGCATTGTCATTGACTAATACAATCAGATGTCAGGAGCTGGATATACACAATTAGACATTCGCCATCTTAATGACGTCTTGTACACTTGATCTGATTGGCTCGTCAATTTACTAAGGTATTTAAATGTTTACTGTAACCTTACAACTTGGGCTTAAAATGAATGAATAAAATCATTCAAATAGTTTGCAGTCTAGTAAATGCATATCTTGTCAAAATGAACGATAGAAAGGTGTCCTCAGAAACGTATAAGTATTATCGTAGTAGTAAGTCAGATGGCCTTATCTCCTCGTAGTGGGAAAAATTATACAAGTTCCCCCATCTGGCCTCCCTGGCCGGCTTATGATTTAATCACTTTCAAGGGCTTCTTTTATACAAGCCGTTTGCGAATAACAACTTTTAATTGGCTTCTTGGCAACATTTTTTCAAACGTTGTGCAATTGCTGACTACATATATCGCAACCGATCGGCTGCAACAGAGCGTCTGAGCTCATCTTTCTGAGAAACCCAATATGTTTGGAAATTTTGACCAAGTTTCTGAGCATGGAGTTTATAAAAGTGTCTCTATCTCTTTTGTTTTTACCTTTAAAATTCTAGAAAAAATCTGGAATATGTATTATGCTCAATTTTTTCTGACTTTCTGAATGTCATAATTTAAAAAAAATATTTTAGCTGTTCAAAAATAGTGGAGCTCATTTTTCAAAGGTTCTGCTTACTGCTAGAAGCCAGCTCCTTGGGGAATTCTATGATTAAATGGAATCCCATAAAGGCATGATTGCCTTCCATGAGTTTGATAGTTTCTGAGGACTGCTTTGACATTGTCAGTGTACAATAAAATAAAAACCAACACAAAACAAAAAATTTACATTTAACACAAAGTGAAAAGCATAAAATGCAAAATTTAAAAGTAAACTCATGCTATGCAATTGTTGTTTATGTGACATACTCAATCTTTTTGTTGTAGCTCGGGGATGTACGTATGGATGCTCCCTTCTCCTCTGCACAAGCTCTTCATAGAACTAAATAGCTGTTTCCTTCTCACGTCTCTCCTTCTGATATTCATGCAATATTTTGATGACTTATGTTGAATCTGAATAAATATATAAATGTATATATTATGGGGGAGATACAGTGATTTGCGGTTTTACTGTCTAATTTGCATCTGACATCTTTTAGGTGGTCTGTGTGTCGGGTCTAAGATGAATTTGCCAATTAACTCCTTTCTGCGTGTATTGTTGTCATCATAAGTTATAGAAGTTTCTGGTTTCCTTGGCAACATAGGTCATCTTGTTTTCTCCCAGAACTGATATCTGTCAGATCTATCCATAAAAATACTGTGTTGAAAGTCACCAAAGCTATGTAGATAGCGATATACTTATTATCTTAACATTTACTATAATCAAACCTTGTAAAAAATACAATGTTTTCGTTACCTACTATTTGATTAACTGGTAAGCCGTAAACTATTTAGGTTAACTGGTAAGTGGTAAACTATTTAGGTTAACTGGTAAGTGATAAACTATTTAGGTTAACTGCCAAACTTGCAAGACAAATATCGTTTGAAATTTTTTTAAATGTGAATGTTTAACTCTTTTCCATTAAAGGGTCATTTAGATGCTTTTTCCAAATACACAGAGATGCAAGTACTTCTGTCATTTGCACTAATGATTATGTGTTTTAACATATCTTATAAAATACAACCAAACTCTTGATGTGAGCCATATGTACTTTTATAATTTTACAAAAAAACTTGTACTGTACCTAATCAAAATGCCTCAGATTTTATAGTATGATAGCGTGATGCGTAAACCTGAAGTTTTTTACTAAAAAGACTTGACAAGCCTTGAATAAGTTTGTTATAACTTGGATCAGATTGCTTGGATTAAGTGAGACTCTTTATTAAACGTATTAGGCCATATTGGCTACATAAACACGACTGACGTAAAAGAGGCCCTAATGCCGTAAACAGGAAGCACGTGAAAAGGTCAAGGACCAATGAGCATTAGCATGTGAGTATATAACAGATTCTCCCTTTACAAAGAGCACTCAGTAACTAAGCTGCGACTAGTAGTATGAGTAAAACAGCAACTAACTACGACCAGTAGTCTGAGTAAAACAGTAACTAACTACGACTAGTAGTATGAGTATTACGTTAAGCGAAACATGCTAAATGTATTTACAAGTCCAAACGCTTTGGAGCGCTACGTACCCTGTTAGAGCGCCTAGGTCCTGGCGATATGGTGACAGGTGTATAAGGATGTGGATTACTTACAGTTTCAGGACACGTAGTGCTAAGCTGAGGCTCCACATGCAAGGGCAACCCTTCCACCTGAGGAGAGCGGACTTGCTGTTGAGCTGCATTAGATTGTCTAGAAGGAGCAACATATGGTAAATGGCCTGAATGAGGTGGTACTCTGACATCGGAGTCAATATCAAAATGGACTGGTGAATCAATATCAGTGCCTACCGTGCCACTCTTGAGTTGGTCGATATGGCGTTTCCACCTCCTACCATCTACCTCAACATAATAACAGAGCGGACCGATTTGGTCAACAATAACACCCTTCTTCCATTTCACTGCTCCTAAGTAACACCTCACCCACACTGAAGAGCCTATGCCAAACCCACGCACGACACTACCTGGACAAGGGCCCTGGCGCTGCTTCGACAAAACCCCAGGTTTTACACAATCAAGCCTAGATCTCAATGGGCGTCTCAGCATTAGCTGTGCTGGACTCTCTCCTGTAATCGAGTGGGAGGCATTACGGTAAGCCAATAAAAACCTGTCCAAGTTGCATTGTACACCTCCGCTATCAGCGCTAGACGCTTTAAGGGCCCCCTTCACAGTTTGCACAAACCGTTCAGCCAGACCATTGGTAGACGGGTGGTATGGGGCACCACGCTTGTGCTTGATGCCTAAATGAGCCATGAATGCCTGATTTTCTACACTAGTAAATTGAGGACCATTATCGCTGACAAGTTCCGCAGGCACCCCCCACCTGGCAAACAGCGATCTGAGCATATCAATTGTGTTTTCTGTTGTCATGGATTTAGTAACTACCACCTCTGGCCACTTCGAAAACGAATCCACCACAACAAACAGCATGCAACCCCCAATAGGACCAGCATAATCAACATGAACGCTCTGATAGGGGCGAGAAATGGGCAACCAGGAGTGGGATGTGGTTGCACTGGGATCATTGCTCATTTCCATGCAGGATTCACAACTCTTGGAGACATTTTAAATGTCCTTATCCAGACCAGGCCACCACATGAAGGATCTGGCCACTGACTTCATTTTTGAAGTACCTAGATGCCCCTCATGAAGTTCCTGCAGCAACTTACCTCTAAGACACTGTGGTACCACCACTCGAGTACCCCACATGACCACTCCACACATCACAGACAGTTCGTCCCTGCGAGCAAAGTACGATGACAGATCAGCATCTGCTGGGCATAGTTTCTGGGGCCAGCCACTCTGCACCAGACCAAGCACTTTACCAAGCAAAACATCTCTATTGGTAGCCCTAGCCACTTGCAAAGACGTAACCGGAAGACCAAGGTCAGATACCTTGAAAATAAATGCCTGTGACTCTCCCTCAAAACTTTCACCAACCGTTGGACCAGGATAGCGGGAGAGGAAATCAGCTTTGTTTTCAACACCGCAGTGCCACTCCAAATCATAATTGTAAGCAGAGAGCTTTAGGGCCCATCGCTGTATGCGCTCAGCTGTCATAACCGGCAGGCCCTGTTTTGGAGCAAATATCCTGCTCAAAGCCTGATTGTCAGTTACCAGAGTAAATTTACAACCGTAAAGATAGTGCCTCAACTTGTCTATCCCAAAAATGATGGCAAGACCCTCACACTCTATCTGAGGATACAGAACTTCAGCCGAAGTCAACTTCCGCGACGCAAACAGAACCGGACGATCTTCCCCATCAACAGTGTGCGAGAGTACAGCTGCAACCCCAACTCTAGATGCGTCGCAGGTTAATTTCACTGGCAAGTTTGGGTCATAGTGAACCAATAGCTTGCTTTTTTTCAACAGGCATTTTGATGCCTCAAAAGCATCATTTTCCTCCTTGGACCAATGAAATTTTGTGCTAGCCCTAAGCAGTGCATTTAAAGGTGCGACAGTACCCGCGAGGTCTGGGAGATAACGGCGATAAAAGTTTAGAATCCCTAGGTAAGATCTCACCTTAGCTTTGTCAGTCGGATCTTCAGTGTTCAATATGGTGTCCAGCTTGAACGGGATTGGCCTTGTACCCTCAGCATTAATGCAGTGACCCAAGTAATTCACTTCCGACTTTAAGAAAGAACATTTAGACTTCTTGAGTTTTAGACCATAGTCTGCTATACGCTGGAACACAAGCTCCAACCTCTGATTATGCTCTTCAATAGTACGCCCAGCCACAAGTATGTCATCGTAGTATATATGAATACCTTGTATACCACTAAGCACACATTCAACCGCTCGTTGCCACAAGGACGGTGCAGTCTTAATGCCGTATGGTAGTCTCGTATATCAATACAACCCTTTATGAGTAACTAGGGTCAACAGATCTCGAGAACTCTTGTCTATAACCATTTGGTTGTATGCTTGTGTGAAGTCTAGGTTTGAGAAGTATTGGTTACCTGCCAAATCACAAAGTATGTCCTCTATGTTTATTTGAAGTGGTGCTACCTCTTTGAGCAAAGGGTTCACAGTCGATTTGAAATCCTTGCACGGTCTAATTGAACCATCCGGCTTAGGAACAAACAAAAGGCTAGTAGCCCAATCACTACTCTCAACTGGTTCCAAAACGCCCTCACTAACCAAACGATCAAGCTCCTTATCTACTGCAGGCTGTAGCGCAATGGGCACTCTATAAGGCTTAGAACGTTTGGGAACGGCACCCTCAACCAACTCAAGAGTAGCCGGCGCACTTTTCAGCACGCCTTGACCCTTAAAGATATCAGAGTACTTCGTAAGAAGTTCGTGCAGGCCACTTACCGGTGAACTTACAAGTTTGATCGATTGCCAGTCAATGGGTAACTCCTTAAGCCAATCCCTTCCCAACAGCGTGAAGCGGGACGCCCTCAGCACATGCAGCCACAGCTGTCTAGCCCGGCCAAAATGCTTGACAGACACCAAGAATTTTCCCTCACTCATCACCATATCTCCAGTGAAACTACAGAATTGCATACCAGATGGAGTAAGCTTAGCATTAGTAAAATGTTTTTGGTACACATCATAAGGGATCAAAGAAACAGTTGCACCAGTGTCAATTTCCATGACAAGATCGACACCGTTCACAGATACAGTAACACAATAAGGATTAGAATTATGAGAGTTTGCTGCTCTTAGGGTTTGTGCAAGTAAAACATTGTCAAAATCAGAACACATTTGCTCATCTTCGACATGGTCAGCAGCATGAGCAGCATTAGCTTGAGTTGTATTGGCTTGAGCTCGTTTCCTGGTGCACATAGGCTTAATATGGCCGAGTCGACCACAGTTGTGGCAAGTAGCATCTCGAAACCTGCATTGGTCAGCTGAATGATTGGATTTTCCACATCTCCAACATTTTGAAGTAAGATACTTACTTTGGTTGCTGGTGGTCCCAGGTCAGGGGCTGAATTTTGGGGGACCTGAAACCTCTGAGCAGCTGGACCTTTCCTGCCAGACTGAGTTGTCTTGATTTCTGTCGTAGGGTTGTTGGACTGCTGAGCCATTGCGCTTGACTGGTAGTCATCCATCTGTGAGGCCAAAGTGACTGCCGCATCCCATGTCAAAGTTGGCCCCTCTCTGATTAGGGCTTGACGAATAGCGTCAGACCTCACCCCTGCCACAAGCCTATTTCGCAACTTCTGCTTCAGTTGGTCAGACGGGCCAAAGTTACAGTGCGTTGAGAGCCTCTTCAACGCCAAAACAAACTCCAGGATTGACTCAGTAGCAGACTGTGTGCGAGTGTTGAAAACATAGGCCTCGGCTACCTCGTTTCTACGACCATAATGTCCATCAAGCAAAGTCACACACTGGGCATACGACTGATCATCAAGACGATCAGGTGAACAAAGGTTGATCAGCAGCTGTACCGCCTCACCGCCCAGTACAGCAATCAAAGACGCCTTCTTCTTATCAGCCGCCGTTATATCGTTTATAACCATCCAAGAGGTAAGCCTCGTTTTATAGGTAGACCAGTCCTCAACATCGGGTTTAAATTCTTGCAAATTTCCAACAGGCATCGCTGTAGTAGTTACAGAGTCCAATAAACACAACCTCGTCGCCAACCTGTTATAACTTGGATCAGATTGCTTGGATTAAGTGAGACTCTTTATTAAACGTATTAGGCCATATTGGCTACATAAACACGACTGACGTAAAAGCGGCCCTAATGCCGTAAACAGGAAGCACGTGAAAAGGTCAAGGACCAATGAGCATTAGCATGTGAGTATATAACAAAGCTAATCCCTCATGTCTAACTACAGTCATACTTTGACTTACGAGCTTAATGCGTTCCAAGACTGAGCTCGTATGTCAATTTACTTGCAAGTTGGTGCAATTTATTTATATATAGAACAATTAAATATATATTGATTAGTTTCCATACTCTAAAAATGCAAATAAAACTCTCGAAACAAGATTTGTAACAGAAAGAACATGTTGGTTATTGTTCTTACGTACTACATGCTTTCAAAAACAACAAATAAAAAATAATGCAAGAAAATGTGATAAATTAAAACGTAAAATTGAATACATACATTAGCAGCTAACGCTAGCATTTGCCAGAGAGTGAGAGAGTGAGAGAGTGAGAGAGTGAGAGAGAGAGAGAGAGAGAGAGAGAGAGTGAGAGAGAGAGAGAGAGAGAGAGAGAGAGAGAGAGAGAGAGAGAGAGAGAAGTTATTCTTCATTACAACAGTTGACTTTGATAAGTATGGATTTTTTCAAAGTCTCAAAAGACAAACTTAGACGGAAATCTAAAAGCAAGCTTTCATTTTTAACTTAACGCAATTAAACTTTCTTCGGCGTTCATTGTTTGAAGTTTGTTGCTGGTTAGCTAATTTTTCCTTTGTTTCGCTTTCACGACCAGCTGGCCGTTTTAAGATGAACCTATCTAAGGACGTTTGCCTTTGTCGCCCTTGCAACATGTTGCGATTAGGACGAACACTGGTGTCGTCACAAAGGTTTAATGCACGACCACTAGCCAACTTGTCCGAATGTCTATTTTTATAGTTTTGATACATAGCACCGGCCTTTTCAAATAGCGTCGTTTCAGTTACGCTGTCATCGGCCCATTGTTTATCTTTTATCCAATGCCTGAGCGGTCTTTCCATCAGCGGTCGTAAAGATCGCTGCACTGTTTAGAAACTACGGTTAGTGGCCGTTAGTCCTTTTGCGAGCTAAATGCCCTGAATATAATCCTTCTGTTTGATAATTGTGGATGTATTTCTGTCATATCGCTGAGTTAGCTCAATCACGCATATTTTTTAATAATTTTCCGTTTAATATCAATTGTTCTCATTTGCTTTTTCTTTGCATTATTTTTCATTTTACTGGCAAACTTTCGGTCTACGCACAGTACTTTTAATTCACATAATTTTGCACTGAAAAGCGCGCACAAAAACACGGTACAAAAGTATAACTTGAGCAGTTGAAAAATATAGATTTATGCTGTTGTCATAAAACACCTCTGGCATACATTGTAACTGACTCACATGCTCGTATCTCAAACACAGCTCGTATGTTAGTGCTAAAACTTGCTTAAAAGCTGACGCGTATCTCAAGTTTCTCGTACGTTGAAGCACTCGTAAGTTGAAGTATCACTGTAGTTATAATTAGCTTGATAAAAATATCATATGAAGGGAGTTGTCTGCTTTGTTTAACTTTGAGTTGTCCTGTCTGCTAGATTAAGCAAAAATAAGCTCCGCCTTGCAGTCGTAACGATCCAAACAATCGCACATGCGATGTGTGATTTTAGGCGCACATGCGTTGAAACGCAGAATAGTTTAGTACAAGTTTTTTAGGTAAGTTAAAGTAAAAGAGCTATTTCGCAAAAAATTGGAACACTAACGTTTCATTTCTTTTTTGATTATGTCAAATAGCTTGATTTTTTTTCTAGCATAAGGTAGGTGGAATTGTTTGTGCATTACTCATAAATATTGACATCTCATTTACATTTTTTGCCTTTAGTGACGCTTTGTATAGGCCTATATATAACACGATAATACAAAGTTTTTGCCGGAACCTCAAAAAGCTTCTTGTTTGCTTTTGTGAAAAGAATTGGTTTGCTGGCAGTATAACTCGTTTTATTATTTTGATTTGTGTCGAAATGAAGTTTATATTTACGTCTTTTGGTCGGCCTTAAATAATAATGAAACTGTTGCCTAATTTATGTGCAGATTACGCGTGTTAGCGTTTCATCCATTACATAACTGTGCATGTATCAGAAATCTGAAAATATGGTCTATTGTTGTGTTGTATTGCAGCAGTAATAGTCTCTGCACGCACTGTTTTTGTATTTTAGGCAAATTTTACAACAAGACTAACAAAATTGCCAAGTATTTAATATTGTTTTAGTTTCTGAATAGCGCAAAAACTCTTATCTTAATTGGCAGTAGCTCATCATTGACTTTGTTTTTACACAAAAGTTTTAAAACGGTAGGTACAGTGAAAATACTCACAAATTTGTTGGTTGCAAGTTAATATCGATGACATAATTTGGGCTATTTCTATCGAGGTTCGACAAAATCTCCAGACAAAAATTGTGAGGATGTACTAATGCCATGAACATAGTAGCGAGTTTTATAGAGAGCTCAGCTTATAGTTAATTAGATAGTCATAACGATACAGATATGCATTTGTGATCGAGCACCACTAGTGTGCATGTGCCTTCATGAGCATGATAAACATGAGTGAACTACCTCAAATGTAAACAATTTTTTCTATCAATGTTTGTAAGAAAGAATTTCATTGACTGCTATTACGCCTTCCTTTAAATGAGTTTACAAGTAGTAGCGCTGAAGTTCCCTTACGAGTATAGCAACATGCGTAAACTAATCCAAATCGAAACAATTTTTAGTAATATTTTAAAGAAATTCGAAAGTTAAAAGCTCTTTTTATTATAAATAATAATCAAATATGCATAATTTAATACTAGGTAATATTTTGAGACTGACTATTAAAGTGGCAAGCTTGTTTAATGTTAAACAGTTCACATTAAATAAAAAGTAAAGGATTATATAAGTAAATTCCTAAAACAGCCTATTTTTCTGTTGTTTCGAGTTTGTGGTCGGTGTGAGAGTATTCATGGACTTCACTTGCTGATGACCAGTGTTAATGTGCCCTAGACTCAAAATCACTGAATTCAAGCATTATACATTGATGGATAAAATTTGAGCTACATTTTCATCTATATACAGTGAATATAAATTTAATGCTTATTTGTCATTTGTTGGTCTGTCGTCCAACTGCTCAATTATAGCGCTAAAGTTTTAAGAATGAAAAAACTGCTTTGCACGAGAATTGAACTCGAAAACTCCAGTTCTACTGACAGGCGTTCTATCCACTACGCACAGCTTACTTACCATACTATAGAATAGTTGTGCACATAATTGTTACATTTACCAATCTTTAATAGTATGTAGTTGAAGTGAAAGTAAACACATAATTTTAACATTGTTTTATATAATTGGTAATGCATCATACTATGTTAATTGAATGAGAAAATAAAATTTTAGCAGATATTTCTACTAGTTTAGCAAGTTCAAAGTTGAAAATATATTTTGGTGCATTTACGTCGGACCATCATTGAATCCTAATAAAGCCGTTTCGGTAAATATTTCTTTACTTATTCATTAGTAATTCAACGCAGTTTATTTTCTTTTAACCACAGTCAGTTAATTACGATGGGTAGATGTCTCTTTGCTAGTTGTGAATCAATCGATTTAACCCACTTCTTACGAGTAAAAATAATTTGTAATCATGACAAATTTACCAAAGAAAATTCGAAAAAAATATTAAAGCTAGGTAAAACGGCATATAACCTATAAAACGATGATTAGAGATAGCAAAGAGTTATTTTATTAATTAGTATATGTATTTATGACTATAAAAATATTACATTTACTTAAGTATAGAAGACTCTAAGTTAATTTACCTCCATTCTGTCTTCCTCTGCAGCAAAACGCTGCTGACGCCTGTCAGCTTTGACCATAGGCTGTCTAATCCAATATTTTACTAAAAGTTGCTCAGATAACTCTGAGTCGCAGTCGCTCGAACTTGAAGCCATTTTAAAACTATGTATAACTTAGCACTGTAATTGTTGAAATGCGTTGAATCAGTAACGATGAGAATTCTCTAACGATGAGAATCTTCGAGATCACAGACAACGTGTTTTACGAGTGATAACATTTATTACGGCCTATATAAAAATTTCGCGCTCATGATTGGCTAACGAAGCGACCTCATATTTATCGCTCGTGGTTTCGTTTCAGATATCTTGCTTGTGACGTCACGAAAGAAGCACTCGCTGGAACGTGAGCTTTTTAAAAGAGGGCCTCATTCAAACGCATATATCTCTGGACAGGGTTGGTCTACAAAGAAAAAACTGGCGTCAAATTGTAGCTGATGTTTTAGCCTTTTATGGGTTTTAATTTCATTAAATTGAATTTTTTGACGCAACCACATCTTTAACCTTTTAACTTTTTCACTCGGCTTGCTATAAAGGGACCTTTTATATCACTCATAAAAAGCCAGTTTTGGCTGCAAGCTGTAACTAGCATATCAATGAGTGCAATGACCTTTTATGCAACATTGTTAACTATAGTTGAAAAATGAAAAATGTACCTTCAAATTTGGAATGAAATAAAAAATTTTAAGCTCTAACAATTGCAAAGCATCGCACAGGCTATAATATCCAGTTTCTCCCAAAGAGTTCAAAATGTAGACAACATTTGCCATCCCCGCAAATGGGTTAAATTTACCTTCCCAAATGCTGATGAGCTATTTGAAGAATACAAAGCCAGCCTCTATTGGAATACCACCTCTATTTGACAACTTTTAGTGGGAGAGGGTTGAAAAATAGAGCGCCATGGCGTTAAAATATAGGTTCTTGGCAATTGCTTGCATGGAAACATGTATATTACCTAATCTATTCTTACACTTTCTTATTTAGATAAACTGATCTCTCCATATACTGCCTGCCATGAAAACTTTGTTAGTAAAGCCGAAGAAAGAAGCAGATGATTTTAGTGACAGTCTCTATCCAACCGGTTAGTTAGATAGTTCTACTAAACTATGTATATTATAAAGATTATTGTCCTTGAAAATTTTTGCAATATATATTCATCTTTTTCATACCCATTTCTTCTTTAGTCATGTCGTCTATAGCCATGTTATCTGTACCAATTTTCTATTTATCAATGTCTTCTGTAGCCATACTTACTTGTTCATTTTCTCTATTTCTATTTCCTTTATAGCCATGTTTTTTATAGGCCTGACCGCTATTGCTATTGTTGTGTCTAGTATAGCTATATTTTCGATAGACATAACATAACACTTTTAATTGAACGCCAACCTCTATTGGAATGCCAGCTTTATTTAAACTGCACTTCCATTTGGCTGCCACTATAGGAGAACAGTTGAAAAATCAAGCACAACCCCTAAATTCACTGCCGCCCCTATTTGACCACCACTTTGACATTATTTGATCTCTATGAATCCATAATAGCAAGTGATCAGTAGAAAAGCGTCATCAAAGTCGTACTAATAATGACTTGGTAACATCGATAACAATTACCGGTAATTCTTTTGTTGGTTCTGTTCATATCGAAGTCCGTTTTTTTAACTCTAGAGGTTTTCGTTGTTTTTTTTATTAACACTTTGAAAGCAACATCATAGAAATAATTTATATCTGTATCAGGCTAATAGTGGTTGCTTGTTTAATGGGGTTCTGATACTTCGATGTATGTGAAAAATGGTTTACATTTATGATGGTATAGGAACGACCAGTTTTAGGCTAAAACTTGCGCTTTGCGATGCTGCTATAAGTTTATCGCTTGTGTGAAATGCAACGCGTAAATGTTTTGCTTTGTTAAAAAAATTGTTTGGACGCTAGTCAATTGTTCATTAGTATATATTTGTAGCATTTGGAAAATTATTATGATACAACTTAAAAATTCAAGCCAGTGTATTGCAACTACACACTATTCTATTGTGATGGTTTAACCAGCCAGCTTGAAGTACTGTTTAGGCTGGTCCTTTTGTGTAGCTCCACTAAATCAATGTCTGTAGGTAGCAAATTATAAATACATTATATTGTAGATATCGAGGTTGAAGTGGAACCTGATGATTCATCGGTCGACACAGACAGTGATGAAGGTAATTCTATTGAAGAATTTTTTTCATGAACTTCATGACATCTTATTATATTTGTGAAAAACTTCTCCTTATCATTCTCTTTAGATGAACTTTCATAAATATTGCAGTAGTTGCAGAGATAAAAACAGAACCAAGATATGATGATGGTCCTGATAACCTCTACCCAACTGGTTAGTTTAAGATTAATTAAATTGTAGTGATAACTGGTGATAAGCTTTGACAGGTGCTTGTGAATTGAATGGTTAAACTAGTTTATTGTACTAAAGGTGGTATACAGTTGTACTTTGTTTGTTGGACTAACACAAACTAGTTGTGTCAGTACATTGATAATTGTGTATTGTACATTAAACAGACATAATTGTCTCAGGTATAATATGCATATACAGTATATATGAGTGAATACAAAATGATTATACCCACAATAGGTTACAGTATACTCATAGACCTATTAACTATACTTGTAGGTAATATAGTATAACACAGTATAGGTAATAAGTGTATGAGTATGATATTGACCTTTTGAAGGGCAGAGCGTGATTTATGTTACCTATATTTTGCACTCTCCCACAGCGAGAGTGACCAATAAAGACAATAAAAGGTTTGATATAAAACGTTGCACTAGATTATGACAAATACTTTGGGTTCTATCGGAAAGCCTGTATCAACTATAAATGCTCGCTACTTCACAGTATCGTTTCAACCTGGTCTAATCATCTAATCGTAATCTGATCATGTGACCTATACTTTCAGGCAAGTCGCGTGAACAGTTTTTGCAGCATTTTTCGACTACCACAGGTGACCAACCGGTTCAGCGTGTTCATCAGAGGATGATATGCACTTCTTCGAGCTAAGGCTGAGAACTAAAACAAATTTATACTGTAAGTTTTGAGATATCAGTGCTCAAATGACAGCTTTAAAATTATGATGAAATAAACGCGCGAGGACAATAGACATGGTTTTATTGATTGCGTGAAGTATATTTGTGAAAATGTTTTGACGAATGAAGCTGTATGAAAGTGTAAACAGAAGCCTTCTTGTTCAACTAGATCTCATTTGAGCCGTTTTGGAAATGGATTCCAATCTACAGCAGTTTCGTGATGGCTGCGCTTAACCATTCGTTTTTGGGGTTTTAAGAGCTTTTAATCATATTTCCACATATTTTGCACCTTAAACACAGCAGAGTAAGACATGGTGAATCTGTTGCTATTAAATAATTGTAATGTGAGTTTTGTTGCAAGTCAACCTTTAATGACCGATGAATGAGCATAATATGTTTACAAAATTTCTACAAACCTGATATATTCGCAGTAGAATTATATTTAGGTTTTCTATGAAGATGTTTTAGACAGTTAAGATGAATATTTAATTAGTAGTAGTAAAATAAATGAGTTTAGGCAAAATAGCATGCATCAATTGCGATGCAGCAAATGCTTTTTAAATATTTATCACCACTTTCAAAGTTTCATGTCAACTTCCTTAACCCGAATTCCGACACACTATAAACCTCTATTCATCTATTAAATATTAACATGAAATGCTATCCTTCGTTTTTTCGTGATGTAATTTCATCGTTTTCAGCCATCTTTATAGACAATTTTATTGTTAAAAACACGAAGCTTTTGCAATAAATGTTTGAAAACGATGCTTTTGTTTGCAATTTTTTTATTACAGTATCAAAACAACACCAAAAGGTACTATGAAATTTAAAAAAACGATCGTTTTCTACAAATATGGCGGCTTTTTCGTTAACCAGCGCATATGCAAACGGCTTGATGACTTAAAAAAAACGATGGATATCACATTATAGTTGCTTTTCTCACCAATAAAAAACTTGATGTGTTACTAAGGTCAATATTGCGAAACCGTTTGTTTCTATAAACAAGACACGTTTCTGTTTGGTGTTTTATATCTAACGTTCCTACAATAACATCTTGGTTAAACTCAAAACTTTTTTGTGGGAGCATTAGTCTTTAATTTCAGGAAGTTTCTGTTATTGATAATCATATTTTGAATGATACAAATTTATTTGTTAGTCGATCTTACATTTTTCGGAGCTCAACTTTCGGTCGGTTTTATATTCCAATTGTATTATATAACTCTAGTTGTTTATTTTTTTCTCCGGCTTACCCGCTTTTGCCTTGCTGTTTTGGCCGACTCGCTTTTACTTTCACTTTTAAACGTGAGCCACTTTTTACTTGCCTTTTTCAAACTTTTTACACTGATCTGATGAGAAAATCCGAGCGGCGCTGTTCTTGAAAGTGGCTTAGCTTTTAAGCTCTGCCAATTAGCTGCCGCATCAGGAGCCATCTCAGTTCAAAATTGTCTCTTCTCTCAAAGCAAAATGTTGCTTGGGGAGGAAGAGAAGAGAAGGGAGAACTCCCAAAAATAAGTTGGTGTTCCAAAGTAATAATAGTAGTCTGGTGGCCACAAAGTGTTTTCGTGTCAACAGGTGGCAGCGGATGGGGTGTATGGTAGCTTAATACTTTCAGCATGTTTCTAATCTAGTCATTATTAATCTGGTCTCCTACTACCACTATTTTATTTGATAAGCTAGGAGTAATTAGCCATTAAAAGGTTAGTAGTAATAGAAAAATAAAATATTTGTTACGCAATCAGTTATTTGTTATGCAATCAGTCGAATCAGCTAGTCAGAGCCATAGACTCACATTTTCATCATATTGCACTACGGTGTCTTAAATGACGCCGATAGCAATTAGGTTTGTAGTCTGTTTCCGGTCTCGCCCATCGGCTTGTCAGCGTCGGTAGCAGCAGTAGAAAACTTTAATTTACTGTTTATACTAATTTCCAAAGATTGCTATCATGGATTGCGTAGTTCACTATAATCAAACACAACATTTTAGTGAGCTAATAAGTCTTAGCGATAGCAATAAACCAATAATCAAACGTTTCTGCGAGCTGTGGAGCACCATCTACAAAGCGCCTGAGCGATCTGTAGCAAAAATATTAAAGTCATTCTAACAGCTCGCGCAGCTCGACTCGTGAAAATACCGCGCTGGATGTTGGATGAGGTTTGCCAGCGAACCAAAGTATCAGAGAGCTTTTCAAGTTGCAAATAATCTCAAGCCTCCTGAGGAAATTAAGGTGAGAAAATAGCAAACTAATTTTACTTGGTTGATTTGTCCATATAATAAATAATCAAATGCTTATCAATCAACGGGTGGATGTGTTCCTCTATTGAAGCATAATACATTCTCTTCACTTGATCATTTATTTTTCAAAGGAATGCAGCTTATTTTTAGACTATCAGTTGTTGGTGTCACCTGTATCAATGAGTAGTAACTGCGGATATTATACTTCAATAAATGTTTGTCAAAAGTTGATTGTCCTATCTCCACATCTTACGTCTAAGTAGCCACAACAAGCTACTGTTTCTTTTATATTAAATATCATTGCCACCTAGTCTATATTTTTGCAACTACAGATTTCTGTTGAATCTGGAATACCTCCGCTCGTAAGCTCAACGCCTACCAAGTTCCTTCGATTTTCAGCCTGAACCCTCAACACACGGCTGTTCTTCCCAAAATATGTGTTGTATGCAAATCAGAAACAAAGCTAGTGGAAGATACTGTCACACACAAACGTGTTAATGACATTCTATGTATGATTGATCGGAAAGATGATGCTGGTAAGTTGAAACAGTTATCAAAGCCTGTGTCATATATCACTTTGTACATGAGCATGACTTAATAATGTGCTTGGCCTCAAAGTTCTTTTATGCATGATAGTATGATTTTTGTCTTATGTTTTGCTTGGTTATTGCAAATATGAAAGTTAAAGAGCATTTTTTGGGGATGTAATCTCTACAGATAGGTTGCTAGAAGCAGCCATGCTTAGAAATGATGCAGCCATGCTAACGCTACTGCAAGAGAGATGTATAGCTAAAGAGGTCCACTACCATCGTTCCTGCAGAAGGGAATATTGTCTAATAGTGTATGCGCAAACAATTTCCGCCACAAGTGAAAATCAGTGAGTGTAGCTCACAATATTTGATGAAATGCATAGAGCTCAACTGATTCTTCCAAAAACAATTTATAGTATGGCATACTATCAAATTATTACCGCGATCAATCCCATTGGACATTCGGTTAGCTATGACTCTCCCCTTCGCTTCAGAGACTTCACTGGCCAATCAGCAAAAATGTCAAAAACATTTGGCATTGCTGATACATTTTTAGGCACAGTATTACCACGCTTGTCTATGACAATATTGATTTCTCTGAGCAAACCCTGAGTGGTCTGGAACTACCCGATTCACCAATGGTATCGTATTTCAGTCAATATCCTGCCCATTACAGACTGTTTACCCTTGTCAACATGAAATAGTGTGCCCAGCACTGAGAAGATCAGCAAAATATTAAGGAAATTTCAAGAAACCCCTGCAAATTTAGAGCTATTTCTTTTGGCTGCCAAAAAGGTCCTGCATTGACAACTGCAGAAATCGTCAGCGCTCACGATGCTCCAACAGATTGCTCCAACAAAAAGCTCTACATACTCAATTACCAAAGAAACCGCTTTACATCATTACCAAACGTAACAGCCTACCTGGTTCCTTTCCAGGTTGGACAGGATTCAATATCCAGCTTTCATCTCCACTGCCAACATCTCAGTTATCATATCTCCCAGTGATCAGGGCCTCACCTACAGAGTTATTGACAGTAAAATGCATTTTGGTCAATGCTATTCAGATTGCAGACCTTCTTGAAGCTGAAAACATCTTTGATGTATTTGATCAAGCATTCTATGCTAAGGCACAGCAGATTCACTGGTAATACCGTACATTCAGCAAACGTCTGGTAATAAGGATAGGAGAATTTCACACTGCAATGACTTTTTTAGGAGTGCTTGGCAAGCGATTTTCCATGTCTGGGCTTGAAGATATCCTTCTAAAGTCCAATGTCTGTGCAAGTGGCTCAGTGAGCAGTTTGTTATCTGGCCGCACGTACAACAGAAGCGTACGATGTCATAAACTGCTATACGAAGCTTTGGCACGCATGCAGCTTTTCGAGTTTCTTTCATCACAAGAAAAAACAGAGATATTTCTGATAGACTTGTTAGTTTCTCAAATGGTACGCTCCAAAATCCAGATACCATATCAGAGCTAGAAGACTTTGAAGAAGAGTTTTCTTTATCATGTTAAGGATGTGGTGTGTTGAAAGCCCCACTTACAGATTTTGGAATGGGTACTTGGAGATGGTACACCTACTGCTCAATTTTCTCCGAGCTACATGAGAGAGCGATTGGCAGAAGCATTCCGTACAGTGCGACTAATGTTGAAATATTTCTTTGCCTACAACATAATGAACTATGCCAGGTTATTATGATGGACCAGTTGAATGAATTTTCAAGAAGACATGCGGTGTACACACCAAAATAGAGCTGTGCATTGTTTGTTGTGCATTCATTCATGTTGTACGCTTACCACCTACAGGTAAGCCACTGTATACTGGCTTGAGATGAATAGCATAGAAAAATCCCATCCATGGCTGGCATCTCAGCTCCAGAAGGCATCTGGCTCATGCATGGTATGCCAACACTTCAACCATGGGTTTAACTCGGTGGCCGCTGACCAATTAATCGAACAAACTATCAATCATGAGTCGTAGGCTCGCGGGGCATTAAAAGCATAGCGCTTACTAAAAGCAAGTTACAATTAACCATCAGAACTTAATTGAGCCTCAGCTAATTCCTGCTATTATTATTTTGTGCATGAAAGCTTCTATTTTATTTGCACTCATGAGTGGTTAAATGTGACTGACTCTCTGTCTTTAGGGTTGATCGAATGATGGTTCTTGCTCATCGTGGTAAAGCAGCTGTAACACAGTGCTGTGAAGTTCTAGCTGAAGTCAGTAGTGGGTTGCAGTTTACAAAGACTTAGATGATTCACGGTATGCTTCTTTTGTATCTTATCCATCCATTGGCCATTTACCAAATGAATGCGTCTGCATACTCAAGCTGCAAGTACAGTAATTATTTTACAGTAAATACATTGTATATTACATATAATTCTCATTTGTACAGTGGCCTATGGCTTGCATAACTTCTGTCATGATTTTCACTCAATTGCATTTTCAGAGTCAAAGACGATGAAAAGGCTAGCAACAACCTTATTGATACCGTTCGAGTCAATGACCAACCCCTTGACACATCATCAAGCCACTCTCGTTTCACTCAGCTCTTGCGCTACAGCCAATGCAACTCAACAGCAGTGTTCTGTTAGCTGATATGATAGGCGAAACTCAAGATTTAGTCATATCTAAAAGAGCGTTTGCAAGACGAGTAGGGTTGTATATTCAGTACAATCAAGAAAAACAGACTTCAAACTTTTGCAACAGCTCCTAAGAACGCAACCAACAAAGCCTGTCAAAAAAAAAGCACCATCGCCAATCGCAATATCTTTGGTCGATTGCTTGTGGTCAGCATGCAGCGACATATAGACATGAACATAATCCTTGGCTGCTTACTGTCGTCTACACCACCAGCCCTTTCATCACGTGATGGAGCTGGGCTTGGCAAATGTGTAAAAGATCATCTTCTTCGTGGAATTGAAAGCCTCTGCAAAAAAAACCGATTGTTGCAACTGTGCCTGAAGACTGTTTCCTGATTATAGACTGTATGACATTCATTTATGCTTTACCCAGAAGCAATCATCCTATTACTTTCGGAGAGCTAGCTCAAAAAGTATTGTATCAGCTCGGCTGCTTGGCCAAAGCCTACAAGCACCAATCAAATCACCTTTGATTGGTGATTGATATGTGAAGAACTCAAACGAAAATGTTGAACGATCTCACCGTGTGACTAGCAAACAGCCTGAAGTTATAACACTTTATGGGGCTCAGAAGAAAATACCGAAACAATGGACGAAATTCTTAGCGAGGAGCCGCAACGAGTCAGCTTTGTAAAACTTTTTACTATCACAATTCAAGCATTGCAAGCCTCAAGACAGTTTTTTGCTATATATCGGGATTGCTGATAGTTGTGGGCGACTTTCATTTAGCAAAACAGCTTTCCTGTTTTAGACCCTCCCCTCAGGCTGACCTAGTCTCTGATCAGGAAGAGGCAGATACTCGAATGCTGTTACGTGCGGCTCACTTGGATGCAGAGAACATCGGCCCAGCGGTCATATGGTCACCTAACACTGATGTGGCCGTTCTCTGCATTCCATAACAATAAGCTAAAAATAAGTTTATACTTTTCAACTGGCACTAAAATAGGTGTCACATTCTCAACTGCACTAAAATCAGCGAGACACTGGGTAGTGACATTGATTCATGTCTACTGGGGCTTCATGCCTTTTCCGGTTGTGACACAACCAGCTCATTTTCAGGAAAAGACAAGACCACTCATTTCGAACTCCTATCAAATGAAACATATAGGTCGCCATCCCCTAACCTAGGCAAATATTGGGACTTGGATGATGAGTTGTTCAACGCACTGACACGCTCAACACTGCATCTTTATGGCCAGCCTGATTTCACAAATTTAGCCGATGCCAGATACAAGGCTGTTCTCATCAAGGGCATCTTATGAGATGACCCTTCCACCAACAGAGGCTTCTCTCCGTCAGCATGTAATGAGGGTCTATTATCAAGCAGCAATATGGCAGCGAGTGATTCAAATATTCATCATGCCACCTGACCCCACAAATCATGGCTGGAGTAAAGAAATGCTGGCATTTCTGTGCAGTGGTTTCTTGATGGACACGGAGCTATTCTCAGGTAGTTTGTCTAATGTACTAATTGCTCATGCAAAAAAGGGTAAATGTATAATCTGATGCTCTTGCAAAACTGCATCTTTAGTTTGCACAAGTCTATGTAGTTGTGTAGACTGCAGCAATGAAAGAGCGATCTGATTGAGAATGGTAATCTTGCAGAAAGTGATGATGAGCTTCAAGATTATATCAAGTTTTATTAAATACTTTGTATTATGCTTTCTAAAATCGATTGGAAGTTTTCGATGTATCATATTATGAGATATTATAATATATTATATATATTATAAACAGACTGTGTACCTTGGTGAACATGCTATATAATATAGTCATCATACAATGTACATTACTAAGATACACATACAAAGTCCTATGATATTCATTAATCATTCAAAAAGTTAATTGTCATCGAACATACTGCACCATTATTGTTTTAACACGCTACCAGTACAATAAATCTAAAACGAAGCAAGAAACTGCATATAAATGCCAGGTAAATAAAAAAGAAATAACATGTACCAATAAAAAGTACTAAGAGAAGCATAATAGATACTTTATGCTTGTCACGTGTTGCCCAGCAATATATTAATTTCATTTAGAAGATTAAACATCAAATTTGTTAGTTAGTCTGTGTCACAACCAGTGTACCCAATGAGGTATACAGTATGGCCTGTCAATCAGTAGTTCTACAAGTCCCATTTTAACAAATGTGAAGAAGGTTTTTGGCTGGCAGACCAGTGGCTAAGATGATGGCGAGAAATATCTGTCATATTGAGACCCTGGCAGCTGACTACAAAGTAAAAAACGACATCTATTACAGGCAATGAATTCAAAATATCAAATTACCATATATACATATAAGAGCTTACGTTTATTGTGCAATATTGATCCATCATGGCTTATCAGAAAGACGATCTAACAAAGCATGTAGCCTTGAATTAAAAACTTGAAAATAGGAAGAGGTACAAGACTGATTTGGATGTGTGGGCAATGTGCATAGCCCTACATGAAAAGAATAGATGTGCACCCTTTAGCGCTTGCCACAACAATATTTGCCTGACTCATACACTGCACACTTTAGTAAGGTAATAATTAGAGCTGCACAAAGGTCGCGTTAATCAAACGATTAACGCGATCAACACAGCTACACGATTAACTGAGTTGAGCCAATTAATCTTCAAATAAAATGCAACCGAGGTGATGATCATGATGTGATTCTTTTGTATTGTTTAATATATTGTAAAGGAATTTTTCGGCCTTTACTCAGGCATGATCTAGATTGCAATAATATTGCGTAAATGGTAAGAGAAGGGAGTATGGTTTTTGTTCGTTTTATTCCAAAGCAATTTCCATTAGGAGTGGAACTGCGACGACCCTGCTCATTTTGCGAGAGCACAACCTATATATAAATATATGTGTCCCGAGCTGTATAATGAAACCGGGTAAGAAATGGTATAGGAATAAATGATTGATAGACTCGCTAACACGTTGGCTTGATTACGGCCAAACTAACATAGTATTAGCGATAAGACACACGATAAAGACAACCACAATATGCAAAATATATATGAGAGTAATTATATTCAAGTAAAACACATAACAAAGACAGAAACAAGATGCAATATATATATATATATATAAGTAGTTATATGCGGATATATAGAATATAAGAAATAAATTCGTTGTACGGCGTCTGCCACAATATAACATTACCATGGCAGGTTACTGCCATTTAGTTTACTAACAAATAAATATTATGGCCGTCAACACTTTTTTACCAATTATATACAACCACAATTATTTTGCACTCAACTATGAAAATATGAAGTGACTCACTAACATAGATCTTGTTTATACAATGCAAAGACACAAGCGCCATGTCGAGGTTATTACCTGTTTGAACATGGTTATAGGTAATAGCAACAAAAGTGACTTCAATATTTAATTTTTTACAGCTCATCTTTTGTTTATATTTGAAAACTTTTTGTCGTGAATTGTAAATGCATCTTCATTTAAAAAAATATCACATTCATATTTCATCTTTAGAATGATAGTAATATAAGATTGACCCTTTGGTGGAACATGAAAGCAGAAAAATGTCTTCCATACTAAGTAGAACATTTTCATGTTGTTGGAAGCATAACAAGAAAGTGAAGTGAAATATATCCCAGAAAGATTTTGGCTACCACCACAGCACTTCATTAAGATATCATTCAATTAATTCTCATCTTACCGCTCAGAAATCATCACCAGCTGTCGCAGACAATAACTATTACTACTGTATGTAGGTAGAGGGCATCTCTTCATTTGCTGCCTTAAATCTTGGCTGGCTTAATTATAGACTTTCATAGACTATTTTCATACTCATAATAATTATTACCTTGTAACTTATGTACATTGTACATAACATATAATCCTGTTAATAATATTTGTCGCAAATATAATTAATTTATATATAGCTTTATTATTTGTTTTCGAATATGCAGGTTTTTGCTAGATTAATTCTAAGATTAATTGGTTCAGACCGGTTATTAATCGTGATATTTTTCTATAATCGTTGTGCAGCTCTAGTAATAATTGATAAATGAGCACTATAACAATACAATATAACTCAATGGACTAAAGTACAATGCAAAATGTATTACTATATAATGTCACAACATAATGCAACACATCAATCCTATAACATAATTCAATGCAACGCAGTTCAATACAATACAGCATATTACAGTACTTATAATACAATACACCAGAATACAATGTAATAACACAATAATACAGTATAACTTATGCATGACACAATATAATAATTTAAAACTAACCAAACCATCAGGTAAATAATAATCATACAGTTGCATGAAGGTACTACACTTTGTGTTGAAATTGATTTGACATTTCAAAGAGCAAGTCTCCAATTTGGTAAATAGACGCGCAAAGTCTTAAAGCACATGAATTACATAATTTTTTATCACGTATTTCAACACACCAGAGTCTTAGCTTTCGAGTGAGCCTATGTTCAATACACAAAGAATAATAGAACTATGAAAAACAGGGTGTCAAAAGTATTTCTTGCAATAAAAAGACACTTGGTTGCGGTTCCCAAAATGTGATGTCATAATTATTATTTAGCCTTAGGTCGTCGATCCCTTTCGCTGCCATCGAGACTGCGCTTTTCTGTGACAATCGGTGCTGTTAAACCCAGAGTGCGCTAATAATAAACTAGGATTCTAGTCAATCAACGATGCCCGGGGATCGCACTAACGCCTGACCAATACAAACACATGTTCTGGGTTAGATAATTATGCTTCAATAAATATACTGTAGTTGATAAAGGTAATGAAATCACATCGATTAAATTGTGACCTGCAGTGGCGTGGCCATAGGACTATATGTCAATTAATTAGTTATTAATTAATTAATAATTAGTCTCGGCGTGCCCCTCAACATCACGATAAAAAGATAGGGCTATTGCATAATATCATCGGGAAAACATAGTATGGTGCTTGGAATCTGATTTTATTATCATATAAATAATCTGTCCATGGAGAGCTATTGACACTGATTCCTTTGTCATCTTCATTGGTTCTCTTGAGTTGTCCTACCTTCGCCTGCCACTACCGTCATTATCGTAGTTGATGAATATAAGCCGTAAGCAATAAAATAAGTGGTAAGGGCACACAACACCGAATATGAAAATTGTGACGTCACAATTTTCGACAGCAGACTACAGCAGAAATTTGTGATGTCACTATTTTCGATCATATACCATTAAAGATTTCTGCGGTAGAGCTCTGGGGAAATCCTATAAACACCAACCAATGTCTGTCTCACCATGTCAAACAATGGCTCATTTGAAGCCAAGATATTGAAGAACCGGATTAGGCTGAAACGGTACTTATGTAATTGATGTGCTTTAATAATGATCAGCAGAGGCATGTTATATAACAAATAGTCCAATATATCTGGTTTATTTAAAAATATACAATAGGTATTCTATTTATGAAGCTCAATAATATCTATAGCTAATAATGTTATGTAGTGCTGCCGTCTTAGCCTAAAAAATTAAACAAATTGAATTAAGCCATTGAGTGTATAAAACACTGAATGTCTAAAGACAGCAACAATATCTATGACAGAGAGTAGTTTATTGTATAGTTTATAGCCAGTATGTAAAATGTAGACTGAGAAGTTTGGCAATTCATTATAACCAACACCTATCTCTCATTGATCCAGCTGACTACCATAAACACCAACAAACAATACCCACGCAAGAAGCTGCTTTGTCTTGGAAAATTCATGATTAGGTGAAGGAAACGCAAAATCTTCAATGAAGCAATGCAACTGATCTTTGCTCGATGAATCGTTTGATCATTTACTGAAGCATTAAGTAAATGAGTTTGCTATCATCTCACCTCAATTTTTCCAGGGTTATGAGATTGTTTGCAACTTCAGAAGCTCTTTGTTATTTTGACTCACTAGCAATCCTCATCAAGCATTCAGCGTGGTATTTGCATAAGACAAACACTGTGAGTTTCTATGATGACTTTGATTGGTATGCTATGGACATATCTGAATGTGTGTAGATGGTGCTCTACATCTCATAAAAACTTTAGGTTAAGGACTTTTTTCCGTTATTAAGGCATGTTGGCTTCTTAGAATGTAGAACTTGATTATAATGAATTATGTAATCCTTAATAGCTAGCTGTGGTAATCAATTTAAATAAAGATTAAATTTTTGCCGCTAACACTAACGTTGACGACAGTCTCTGACACGGCTATAGCGGAAACAGAGTAAGGACCTATGTGTTATCGGTGAAAGCAAATACGCCCCGTATTAGAAAAGGCATAGATTTATGGTTACGGAGCTGAGTGGCTAATTTGGCTAATTGCACATGGTGCAAAGAAAATCTTATTTATGTATTTCTACTCTCCTTTTAATGGAAAATAATCACTGCTTGACAACAACATCTTAGGTAGGTATGGTAAATAAGTTATGGGATGCTTTATTCTATCTATTAAACCTAAGACTCGTTATACCCCATTGTCGTACCTCGTTAGCATAAAAACGTCACAAAAATGCCCTGTGGCCACCAAACTATAGCAGTAATAATACCAAACAATAATTATAGTATAACACTCCCACAAGTGCATGCGTTGCTTGCCGCGTCTGCCCCGAGAGCACATATCGCTCAAAGTTGTTTTTTTCGGACAGACAGGGTTACATGTGACACGGACAGCTATCCAGCTATCTCTGGATAGCTGAAAGTTCGGGAAAGTGTAGTTCAAAAAAGGGAAGTTTGATTGACTGTTGATTGTACAAAGTCACAAATTTAAGCATAAGCCCAATGAAAAGTTTCTGAACTTAATAAGTTTGACGATATCATTTGCTAAATACAGATATACGAGAGCTAAGAAAGTATGTGTTATTTTCAATATATTGAAACCTTCGACTATAAATACACTGAGTTTATAGTCCCATTTGATTTCTATAAAAATTTGTTCAAGATATTTTGTACAAATCAGATCATTCATTGTATCTTCACATCTACGTTGGTTATTTTTTAGACATTGAACTTAATCTAGAACCAGAAAGTCGTTCAGTCAGCACACACTGTGATAAAGGTAAATATGATATCAGTCTAACACATTTAATGACATATTGAATTTTTGTTTTCAACAGGACTTTGAAGACTCCTTTAGTAGAACACTCATGACCCTGAGACATATTAAGAGCTTTGTTATCATCTTGTGTCTCATAGGTTAGTCGCGATATAGGTTTTCTTTTATCAATATATGCTTAATGACAAAGGTTGTAAAGTACAGTGCACCTTCGGGATACGATGTTGATCCGTTCCAAGGTTGACATCGTTTTGTGAAAAAGTCGTATGTAGGGTCATAAAAACCATTGTAACTATACAATGCAAAATAAATGGTAAGAATCGTTCAAAACTTTATAAAAATGTAGATGTTGAAAATTAGTAACGAAATAGTATGTTTACTTTATTAACTATAGTTACCTACAGTAGCTACATTGTATTAAGTGCACCTAGTGATTATGGTCTGCAATACTGTAAAATGCAGCATCATAATGTGTGTATGAAATGCAGTACACACGGTAAAGAGTTCTTGCCTTCAAGATGTACGTACCACATAAGCTTTGAATTCACTTCAAAATTCAAATAAGTTTAGCTTACTAAACACACATTTAAAGCTGATTAAAGCTGATTTTTAATATGTATATTCAACTATTTCACTGAATTTCAACTTTTCATCACTAAAATCTTATCGCTTCTCAGTTTCTGCTTTTACTATTACCTTTAGCTAGTCTGGTTAAAACCGTTTTCAACCTAATTCGACCAGAAAAGCCGTGCGTTGCAATTCTCGAAAGTGGCCTCTCTTACACTTGACCATTTAATGGCCATCATAAAATAAGATTTTATTTACTATACAGTAGTGTACGTACATACCTTTGGAGTAACGTGACTTGAGCTGGTATATGTATCGAGTAGAGCAGAGAGGAAGCAAAGACGTATCAATGCTAGTTATGTTACTGTGCAATTTAAAAACTAGAAATTCCACTGTCATACAGCCCACGACCAAAGAGATGGCATAATTATAGTTGTTCAAGAGAGGGTCATTAGTAGCAGATTTTATAGCCATAGATGTTCTACGACCTTGTTCATCTAGAACAAAATCAACAGATGTTCGTGCTTGTATTTCTTTCGGAAAGCCAAATCGGCATTTTTGAGTGCCATCTGGCTGTGTTCGCAAACAGTACCCCGGATTGCAACGTGTATGTTTTTGACAAATATTGACAAGGTCTTTCAAGTAGTTTTCTAAGTTATCTACATTTTGACCTCTTAATGAGCATGGGTGGTTTCGAACATCCCAATAGAAATTAGCTGGATTTTGGTTATGTTCAATGGCAGGATTCCAAGTGCATACAATCTTTATCCCAATACGATGTTAGTTCAAGTTGTGTACAAGTTTGTGTGTTTGGGGCATTTTGTAACCAAGCTAGGCCATGCACATGCAAGCTGCCTCGATGTTGCCATTCAAATCTGTACCAATAGTCATCAATCAGAAAGTAAGGTGTAAGGAAATGTTTGAAGAATGTGTCAAATCTAACACCTATGTATGAGTCAACAGTAAGAGGTGAGTGCGCAGTTGCTTGAGCAATGGTTCTATCGTCAGTATCAAGGAAACGTGCAAGATCCGGCCACTGCATGTCAGCAACTGAAAATGTGAAGAAAGCAGTAGCATTTCCGAGTTGTTTGTTTATTGCGAGAAGTTCATTGTGTCGGCTATACCAGTATTGAGCAGTACCCCTGATTTGGGAACCGAACCTAAGAATTTTGTTGCTCAAGTTTCGTTGATTTTCATTGACAAGTTGGCGAATATCGGCAACAGACATTTCACGTTCATTTGGGTTGTTCTGTACGAAGACTTGACCTACTTGAATGGATTGCCAGCGGAGTGTACTATTTTAAGCAAGGAAAACAAATCTAGGATCAGCTTGAAATCGACCATCTTTGAAGTAAAGAAGATGTTTGAAGTAGTCACGCGCGGAAACAGGTTTAGCACGGGGTGCACGTAAATCCGCGGCACCTGTCGGGAACAAAACAGGAAATGCTCTTACTATGTAGCCAACAGTGTTGAACTCGTTGATAGGTTCACCTTGTATTGCAGGCCAATCAATTACATCATTATTATCAATTGCAGCTTGAATAGCTTGATTTTCATTTGGTGCGGGCCTTTGTGCAGGTGCAAATGTATTTGGAATTACATGGTCATTTGGAATATTTTGTTGACGTTGCAAGTTAGGTTCATTGTTGTTGGCTTCATTTGGGTTGTTGGCGCCATTATCTGGATTAGGTGCTGGAGGTAGGTCAGCATCTAACTCTTGTACTATATGATGGTCAGGTAATTCCACAATGTCATCAAGTGGCAAAGCATCTATGTTTTCCTGGATAATGTTTATGTTACGATAAAATTCATTGTTAGCTTCAAGCCAAATGAGCGCGGCAAGAACTCTTTGACGGCGAACTGTAAAGAGATTGGCTGGCAAGGCAACTTGGCCAACGCGTCGACGAAGGACAATGATGTCAATTTGTTGTAATTGGCGAGGTAAATTTATTACAAAGTCATTTACGTTCTGAGGGAAATTGATGACATGACCTCTGAACCCAAATTGGCCACCACGTGGAAGACGGAATATAGACATTGTAGGATTAACCTGAGCAATGAGTAACTGTTCTATAAGTGTAAGAGAAGATAACAATTCAACAGATGGACCTGGGTCCATATTGTTGGCTGCACTGAATTTATTAACAGTGTCAGGTCTAACTTGTTGACACGTATGACATAGTTGTATTTGAGCATTGTATGTAATAAAATGTTTTTCATTACATTCAGTACATGTGAGCTGTGATATGTTGTTCTCAAGTCTGCCTAAAAAGTTGTTACGCAGTTCTTGAAAAGCAGGACAATCTAAAGATTGAAAATGAGGAATGTGATGAAGGGGGGCATTATTGGGAGGAGCAATATTGTTTTGTGCAATATTTTCATTGTCAATGATGTCCATAAAATCATGATCATCATCTGGAAACAAAGGGGCTGTCAAGTCGATGTCATTTACATCGCCTACAACATCTACTAAAGAGTTATCTGAATCAGATGAGTTGTTGTTATTAATTTGAGTAGCGTGTTGTTGAACATTAGCATTTGATGTAGATGGTTGCTGTGAGGACTTATTTATCCTCCTATTTATCCTAGTTATCCTCCTATTGCGCTGTAATAATTGAGAGACACGCGGACGGCCACTGCGTCGGCCGCGACGTGGTGTTATGGGAAGTTGTATGTCCATGGCAGTTGTCAAGTTGTTTTGAAATTAATTTCAAAGTCAATTATGCAAAACAAAAGGTTGTAAAAAAATCACACCTAATCCACTACTATCCCAAAGATATGGTCTACAACCCGATTTTACTGAAAATCGCCACAAAACAGTTAAAAAACTTGATTTAATACAACAATAAATCACACCTAATTTACTACTATCTCAAACCTGTTTCACAACACTAAAAAATATTAATTAAAGCTGTAGGCCTAACCTACTGTAATTTAACAATAAGTAACTTAACAATAACGTAATTTAATAATTAATTTAATAATGTTAATAGAATTTCTAGTTTAATAATGTAACTTAACAACACTTAGCAATAAGGAGATATGTTTATTATAACTCTGAAATGCAAAATTAGAAGTAAAATGGCAAGCTACTGTGTACTATACACAGTTTGAAAGTTGGTTGCGTTGAATGTGGAATGGTTTTGATAGCGATCTTTAACAGAAAGCAAGTATGAGCGTTCACGCTTCTGAAAGTTTTCTGCAAACTGCAGCAAAATAAAGAAAATGTTATCGTCATAAACGGGCGTTGTAGTTCGGCCCTAGCTGGTACGTAAGTTGTAAAGAATTTCGGCTAACGTTTTAAATAATGAAACCTTCGGTGATTGGACAAAAAACATAGGCTGATAAACGGTGTACCACAATTTCGTACCTGTAAATCGGTCTACGCCTCAAACGGTCTACGTTTATTACAAAAACCTTCGAATAAATTCGATTACAAGTAAACAGCACCATAGACTGGTGAAATGAACACGGTTTTCTTGTGAAATACGCACTACTAAATAGTTCTACAATCGGTCGCACGGCTTTATTGGCGTTTCAATTTTTGGTCTTAACTTTTATTAAACCGAGCTTTTCAAGCTTTTTGTGGCAATTTGCGTTCAAATAAATCTGTCTATTTGTGTATAATCCGATCAGATGGGTAAGTTTAAAGATAATACCGACGGTTTACAAAGACTTGGTAACATATTTAAATAGGTTTAAATGTGTTTTGTATCGTTATTATACTTTAACGACTTTACATTCCGATGCTTAAATTTCTTGATAAAATTTCTAGCCAAAGGTTCGTCTCATTGTTGATGAATAATTTTTGTAAGTTGTGTGCACATGCATTTATCATAAAAACTCGCACACATCACTCTGCTCGTTTGCTCGTGGGATAAATGTAATACGTAATGAAATTGAATTTTTGAGTTCGTTCCCATGTAATGATAAATTGCTTTAGATAACTCGACCTCAACTTTGTTAACTTGAACAGTTTTTTGCCCAATGGCTACCGAAATAGTTGTTATCGCTTTAGAAAATAGCTGTATTCCAAGCCAGAGGTTTCAACCTCAATTTTTCGTAGTTCATAGGCGTCATTATTACCATCATTGGCAAGATATTTTTGTCAATGACTTTTCTAAAGGTTTGGTGAAATTTGAGTTTTACCAAACATCCGCTTAGCGATGGCCCTTCGGAAGCAAGGAAAAGTGAGGTAACCTTCGCATAAACTTCAAGATAAATCGGCAAAATTGATCTTGGTTAAAACGCTCAAAAGAAAAATATGTCTCTTTTTCTGAACATTTAAACAGTGATCAAGTTTTGCCAATTTTAATTTAAAAACTTCCTGGCAATAACATCACCTCAAACAACAAACCAATCTCAAGTGATAGAAAAATCTCTATACTTTTTGATGAAAGATTTTTAATCTTTACATTAGAAGCATTTAATTTGAAACAAGCTATTTATGCTTTTGATTTATATTATAGTTTGTATATGCACATGTATCTACTAATAAATAAATAAATATATGGACTTGTGACAGTGCTCTGATAACTTGAATGCTCTGATAACTTGAACACTTTCGCTCGGTCCCGTGAAGTTTGAGTTATCCATGTTTGACTGTAAATCTATATACAGTCAAACATGGATAACTCGCCCACGGATAGCTCGAACACATGGTTAATTGGAACGGTTTCTTTGGTCCGTTCCCACGTAATGGTAAATTGCTATATATAACTCGAACTCAACACTGTTAATTCGAACTGTCTTTTTGCCCAACGGCTACCGAAACGGTTGTTATCGCTTTAGAAAATCACTTTATTCAAAGCCATAGAGCTAAACTTCATATTTTCGTAATTCATAATCGTCGTTATTACCACCATCGGCAAAATATTTTTGTCAACGACTTTTCTAAAGGTTTGGTGAAATTTGATTTATACTGCTAAACGATGAATAGCACGGGCTAGCCGGGTCACGCGTGCAAGGATTTTCGCCACGCACATACAAAACAAAAATCGCATGTTGTTTTGTATGTGCGTGGCAAAAATCCTTGAGTGCGTGGCGTAACCCAGCTAGCCCGTGATGAATAGTTTTTCGACGTTGATTCCATGTTGAATCAACGTTGGAATATTGAATGTTTAAAACGTCTTAAAAATTGTTGTAATTACACGTTTACGTTGTCTTAGCTACAAAACACTATTCATCGTTTGACCTAAACACAGAATACGTATGTACATTCAATAAGTATCTATTAAAAAAGCGTGAGTGATATAGAATGTACGTAAAACCTCGTAAAACTTCTAATTGAACTGCCTCGGAGTGTTGCTCTTAACGAATCCCAGGTAAAGTAAGGTAATCTTTGCATAAACTTCAAGAAAAAACGGCAAAATTGATCGTGGGTAAACCCCCAAAAGAAAAAAATGTCTTTTCTTTTGAGCATTTCAACAACAATCAAGTTTTGCCAATGTCAATCTAAAAAATGTCCTGGCAATAACATCACCTCAAACAATGAACCAATCTCAAATGATAGAAAAATCTCTATACTTTTTGATAAAAACGTTTTAAACTTTACATTAGAAGCATTTATTTCGAAACAAGTCATTTGTGCTTTTGATTTATATTATAGTTTGTATATGTACATGTATCTACTAATAATTAAGTAAATACATGGACTTGTGACAGTGCTCTGATAACTTGAACGCTCTGATAATTCGAACACTTTTGCTCGGTCCCGTGAAGTTCGAGTTATATCCATGTTTGACTGTATATATATCTACATCAACATCTATATATATACATCAACATCGGTCACTATACACTTCGATCTTGTGAATTCAAATGACTATTCTTATAACTAAATCTTATAAAATCAAATAATTATTCTTACAATTAAATATTTTAATAATCTTATAAGAATCATTAGAAAAATATCATCATAATTTCCTTTACTTTCACTGCTTTGGACATCAGTTGGAATAACAAAGTATTCATTATAAGTGTCCAAATGCTACAGTCCAGTAGAATCGGCAAAAAAACCGATTATTTATCAGTACTTCCACGTTAATTACAGAAACCTTTGGTAATTGGACAATGTGATAGACTGGTGAAATGTGCACGGTTTTTTCGTGCAATGTGCGCAACTTAATAGTTCTACTCTCTGTCGCACCGCCTTATCGGAGTTTTGTTAGCCGGTCTTAAGTTCGATTAAATAGGCTTGTCAAGTTTTTATTTCGAATTTAGGCCGAATTCATCTGTCTATTTATGTATAATCCGATCAGATGGGTTAGTTTTAAGATATTGCGGTAACCTTTCAACGACTTGGTAACATATTTAAACAGGTTTCTATGTGTTTTGTATCATTATTATAATTAAACGACTCTACACAAAAAGCGTTAAATTTGATGAAGAGATTTCGGTACAAGGGTTTGGTCACAGCCGTTAACGGATAATTTTTCGGGAGTTGTGCGCACATACGCATTTATTATAAATCTCCCAAACTTTGGTCGTGGGAAATTATGACTCCAAGTTTAGAATGAAATAAAAAAATTGAAGTACTAAAAATCCTTTTATCATAAATGCTTTACATCTGATGGTTGGTCCTTGACCTTATACCGTGTGTTTGAATTGTTACATACAATATATTATTCTTATTTGCAATGAAAACTCTTAAAGAATCTTTTCATATTACTTATAGGGTTTAAATGACATTTTTATGATATAAAAATTCTTGAGTGTGTACCATACTACTAAGCTTGCGGCCCAAAACTATCAACTTGTATTATAGGTACAAATTGTGGGCAGAATTCCTTTCCAAGAGATCAAAATGATATATCTGGAAGATTGTTATGCACTACCACTGTAAAGACAAAAATAAAAGGTCTCACTGCAAGAAAACCTCTTCAGTCTGAGATATTCAGTGCTAGCTTTGCTCGCCGCAGTCATCTAACAACACACATGACAACACACACTGGGCAGAAGTCATTTCAGTGTAAGATATGCAGTAGTCAGTTTGCTCAATGTAGTACTCTAACGGATCATATGAAGACTCATACTGGAGAGAAGCCATTTCAGTGTAAGATTTGCAGTAAATGGTTTGCTCATCGCCCTAGTCTAACAAGACACATGAAGACTCATACTGGAGAGAAGCCATTTCATTGCAAAATTTGTAGTAGTTGGTTTGCTCATCGCTCTAAGCTAACACGACACATGAGGACTCATGCTGGAGAGAAGCCGTTTCAGTGTAAGATTTGCAGTAGTCGGTTTGCTCATTGCCATCATTTAACAACACACATGAGGACTCATACTGGAGAGAAGCCATTTCAGTGTAAGATTTGCAGTAGTCGGTTTGCTCAATGTGGTACTCTAACGGACCATATGAGGACGCACACTGGAGAAAAACCATTCCGGTGCAATATATGCAGTAGTAAATTTGCTGATCCCCGTAATCTAAAAAGTCATATGAGGATTCATACTGGAGAGAAGCCATTTCAGTGTAAGATTTGCAGTAGTCGGTTTGCTGAACGCTCTAATTTAACAAGACACATGAGGACTCATACTGGAGAGAAGCCATTTCAGTGCAAGATTTGCAGTAGACGGTATGCCCAACGCTATAACTTAACAAGTCATATGAATACTCATACTTGATAGAAGCCATTTCGTTATAGAGCATACAACTGTACATGTTCAAATGTACTTGGATACACTCATATACTTTTATTTGATTGTGTAAAAATTGTATAGGGAAGGTCTTTTTTGTTATGTAATTGCATCTGTTGTATATTGAGTTATTATTTACTTAGCTAATTGTGGTAAAATATATGTAGCTTTGTGGTCAAAAATTTTGTGTATGTGTTCTATTGAATGACAAGCCTTGGTTCAGTTTCGTTGAACCGATATGAACATGACTAACAACTGCAACATTTTTGGAGATGGGTACATTGGCTGATCCTCCTGACCAAACCTATTGACAGCAAAAATATCGAATCAATTACTTGCGCAGTTAAATAGTTTAGTAATTAAATATTTGCTGCCAAGCTTTAATCTTTATAGTGCATGGAATTTCTTACATACCTGCTGAGCAATAATTCACATAACAGCTAAGGCTTCTTGTTGTGTTTATTATTAGATTTTGTAGTTGAATTTCAGCCTCATTGTGTATCTTGCTGGCCAGCTTAAAAGGTTAGAAAACACAATTCTATGGTATTAAAAACTGAAGATAACTATAAAGATTCTGTTGTAAATACATTTTAATTATGGAAAATATTGTCTATAAGCTGACAACATGTATAGGCTACACCCGAGCTTTAAGACTGTTTTTCCATTACAGGTATACAGAGTGTATAAGCTGTACCCACTGTTTTTCCATTTGTTTAACACACTGTAAAACCTCTATTTGAATGCCATTTACATATGAACGCCTCTTCGACATCCTTTGATCTTTGCGAACCCATAATAGCAATTGATCAGTCGAAAAGTGTCCACAAAATGGTGGTAATAATGACTTAGTTACATCGATAAAAATTTATTCTTTCATTGTTTATGTTCATATCGAAGTTCGTTTTCCAACTCTGAAGGTGTTCATTTTTTCGTCAAATCTTTGAATTCAACACCGTAGACATCATTATTAACTGTGTCAGGCTAATAGTAGTTCATTTTTTGACGCGAACTTGATACTTCGGCATTTATGTATGTGACAAAACAGTTAACATTTACAATGGTATATGAACCGCTACTTTTAGGCTAAAAGTTGTGCTTAGCAATGCAGCAAAAGTTCATCATTTGTGCAAAAGATTGTTTGGACACTAATATCGACTAGTCCCGCAGTGCAGAAGAAGATTTGATGTCGAAACACGATGTGGAAGGTGTTGAGTGCACAGACACCAGACAGAAGCCACGATAGTCAGAAGATGTCTGTACCATCGAAAGCAACAAGCATAATGCAACTGGCAAAACAAACGATGCAAATACCCTTGTTTCAAAATTGTTAATTTTCATTTCTGATTGTATTATAGTAGTATTATAAGTATGGTTTGTTTATGTAACTTGTTCTTGAATGTAAATCTGCAGCATTTGATAGATTACCATTATACAACATAAAATTCGCAAGTGAATAGCGTATTATTAGTTTGTTTGTTTGTTTATTTTCATCTATAATATAACTACAAAAAATAATATGAAGAGTGCTTCTTACAGTATACAAAAACAAGAAAAATAGAAAAAAAGTCACTCCAGGGAAGGTGATGATGAAGTCCCTGTGCGCTATAGCAGGGCTAATCAAGGCGCGGAACCTGAAAGTAGAGTCAGCAGAAGTCTGTCTAGTTAGTTTAGTCGTCTGGTTGTCTGAGGTAGCGCTTCAGTTCATTTTCGAAAGAATCAGCATTTACAACTTTACACAGTGTAACCGGTAGCAGATTCCATAGCAATGACTCCTGATAATCCAAACAACATTGACCAGTTTTTGATTTAAACAATGGTATTTTTATTTTAATGTGTGTTTGACGAGTGGTTAAATGTGTTACTGTCCTGTTTTGGTTTGTTTCATAAAATGTGTTGTGTTTTTTCATCAGTACTTAGTATTGGTATAACTTTTTAACAGTTAAAATTTTATTTAGGTTCAAGAGCGGATTAGCAAAAAACTCACAGGTTTTCTTGTTAATTATTTTGAGTAAACAGTTTTGAAAAACTTTAATTTTGTTTAAGAAGCGGTGTGGAGCATTTCCCCATGCCTCAACACAATAAGAGAGTTTGGAATTGATGAAGGAATTGTACAGAATTAGCAAAACATCCTTAGAGAGTTACTGGGACAATCGAAAAAACAACCCAGCATAAGGTCTAAAGTCTTTTAACAGTTTGGATATATGATTGCTCCAATTCAGCTGAGGGTCAATAAGTACTCCTAAAAGTTTTATATTGTCAAATTTATTTATTGGATGACCATTAATTAGTAGCGATTGTTTATTAAAGTGGTATGAGTTCTGTGGGTTTTTTAATAAAATGTAGCAAGTTTTGTTGAAATTAATTGTTAGTTTATTTTGGTTGCACCAACTTTGAAGGATCTTTAGGTCTTTATTTATCAAATTTATTTGCTTGTGAAGGTCTTAGGATTCAAAAAAAGATTAGTATCGTCTGCATATTAGATTGATGAAAGTACATCTAATTGACATTCTAAGTCATTAATGTATGTTAAAAGCAAAGCTGAACCCGATACAGATCCATGAGGAACACCACATTTTATAGTTTGTGGTGTTGACAGGGTAGTATTTATTTTCATTCTTTGACTTTGATCTTTTAAATAGTTTTCTATCCATTTAACAGATGTTGTTTTGAAACCAATGGACTTTAATTTTGATAACAATATACCATGATCAATGGTATCAAATGCTTTGCTGAAATCTATAAATATACCAAGAACACAATTTCCCTTGTTAAAAGCTTGGAATGTTTTGTTTGTAAAGGAATTAATTGCATCTCTTGTTTCAATACCTTTTCTAAAACCAAATTGATTAGAGTCTATATATAGAATGCTATTGCATTCAAGATAGTCCATGATGCGGAAATTTATAAGTTTTTTTTGTAATTCTGCTAAATATCGGATGAATTGAGATAGGCCTACATTTTTCACATTTATTTATGTTTCCTTTTTTATACAGAGAGTTAATTCTTGCAATTTTCATATCATCTGGAATAATTTGGGTAGTTATGCTTTTGTTTATGATGCGGGAGAGTATACAGCCTAAAGAAGTAGCATTGCGTTTAATAACATTGCTTGTAATACCATCTAAGCCAGCAGCTTTCTTTTCGCTTAAAGACTTTATTGTGTCCATAATCTCTTGGCTGGTAACTGGATGTAATTCAAAGCTTGGATTGTAATCGGATAGTCTGTTGCTCAAAATTTCTGTTGGAAGGTTTTTTGCTAGCGAGGGTCCAACATTAGTAAAATATGTTTTCAATTCATTAGCTATTTCTATATCTGAACATATTAAATTGGAAGTGTTGGAAATAGCTTCAAGTTGGGCACTCTGCAAATCTTTGTTGTCGATTTGTTCAATATTTGTGTGTTAATTACTTTCCAAGTTTCTGAAGCATTGGAGCAATTGTTAAAACTGTCCTTGAAATAAGAAAATTTTGCATGCTTCAATTCAGTTGACAATTGATTTTTAAATTTTTTGTATTTTAAATTTTAATTTTGTATTAAGAGGAGATTTAGATAACTGGCGGTAAATATTGTATTTCTTTTTAATTTTATTCAGCAGAGCATTGGTCAGCCAAGGTTTGGTATATTTGAATCTCTTGTTTCCGAAGGACCCAGACCTCTCAAGAATGCATTTTGCTATCAGATTTTGAAGCGTTTTAATAAAAAAAGCATAATTTGTGTTGAGACATTCAGGAATGAAGATATTATCCCAATTTGTATTTGTTATATTTTGTGCTAATCTATCGTAATGAATATATTGTTTATTTGTGGTTGAAAAGTTACCGATTTAATCATTAAAATTAGAGTTTTTTGTACTTATGTAAAAAGTAGGTAGATGATGACTTAAATCACATTTAATAGTTCCTGAAAATATGTTGTTTTCCATTGTGTTTGTTAAAATATGATCTAAACAGGACTGCTTTTGTTTTGATAGTCTTGTTGGAGTTGTAATAGTGTTTTCAAAATTATATAAGGAAATTATGTTTTTATAGTTTTCAGTTGCATTGTTATCTATATAATCAATATTGAAATCGCCTAAAATGAGGTACTTAGAATCTGAGGTTGTTACAGGAAATTTAGGTTATTTAGAAATAAATCGAGGTCGATTGATAGAATCTTTGCGGTTTTGATTGATAGAATTTGAATAGAATATTTGATAGAATGCTTGCGGTTACCTTAACACGGTATATAAAAACACGGTAACACGGTTACCTTCTCATTATTCTTCTTCTTACGGTTACCTTCGGTTATCTTCTTCTACTGTATATAAAAAATTAGCTTTTAGCTGTAAACTGTAACCAACATGTAAATCAGTGCATTAAAGATGTGGTTGTGTCAGAATATGCATGAAATGGCAATTTTCGTGAAATTATAACTCTGCGAATAAAATCATCCTGTAAGGTATATATCGAGTGATTCTAACTCATTTAGTGCATGTATTTCATGTGAAGAACTTTAATAGTAGCCAAAGATAATAGGGCCACTCAAATATGACTATCAAAATTGCTGGTGAAATATTTTACGCTAAACTTTTACGCCATGCATTTACCTTTGCCCAAAACTTTCAAACTGTTTTTTATGCTTTTTCTTCGAAGTATTAACGATGTGGTCGCATCAAAAAATTCGATTTAATGAAATTAGGACCAATAAAAGGCTAAAACACCAGCTACAATTTGATGTCATTTTTGTCTTTGTAGACCAATCCTGTACAGAGATATATGCGTTTGAATGAGGCCATCTTTTGAAAAGCTCACATTCCAGCGGGTGCTTCATTCGTGACGTAACTAGTGATACATCTAAAAAGAGTCCACGAGCGACAAATATAAGATCGCTTCATTAGCTAATCATCAGCACAAAACTTTTATATAGGTTGTAATAAATGTTATCACTCGTAAAACGCGTTGTCTGTGATCTCAAATTTAGGGATTTTACTCTATTATTATATCGCATGGACATCGATATTTACTGAATTAATCAACATCGTTACTTTAACGTATTACTCGATCGATACGTTTTATTGAACAACAACAGAATTGTAAAAATTGCTGTAAAGTTACTGCGAAGGTGACTTCTGAGTTTTCTGGGGATCAGGTAGTTAAAGTGCTACGGAGGAAGATAGGAAAATGGAGGTAAATTTATCTTTTACTTTGAGTCTCCTATAGATATACTGTTGAGTTTACATTCAGATTATATTTCCCTGTTCAAGGTTATAATGTAATTTCCTGCGCATTCGAGATACGTATGTACAGTGAGTTCTTGACTGCTTCTTTATAATCCATAGCATCTAGAAATACAATGGCTTAGATTGATGAATATCCTAAAGGTAATACTTTAGTACTCATTAATACATGTACTAATTAATAAAATTAAAACTTTTTGCTATCACTATTCATCGTTTTATAATTTTTTCTCGGTTCACCTAACTATATTTGCTTCAAATTTTCTGAGGCAGTTTTATCTAGTAATTTAGATATATGATTTGACTTTGTATGTTCACTTCTCACTTGTAGAAAGTGAAGAAAATCGATTGATCAATGTAAATCTTTAACTTCCAGAACCAAAGCTTCGAGTCGTTGGCTTGGCGTACTTATGCTTTTGTTAAACATTTATTCATTTTTAAAATTACACCCGCAATCTATCTAACTCCCAGTTTGAAAGCTTTCAGTAGATACACGTTAGAATGACATATCTATGAATGACATATATTTATTGCATTTGTTTTACTGATTACAGGATGTTTACGTGGTCCCACCAGCCGAAGCAGCTTTGTCAGTATGGAAACTGCCATAAATGGGAAAGAGAGACTTGAATGTGTGCTGCATAAACCATGATGTTTTTTTTAGTTTATTGCAGTAGATGAAATTGTCTTTTTGTATCACTTACAACTATGTGAGTAGCCACGACTTGATGAATATTTTAAATAAAAGCTTTATGCTGAAACGAAAATTTTTTTGTTTGTGAAAATTATATAATAAAATAATATTGTTGAAGATAGGCAAACATGATTTGCAGAACATTGAATATATTATAGCCTCGGTGACACCTGTGTTGAAGTCTTTTCTGATAGATTGATTTATGAAGTGCAATCAGAGCTGCATGGACAGGCACTTTTGCATAGCTCGACCATTTGTTTAGTACTTGAATCAACAAATCAAATGTGACCAGTGAATTTTTTCTACACATTGATACCAATGATGACTCGATAACATTTATAGTCGACTATACATACAATGTACATGACTTTTAGGGATGTAGTTGGCTTCGCCACCTATTCTTTTCAAAGACGAAGCTTGCTTATTTTACTTACGGTACTGAGAAACTAGTCTTCGGTGTGGGCAATGATATACAGCCCCGCCTCCAGGATAGGCAGCGGGCATAATGTGGGCGAGGTTTTTTGGAGGCTCTATACCATTAGTGTGGGTAGCGACGGAACTTTGCTGATACAAAGACCTTATTCTACATAGTTTGCTTGACAGAATTACCGTAGACCGGTAGAATTGGTAGTCGGTACTAAGATGTTTACACAGCATTTAGAAGAAGCTAATATGACAAGTTTTTAACTTTCCTTGTTTGAGGCCTTTGAGAAATTTGTAGTAATGTAACTGTAGCTGGATTTAAAATTTTATTCTAGCCAACACGAGCAAATACAAGATTAAATATATACCAATAGAGCCGCGTAGGACTAAACTTTTATCGCAATAGCCGATGTGAATACGAGAGATAGAGACAGGTTGTACCACGCGTTACATCATTTTGGGCAAGTCTGGGCATATTTTTTTGGCCTGAGCGTTTTTACCGCAACCGAATTTTTTCGATTTTAATCTTCAAATATCTTTGTAATGAGATCACCTAACGCAACAAACAACATATCAACTGATAGACAAAGAAAATTATTTTCTTTTAAAATCAACTCTAATTTGACGCAACCACATCTTTCAGCGACATCGTTAAACATAGCTACAAAATGAAAATGCACCTTAAAATTTAAATTGAAAGCATCAACAAATTGCTAAGCACGGCACAGGGCCTTAGGCTATAATATCTTCACATGTTTGTTGCAAGCAATATATATCAGCTGGTAGAGATATATCATGGCTTGCCAATGCATATTTATCAAGATATTTGACGAGTTAGCAGATTGATTGCATCAAAAAGGATTAACGTACCTCTGCCCAAAGGAGAGTGATAAATATAGGCAACATTCGCTTTGCCTGTAAAAAGGTTAAATTGACCTCAGAAAACTGACAAGTTTTTAAAAAACACAATTATTTAAAAAATGGAACGCCAGCCTCTATTTGAACGTCACCTCCATTTGACCACCACCTCCATTTGCCTGCCTCTATAGGAAAGGTTAAAAATGGAGCGCCATTGCATTCAAAATGAGGTTTTACGATTTGTTGTTAGGCCTGAGGCTAAAAAACTTGACATACTAGACATACTTGCTGCCGTGGCAAAACAACTATTTTAATAGTCACAACAGAAGGCATCTGTAGTCAGTGATTGGCAGATTTACAGGATAATTATATTATTATTTTAAAAGTAGTATGAGTCGTCATTCATAAATAGCAATAAATGATAATTATTTGTGATAATAGGTGATAAACTTGACATTGAACAGCAACAAACAATGCTAATTTTGTTTTCATACATTATCGCGATTAAAACAACATCCTGCAACAACTTGTCTGCGTCACTCTAAGGATCTTTGTCTAGAATAAAACAGTATAAATATTGATAATGTTTGTAAGTCTACGAATATCAGTAAAACGGGTATGATGTGTATTATAGTGAAAGTCACTTTGGCTTTTGTTCAAGTGTTTTTAATTTGCAAACTTTTGGTGCACTGCGTACATAATAATTTAGTCAAGTGTATGTTGCTGCGGTCTCCACAGCGACTCTCTTCCCTTTTATTTGTCATTCTAATTCACTTATCCTTAGTCTATCAAGTAAGAGGGTGGAGCGTAGCACTAGACGGACTTTGATTGCTTACTACTCAGCCTTATGAAAAACTGAATCTTTTTGAGGAAGAAATGGTGATAAGTCAGTCAGCCAGACTAAAGTTAAACATCAAGAAGACTTGAACTGTAGTGATCTGGAGGTCAGAGTGATACTGAGATTACTCACTTCTCATGCTATTGACATTGTGCATTTAATTTTATGTGTATTTGACATTCCACATGTGGTTTGCCTTTAAAGCCAATAATTGTCAGACTTGTTATTTTAAGAGGACTTTTGTGTTCCTCAGTAGGTTATGGCAACAATTTTAATAATTGTTTGAATGATCAAAGTGACCTTTACAACTACAACCTTTCATCTTATCCAGCTCACACTTTCAGTGAGTACTTTGGTATTCGCAAGCCTGCCTGTGAAATGGCAATGGCGGTCATGGCCATATAATTTGAACAAGTTTTGATAAATTATGTTGTTAAACTTAATATTGTGGAGCATATGGAATGCTATATAATAAGTATTGCTGTTTTTCAGCATTATATTTAATTACATATTAGATGCTTTTAAAATAAGTAGAACGACAAGTTTTTGTTCAGGGTTAGCGGTCCAAATACAAATCCTGTTATGCTTTCAGATTTCTAAAAAGAATTAGACTTTTTATTACGAATCGATTATTAAAGTGATTTGAACTTTTTTATTTAAAGATTGATTATAAGTCACATTAAATAGTAAATTATACACTTTATCAACTGAAGATGTGCAGATGATGGATCTGTCACATAAGAAAAATAAAAATAGAATTAATGAAAATAATCCCGCGACTAAACACGAGCGAAGCGATTGTTGGGATATTTATGATAAATGCATATGTGCACACAACTCACAAAAGTTATTCATCAACAGCCATTGCTACCCCTTGTACCTAAATTTCATCAACAAATTTAATTGTTTTTCAATAGAGTCGTTCAAGTATAATAATGATACAAAACACATATAAACCTATTTAAATATTTTACCAAGTCTTTATTATTTGCAGGCAATTTCCTAAACCTTGCTCATCTGATCGGATTATAAATGAATAGGCAGACTCTTTCGGCCTAAAATCGTTATTAAAACTTGACAAGCCTTTTTTTGATCAAAATTAAGATCGGTAAACAAAACGCCGAGCAACAGTGAGTAGAACCATTAAGTCGTGCGCATTTCACCTGTCTATAGCAATGTGGAACTGCCAAAGATTTCTGTAATTAACGTAGAAGTATACTGAAAAGTATTCCTTTCTTTTTTGGCCGATTTCAAAGTAACTGACATTTTGGACACTTATGAGTACTTTGGTATTCCAACTGATGTCCAAAGCAGTGAAAGTAAAGGAAATGACGATGATGTTTTTAACGATTCTTTTGAGATTATTACAGTATTTAATTAGAATATTAAGTATTCTATTTTATAAGATTTAGTTATAAGAATAATTATTTGATTTTATAAGACTTAATTATAATAATAAACATTCGAATTTACAAGATCGAAGTATATAACGACCGATGTTGGGCAATATGTTACTGTTATTATTTTTCCTAAAAAAATTGTTAAATACAATTTCTAAAAATCTATATAAATATCACAACTTCTTGATATTGTTTGCTATGACGTTTTAAAATGTAAACAAACTTGTACATTGGTTTTCTCTTATTACTATATTACAACATGTATATTCATAATATTGGTTATTCTAATAATATCAGTGCATTTTACTTCTAATATTGCATTTCTCCTATTGCTGGGGAGAGATATAAACAGATATTATTTTCCTTTCATTATTGCTGTTTGCTGTACATAATAACATCCAGTACATTACAGCTACCATTGCAGTTATACTATTACACTGCAGTGGCATTTGACTGCTAATATTGCAATTCTCAGCCCTCAGTACCCTTTCTTTTTTCCAATATTGCTTTGGTCGTGGGCTGTATGACAGGGGTATTTCCAGTATATTTAATTTTCATAAATTTTCAAAACATTGTATTTATAAATAAATAGGGCGTACAAATCTAAAGCTTTTTTACGTTAGAACAGTAAATAATAAAACATTTTATGATATACTATATCCAAAATACTACGTTAAGAGTTATTTAAACTATAAATTGATGTTTAAAATATAATAAAATGTAGCTTAAAAAAAGCAATGATGTTTTTGTATGGTTTTTAGTTGTTTTGGTCTTGTCATGTGACAAAACTTTAAAATAATATAAAGTACTCAAACTAGAGAAATATTTGATATAATATTTTTAAATAAATAGTGCGGCGCGAAGTTAAAGCTTTGTCATGTGAAGTTTCTGTAGAGCTTTGTGTAGAGCATGTAAAACTCTGTCATTTCATCTAGCTTTCTCTAGTGACATAACTAAAGCTTTGTTACTGGAAAAAAATTGGTAATATTTTATAAATACATGAAGAAATATTTAAACTATAAATTAATGTTTAAAATATAATAAAATGTAACTTATAAAAATTCAATTGTGTTTTGTGTGGTTCTATATAATGTTGTATAAGGTAGCACACCTGACTGATTTTATCTTGTAACAAATAAATTTTACGAACTGACGAACTGACTCTTCCTGTCAAGCAAAAAGTATATTCTCTATATCAATCAACTATCAATTCAATCCTGCGAATTGGTGTATGATCTGTAATATACACTATTTATAATTCTGACACAAGTTGTTTTCTGAATGTTTGTATACTTATCTATAAGTAGATGTTTTGCCTCGCTTGGGCACCAATGTTTGTTCCTTTGTAGTATGAGTGTTAGCCACTGTTCTAATACCGGTATATAGCCTATCTCGGGATCAATTTCAAATGCTGTATGCAAACTCGAATGTCGTCGTATCAATAATAGGTTGGCCTATCTCAGGCTTCAATATATTATCAGGCTTATTATTTATCAATAATAAGCTTCACTTGTGTAAGGCATTGTCATTGACTAATACAATCAGATGTCAGGAGCCGGATATACACGATTGGACGATTGCAATCTTGAATGCGTCTTGTACAGTTGATCTGATTGGCTCCTCATTCTATTAAAGGTATATAAAAATTTACTGTAACGTTACATGGTCTCAGAAGTAAAACTACATGTCTGTAACGCAACGATATAGACAATATTGTGATATTGCTGTAGGCTTGAGACTAGCGTGGGGGTATACATATAGAGCGGGTGAGGATTTGGAAGAGTCCCATTCTATGCTACTACTACTATTTACAATACAACAAGGGCGTAAGTAATTAAGTAATTGTCAGGGTATAAGTTTGTTAATAAGAATAGAAAAAGACAAATTCAGTGTGACTGGTCTGTTTGTGAGGGTTTGGATGAATCCTGTATTAACGAAGGTACATACTACTACAGGAGCATAACCAGATTAGTGATGGCAAATAAAAATGCCATAGAGAGGAGAGTTTTGTGCAATGTTTTGTTTTTACAGACCAAAACTTGGCGGTCAGTTGACAAACATGTAAAAGACGGTTCAATATACTAAGAATAGCCAAGAAATATTGGGAAATGGAGGAAAAGGAACATATCTCAAATCTTTTGATTTTGAATTTTTTGAATCTCTGAATTTTTCGAATTGTGGTTGGGGTTAGTGACAATAAATTGAGGGAGCAATTGAGTGATATTGAAAACTTAAATTTGGCCGCATCCATTATAACAACCAAACAATAGGTTTCTCTGCATGCCGAAACACCGAAATTAGTTGGGGAACAACCTGATGACAGCTTGGATTATGTAAGGCAGTCAGGTTCAGCAAAATATTGAAGAAAGGATCAAGGAAAACAAAGAACAAAGACCAAATGTTACATTTGCAACAAGGAGCATCATCCAAAGAAGAAATGTCCTGGTAAAGAATCAACCTGTTATGTGTGCAAAGCGAGAGGACATTGGGCTAGGGCTAAAGCATGCAAAGAGAAAAAGTTGAGTAAACAAAAGAAAACTGATGAAGTTATACTAGAATCGGAAAACTTGGGGAGTCTTTACTTGGTTTCTGAATTGGAATGATTAGGAGAAGTAACTCTAAAAAAAACATCACTGAGACTCAAAAAGCCTGAAGGTCACAGACTTAAAATTACACTCAGAATCGATAAAGTATAAAATTGATACTGGCGCTACTCTAGCAGCTGTTCCTTCAAGTATGAGTGGACGGGTCCAAAATATTACGCATCTTAAAACAATTTTAAGGAGGGCGTAATCATAAGTTAATTTTGACAGGTCAAGCCGAGGCGACATTGAGCTCCTCAAATTCTCAAGTGCAAGAAACTATATATCTTGTTAAAAACCTAGTGACAACCCTGTGAGGTAAACCGGCAATTGCAAAGTTAGGTCCATAGATATAGTAAACCCTAGATTGGCGAATAGCTATTATTACAATGGAGAAAAAGGGAGGCCTATAATTAACTGTTGTTTTCACGACGTTATGTAGTAGTCATGTGCATCACAGCATCAATGCTTTCAATTGAGCAATAAGTTTAGTAGTGGAAGCACGCTTGGCATGCTAGATTTTAAGTCATAAACGTAACAATAAAACCAAATTCTTAGTGAAACGTCATCAGATAAGACTACAACACCCCAGGTATATCCTGAATTTCCCATAACAAGACAGAACTTCAACTCAAAACAAGAAGTTCTCAACAATATCATAAGCTATCTATGCTGATTAAAGACACCAAGCTGAAAGCTGCTAGTGGAGAATAATAGGAAAATCATCATCAGTTTGTCATTCGTTTTGAGTCAGCAGCCAAATCTGTACATGAATCAGGCATTACTCAATATCTTTTCAGCAACTACCCTTACATCAACTACTTCCTAACCTTTAAGATCAACCAGGATCACATTGAGATCCTGTTTTCCACAATACGATCTAAGGGTGGGTATAACAATAACCCGGATGTGCAGTGCTTTAGATCTGCACTTCGAGCACTGTTCATAAAAGCAGATATCACACCAAGTTCCAATGTTAACCGTATTGATCTGGATGTGAGCAGGGCTGAAAAAACTGGCCATCTCCTGCTACATTCTCTGGTTAGAAAGAAAAAGAAGAGACAAAAGCTGAGGAAGGTGAAGATGAGGAGTTCGGTGATGAGGATTTTTTTTCTAACTCAAATGTGATGAGTGTATCAAGTTCTTGACCAATGTAGAAGTAGTGGGAAGTAGAAATAGTGATGACATAACCCTAATATCAATTAAAAACAGAGGAGGATTGGTGACCAGATTGATAGGCCGAATATGTATTGCTGCAGAAAAGTGCCTACGTTCACACATGGAGATTTATGGTATCACACAGAGAGCTTTTAAACAAGTAACATCACAGACAATAACATATATGTCTTATTACATAACTTCAATCAAGGTTTTACATGTACAGTGCATGCCAACAGTCTACTCAAAACTATAGTAAATTGCTATACTAAAATCAGAATACACCTGCCGCTTCAAAGCAGGAATCTAGTTCAACCAACCTTAGACAAAAACTATCTCGTCTAGTTATTTTCAGTCATGTCTAATGGGTGTTTAATACAGTGGTCCAGCGTAACTGCTTCTATATCTCATTTGATTCATTAGTTTGTTATTAGTTTAATTTCTATTTGGTCACTCTTCGTATTATCAATGATATAGAAGCTTCTAAATTATTGGTATTATTCATTACCATGCATGTAACGTTCTTGTGTTTCTCATCCAAAGTCATTACAGTCATACTTCGACTTACTAGCTTAATGCGTTTCGAGACTGAGCTTGTATGTCAATTTACTCGCATGTTGGTGCAATTTATTTATATATAGAACAATTAAATATATATTGATTGGTTTCCATACTCTAAAAATGCAAATAAAACACGCAAAACAATATATTGTTACAAAAAGAACATGTTGGTTATTGTCCTAACTTACCACATGCTTTCAAAAAGCAACAAATAAAAAATAATGCAAGGAAATGTGATTAATTAAAATGTAAAATTAAATACATACAATAGCAGCTAACGCTAGCATTTTCTAGAAAGGGAGAGATAAGTTATCCTTCATTACAACAGTTGACTTTGATAAATTTGGATTTCATTCAAGTCTTAAAGACAAACTTAAAAGCAAACCTAAAAGCAAACTTTAATCTTTAACTTAACATAATTAAAATTTCTTCGGCGTTCATAGTTTTAAGTTTCTTGCTGGTTAGCGATTTTTTCTTTTGTTTCGCTCCCACGACCAGGCGGCCGTTTTAAGAGAAACCTATCTAAAGGCGTTTGCCTTTGTTGCCCTTTTAACATGTTGCAATCAGGACGAACACAGGTGTCATCACCATGGGTTAATGCACGACCACTAGCCAACTTGTCCAAATGTCTATTTTTTATAGTCTTGATAGATAGCACCGGCCTTTTTACGTAGCATCGTTTTAGTTACGCAGTCACCGGCCAATTGTTTGTCTTTTATCCAAAGCCTAAGCAGTCTCTCCATCAGTGGTCGTGAAGATCGCTGCGTCGTTTAGAAACTATGGTTAGTCCTTTTGCAAACTAAATGCCTTGAATATAATCCTTGTGTTTGATATATGTGGGTGTATTTCTGTCATATTGCTGAGCTAGCTCAATCACGTATACATATTTTGCATATTTTTCAATAATCTTCCAATTAATATAGATTGTTATCATTCGCTTTTTCTTTGCATTATGTATCATTTTACTGGCAAACTTTCGGTCTACACATGGTACTTTTTTACTGCACTGAAAATCGCGCACAAAAAACATGGTACCAAAGTATAATCTGAGCAGTTGAAAAATACAGAGTGATGCTGTTCTCATAAAACACCTCCAAAATACTTGGCAACTGACTCATGTGCTTGTATCTCAAACATGGCTCGTATGTTAGTGCTAAAACTTGCTTAAAAGCTGGCTCGTACCTCAAGTTTCTCGTATGTTTCTCGTAAGTTTCTAGTATTACTGTAAATAAGTTTTACACATTTCCAATAGAATATGCAGTCTCAGATGCACAAATATGGAAAAATTGAGCAGTTTTTAGTGCTAAAGCAATAGGAGTTAATAAATCAGCTGATGTGCTTTGCACATCACCATGACGTTGCGTTATGCTAATTATAGGCCTCACTTGTTTTGATTATTCGCATATCTAGGGTTTACTATATCTATGGTTAGGTCTAATTAATTTTACGGACAGCAATGAGACTGATGTGAAGAAAGAGTGGATCAAGAGGTATCCCAAATTATTTACATGTCTAAGTTCGATGGACGCAGAAGTAAAAATCACAATAAATGATAACGTTACTCTGTTTTACAATCAGTTCCTGGATGGAAAGCGGCAGCTAGGAAACAGCTGTTGCTGGAGTGATTTGTATGGGCATTCTATCTGAACAGAAGATAGATGTAAAGAGCTTCAGGAAGGAAATTTAAGGAAGATCAAAGACACAAACAGGCTGCATGTTATAACAGTAGGCATGCAGCTCGAACCAGACGCCCCATCGGTATTCAACAACAGGTGGTCATTCAAAAGAAAGGCAAATCTCCAACACAGGTGAATGTTATTGGAACTCGAAGAAAAGAAATAGTGGCTGTTGGATCTCCAAGGAACTTGCTGTGCAAAAACAGAGCTAATGTATATAGATAACCTATGTAGAAAGACGTAGAAGATAGCTCAGGTGTACCATACTCGGAATCACTAAGCAGTCCTAGAATAGATATGAGGACTTACAGAGCAAGTAATGAGAGTGTAACTTAAGACGGAGCTAAATCTGTGCCCAGGACTCCTTCATTTCAAAGTCTAGTCGCAGCGAAACCCGCGGAGCACAACAGGCTTAATAATAATAACAGAGCACTGAGAACTCTAGAAAGGAAGACCCGATATGGGAGACAAATAACCCAGCAGGTTGAACTTATAACTTTGTTGTTTTAGTTTCAGGTACATAGTAGGTTTGTTTCTGTTGTATTCAGGATATGAAGACTAGAGTATTGGGCAATTTAATTGTAAGGGAGTTGAACGACCCCTCATGAAATATTATATCTATCTCAGGAGCAAACTGGGTGCATTTGTTACGGCGTCTATCTAGCAACTTAGGTGTTTTTAGGGATTCAAACACATACATACATATCGGTCTTGTTAGATTTACAATAATTGATGAGGACAGAAAATGTGTGGCTATAGAATATCTTTATGGCATTCCACAAGAAATGTTAAGGCCAACGAGAAAGATGGTACAAGCAAATAACATTTTTGTAACATTACGCATTATTTATCCCATCTGCTTAAACACTTATAACAATAATACCACCACAAAATGTGAAAAGTACACTGAGCTTATAAGAAACCTGGTTATGGTACAAAACTCAAGAATTGTAAATATGAATATGTCAGGAGGTTGGGCAACTCTTGATATGCATAAAAGAGTATTTACGAAAAGACATTATTCTTATGCTTCCAGAAGTCATTTTCTCAGAGATGGGCTACATCCTAGTCTTTTGATAACTGAAGACTGGAAAAAGAAATTGGACGTGTCAATAGAATAAAGAGTATGAAAGTGACAAGTAAATTAAATAAAAGTCCAAAAAAACCCATCAAAAGTATATATATATTTCTTATGATGTTACTGGCTAGTTTATAGATATATAACTACAGTAACTAATGCCTAACATTAGCACTAATGCAGTTTAATTCAGTTCAAAGAAGAGGTTGCAGTAAGCGCGTGTTGGCATTCTATTTGAGTGATCAACTAGCAAGCCAGTTGACAAAATTTGTATATAGATCATTGCATTTATGAGGCAGTTTGGATATTGGATTTTTTATCTGGTGAACAATTCGCAGTATTGTATCTCTTATTTATATGTGATGGTGCGGGGGGGGGGGGGGGGGGAGTGGGGATGGCTTTTGGTTACAGTGAGGTGTGTTGGCACCATAAAGACACCACATAGAAGGAGCTTGAGGGAAAGGTGTAAGGCATTGTCATTGACTAATACAATTCGATGTCAGGAGCCGGATATACAAAATTGGATATTCACCATCTTAAATGTTTCTTGTACACTTGATCTGATTGGCTCTTCAATCTACTAACGGTATTCAAACATTTTATGTAACCTTACAACTAACTTGGGCTTAAAATGAATGAAAAAAATCATTCAAATAGTTTGCAGTATAATAAATGCATATCTTGTCAAATGAGCGATAGAAAGGTGTCCTCAGAAGCGTTTAAGTATTATCGTAGTACTCAGCCAAATGGCCTTATCTCCTCGTAGTAGGAAGGGTTATACAAGTTTCCTCATCTGACCGGCTTATGATTTATTCACTTTCAGAGGCTTCTTTTATGCAAGACGTTTGAGAATAACAACTTTTATTTGGTTGTCAACATTTTTCTAACGTTGTGCAATTGCTGACTACACATATCGCAACCAATCAGTTGCGGCAGAGCGTTTAAGCTCATCTTTTTGAGAAGCCCATGATTTTTGAAAAACTTAACCAATTTTCTGACCATGGAATTTACAAAAGTGTCTCTATCTTTTTTTTCAACTTCAAAACTTTAGGAAAGTTTCTGGAATATGTATTATGATCAATTATTCCTGGTTTTCAGAATGTTATATTTTTAAAAACATTATTTTAGCTATGAAAAATTATTAAAGCTTAATTTTCAAAGACTTTGCTTACTACTAGAAGCTAGCTTCTTGGGAAAATCCATGATTAAATGGAATCCCATAAAGGCATAATTGATATATAGGATTGCTTTCCATGAGTTTGATAATTTCCGATGACTGCTTTGATATTGCCAGTGTACAATAAAATAAAAACCAACACAATACATAAAATTTACAGCTAGCATAAAGCGAAAGGCATAAAGTGCAAATATTAAAAGTAAACTCAAGTTATGCAGTTATTGTTTATATGACATACTCAATATTTTCGTTGTAGCTCGGGGATGTATGCATGGAGGCTCTTTTCTACTCTGTATAGGCTCTATATAAAAATCAACAGCTGTTTCCTTCTCGCGTCTCTCTTTCCGATGTTAATGCACAATTTTGATGTCTTATGTTGAATCTGAATAAATATATAAATAAATGTACCTAATTATATATTATGGTGGGATACAGTGACTTGTTGTTTTCCTGTCTAGTTAGCATCTGACGCCGTTTAGGCGGTCTATATGTTGGGTCTAAGATGAATAGGTCATTTAACTCCTTTTATGTGTGTACTGTTGTCATCATAAGTCATAGTAGTTTTTGGTTTCCTTGGCAACATAGGTCATCCTGTTTTCTCTCAGAACTGATATCTGTCAGATCTATCCATAATAATCACGGTGTTGTAAGCCACTTAAGCTATGTAGATAGTGATATACTGATTATCTTAACATTCACTATAATCACACCTTGTAAGAAATACGTTTTCATAACATACTTATTGATTGATTGGTAAGTGGTAAACTATTTATGTTTACGCTAAACTTGTCAGACAAATATCATTTAAAAATCTTTTAAATATGAATGTTAATCTTTTTTTCCGTCAAAGGCCCATTTAAAGTTTTTTTCCAAGTACACAGAGATGCAAGTATTATTGTCCTTCGCACTATTAATAATGTATTTCAACATGTTTTATAAAATACAACCAAACTCTTCATGTGAGCCGCATGTAAAATTTTTATCATGTTTATGGTACATAAGTGAGACAAGACACTACAATACTACCAGCTTAGCTTCTTTTTCTACTCTCAGAAATGATACAAAATTGAGGTCCGCAGTGCCGCAGTCCGCAGTGTGGTTTATCTGATTTTTCACGAGGTGACACAGTATACTTTAAAGAAAAGTGGTAAGAAATGTGAAAAAGTTGTTAACACAAACCATTAATAGTACAATTACTGTACAGATTAAGCAATTAACATGCGGTTTATCATTTGTATAGCCTAAAATCCCTATAACATAGACATTCTTGAAATGGATCAATTATGCTGCAGGACAGTTCAAAATAGTAGCAATTAACATACAAGTCAGTTGAAAACTCAGAGTGACTAAATAAAAGTTTTATACTAGTAAAGTTTTGATGCCAGAAACTAAGTTGAAGATGATAATGCTGGGTAATATACCTTTTAACAGTACAAAGGAATTGCCAAGAAACAGACCAGTTTGTTCTTTAACTTTAGATTACACTGTTTTAACATCATTCAACATTACAATAAGAATCATTTACAGACAGAGTGAATATTAACAACATGACAAAGACATGATACTTTTGATGGGAGTTGTCCCTTTTTTTAAATATATCTTTGCAGGTGCAAGATGCTGAACAATGGTATCACCTTACTAAGTAGTCAATGTTCACATTTATTAGGTCAGTCTTTGACAAAAAAAGTTGGCAGTGAGGCCTTTCATTTTTGCTTTTTGATTGTTATCCAATTCACTTATTGCAAAGATGAAGCTGCCTTTTTTCTTTGGTGTGGTTAAACTTTTATAAAATGACTTTTATAACCTTACAAAAAAACTTGTACTGTACCTAATCAAAATGCATCAGATTTTATAGTTTTATAACGTGATGCGTAGATCTGAGATGTTCTACTAAAAAGACTTGGCAAGCATGAAATAAGCTAATCCCTCATGTCTAACTAGTTATAATTTGCTTGATAAAAATATCATATAAAGGGAGTTGTCTGCTTTGTTTAACTTTGAGTTATCCTCTCTGCTAGAATAAGAAAAATAGGCTCCGCCTTGCAGTCGTAACGAACCAAGCAATCGCACATGCGATGTGTGATTGTAGGCACACGCGCGTTTCAACGCAGAATAGTTTTGTTCAAATCTTTTTGGTGAGTTAAAGTAAAAGAACTATTTCGCAAAAAACTGGAACACTAACTTTTCATTTCTTTTTTGACTGTGTCAGATAGCTTAAATATGTTTTACTAGCATTAAGTAGGTGGAATTGTTTGTGCATTACTCATAAATATTGACATCATATTTACAAGTTTAGCCGTTAGTGACGCGTTGTATAGTTAACACGATAATACAAAAGTCTTTGCCGGAACCTCAAAAATTTTTTGTTTGATTTTGTGAAAAGAGTTAGTTTGCTGGCAGTATAACTCGTTTTATTATTTTGATTTGGGTCGAAATGAAGTTTATATTTACGTATTTTGGTCGGCCTTGAATAATAATGAAACTGTTGCCTAATTTATGTGCAGATTACGCGTGTTAGCGTTCATCCATTACATAACTGTGCATGTATCAGAAATCTGAAAACGTGGTCGATTGTTGTGTTGTATTGCAACAGTAATAGTCTCTACACGCACTGTTTTTGTATTTTAGGCAAATTTTACAACAAGACAGTAACAAAATCGCTTAGCATTCAATATTTTTTGGTTTTTAATGCCACAATTGTTATTCTTGTATATTTAAAAACTAAACAACAACTGACTTACTACATAAGTGAGACAAGAGAGTAAATGATTATTACATAACAATTACATAACATATGAGTGAGTCAATATGAACAAAGAGTATGACAAAGGCTCTATACAAATACATGATAATGACGGTGGTCAAAGTAAAAAACTGGAACATATTCAACACTCCCACATAGTATTGACATGCACACTTATTAATCTGGTAGCCCCACGTTCTTCCGATGTACTCCAAAACGGTTTCTGCATAGGGGTTTAGTTAAGATATCGGCAGTAATATCAGCAGATGGACAGTATTTAATAATAATGTGTCCATTTGCAGCAACAATAACTCTTATCTTAATTGGCAGCGGCTCATCATTGACTTTTGTTTTTACAAAATGTTTTAAAACGGTAGGTACAGTGACAATACTCACCAATTTGTCGGTTACAAGTTAATATTGATTACATAATTTGGGCTATTTCTATCGAAGTTCGCCAAAATCTCCAGACATAAAAATTGTGAGGATGTAGTAATGCCATGAACATAGTAGCAAGTTTTATAGATAGCTCAGCTTATAGTTAATTAGATACTTATAACGATACAGATATGAATTTGTGATCGAGCATCACTAGTGTGCATGTGCCTTCATGAGCATGACAAACATTAGTGAAATACCTCAAATGAAAACAATTTTTTCTATCAATGTTTGTAAAGTAATTTCTTGACTGCTATTCCGCCTTCCTTTAAATGAGTTTACAAATAGCAGCGCTAGAGTTCCTTCACGAGTATAGCAACATGCGTAACCTAATCCAAATCGAAATAATTTTTTATAATATTTTAAAGAAACTCAAAAGTTAAATGCTTTTTTTATTATAAATAATAATCAAATATGCATAATTGATTATTAGGTCATATTTTGGGACTGACTAAAAGTATCAATAATTTGTTTAATGTTAAACATTTCACATTAAATAAAAAGATTATATAAGTAAACTCCTAAAACAGCCTATTTTCCTGTTGTTTCCAGTTTGTGGTCAGTCTGAGCGTATTCATGGACTTCACTTGCCGGTGACCAGTGTTAATATGCTCTAGACTCAAAATCACAAAATTCAAGCATTATACATGGATGGATAAAACTTGAACTACATTTCCATCTATATACAGTGGATATAAATTTAATGCTTATTTGTCATTTGTGGATCCGTCGTCCAAATGCTCAATTATAGGGCTTAAGTTTTAAGAATGAAAAAACCTCTTTGAACGGGATTTGAACTTGGAAACTCCAGTTTTACTGTCAGGCATTCTATCCACTACGCACAGCTTACTTACCATAATATAGAATAGTTTTGCACATGATTGTTACCAATCTCTAACAACAGGTAGTTAAAATACTCATGCTTCAGCTAACACACTTGAACTACTACAAAAAATATGTTTCCAGACTTCCCAAAAATGCTATAGGTATAGATATATGTCTATAACTAAACTTAATTGAACTTATAAAACAAAGAAATAGTAAAACACTTTAAAACCTCCATTTAAGATTAAAATAATAAATGCTGTATATGTTGATTGTAAATATTTTATTGTAAAAAAACCTTTTGTTGTCGCTGTACAATGACGGAAATGCAGCTAGTTTAATTATATACTTGAATATCCAACAACTTGAGATCTCGTACTTAAATAGCCAACAGAAGAATAGCCAATAAAAACAGCATTATCAATGTCTGTCTTACGATAACAAAACAAACATGGAATATTATTAAACCTAAACTAGGAATATTCAAACTATGGTTCTATTCTGATTACCTTTTTGCTTGCTTAACTTGAAAGTACTCTATCAGGTATTGCTAACAAGACTGGATTCATACATACAAATGACACGCATGGTAAACAATTTTCCGGTGTAAACTGGTTATATATAAACCGGTTATATATAAACTGGTTATATAAAGTAATGTACAGTAGAGGTTAGCATCTAAAGTGATCGTGGTGATTTCTTGTACTAAGTTCAGAGTATTTCTGTTCACAGCATTTACCATATACGCCACATTTTCACTGATCTCAAGTCAGGCCGATCCTTTTGCAGTGATTCTACTACGCCTGTTTACTGCTTGGTCCAAAAGTTAATCTCTCTTATTGTATTTATATTTCAGAACCTACAATTCTGAATCAATCCAATTGGTTGTTGAGCCATTTTATAGCTTACATCTCTTGAACACTGCTATAATGCTGTACACATCGTTTATCACATACTTTAACAAGTTAATCACTATTACACCATTATTATGTACTTATAGCACAAAAAGGAGAAGGTCAGTATAAGCCAGAAAGACTGGGAACTGTAATACTGAAAGTATAAAACACTGAAGCTGCCAAGGTATATCAAAACATAGAAAATCTATTGTGTCACTATGTTTATAGTGTATTTGAAAGGTTGACTTTAACCAATCACCGTCGCTGATCCTCGAATCAATATACTGTAAAATCTTTAATTGAAGGCCTCGGCACGGTATTTTTCAACCCATCCTTTATAGTGGCGGCCATTTGGAGGCGGCCTTCAATTAGAAGCTGGTGGTATATTTTTTAAATGGCTCATCAGATCTTTCGAAAGATGCATTTTGCCACATTACGGGCGAAGCGAATATCCCGAATGTTTCGCTCACCTTTTCTGGTGGAACGATATTAAACCTTTTGGATGCAATAAGACTGCTAACTTACCTCTAACTTGTCAAGATCTTTTAATACATATGCATCGAGAAACCAAGAAATATCACTACCAGTTGATATCTATTGCTTGCGATGATATTATAGCTTGTGTCCTTCTTTGCATTTTCAATTTTTGTTTCATTCTAAATTTGAAGACATATTTTTATTTTATATTTATATTTAACAATGCTGATCAAAAGTTTATTGCACTCATAAATATGTTTGCTATAGTTTGCAGCCAAAACTAGCTTTTTCTGTGCAATATATTTGGAGTTATGAGCTTTGATTCATTGTAAACCATGTTAAGATAGCTGCAAGGATGCTATTAAATAACATGTTACAAGTTTGCATATTTGTAAGTTATATAATGATAATCTATCAAATGATACAAATATATATTCATGAACAAGTGATATAGACGAACCACATTTATATTTAGAGCTGTAAAATGATTGAGTTAATTAACTCATTCGCACCCGACGCAAGTTAACTCGCTTATTTATAATGTTGCTAGGCACCCGACACGACTTACTTCGCCTCTGAAATTTACCTACTTCTTGTATCTTTATTTTTAAATTTTAAAAGAAAATTTTTGATTAGTTAGACAGGAAAAGTTCTTGCCAATCAGAAAAAGGTACAAACATGCTTCAATGATGTCCCGGGCAAAAGTTATAGCCAAAATGTTACGCCTTTATCGACATCTACCTAAACCGGAAATCATCATAATGACTTGGAATTTTATCCCTCGCGATCTTTTTTTCCATTTAAGAAGTAAATATGCCGATTCAGAAGTGGTAAGACAGTGAAAGACTGCATAAATCGGATCCAAAAATTATGTTTAACGTTTCAAAGTTTTTATTAACTTTAGATTTTGCCAATTTGAATCGTTATGCTCGAATAAAAATGAACTTTTCAGGCTGTCAGCTTTAGTCAGACGAAAGTTATCATTCAATTTCGATAGGATAATCTTGATTCTTAAAGCAGTATATGAAGTCTGAAAAGTCAAAAACAGAGTTATTGAACATAATTTTATTATTTGAAACATATTGGTGATGGTTTGTTTGAGTTATATTGCATTATTTGAGTCAATTAGATTTGCTATGCTTTATTTGAAAGATGATACTCACGAGGAGAAGTTCAAAATTCTAGCTTCATGATTTTCATGTTCATGACTAATTGTATATGTATGAATTACGTTGATAACTGTATATAGTATGTAATAAAAAGTAATTTTACTCAAACTTTGACTATTGGCAATTTTTCTGGTGCAAGTCTAACTTTGTTTCAACAAATAACAATTTTTTCCGAATCGGAAATTTTATGAAACCCCTTTTTTGATACACAACTCTATATGAATGAATATGAGTTGTTTATATGAATGTAATATCATTTGAAAGAGGAGACTTGATTGGTTTTTGTGAAATTTTAATGAGTAAATTATCTCAAGTCTGTCTCTTGTAGTAGTAACTTGAATTATGGCAACTTTCTGAAAAATAGGCAGTGTTTTGGGCTAATCGCCTTTCAGTTGTGATTGTGTTAAACGATTAACGCGATGAATACAAATATACCATTAACTCAGTTGAGCCAATTGATCTTCAAATAAAATGCAACCGAAGTGATGATCATGATGCGATTCATTTGTAATTGTTTAGTATATTGTTAAGGAATTTGCCGGCCTTTGCTCAGGCACGATCTAGATTGAAATAATATTGCATGAATTGTAAGAAAAGTGAGTATGGTTATTTGTTCATTTTATTCCGAAGGAGTTCCTCTTAGTCATGGAGCTGCGACTACTCTGCTCTCTTAGAGAGAGCACTTCCCTACATATACATATATATTTTTCCCAAACCGTATAATGGAACCAAGTAAGAAACTGTATAAGAATAAATGATTAAAGGTTGACTTGCAACAAAATTCACATTACCGTTATTTAATATGAAAATATTCACCATGTCTTACACTGTTGTGTTGTAGGTACAAAATATGTGGAAAGGTGATTACAAGCTCTTAAAAGTTCAAAATGAACATAAAATAGCAGCCACACGAGACCGCCGTAGTTTGGATTCCTTTTCCAAAACGGCTCAAATGGGATGTACATGTAGTTGTGAAAGATGGTTTCTGTTTACACTTTTTTGCAGCCTTATTCGTCGAAATATTTTCTTAAATGTACTTCACACATTCAATAAAACTATGTCTATTGTTCTTACTTGTCTATTTTATCGTCATCGTAATGCTGTCACTTTTAGCACTGATATCTTATAACTTACCATAAAAATTTGTTTGGTTTTTTAGCCTTAGCTTGAAGGCGTACATATCATTGTCTGATAATCATGACGCATCTGTTGGTCACTTTTAATAATCGGAAAGTGCTGCAGAAATTATTTGCAAAGTGTTGGGTCGCATCATCAGATTACGACTTGCCGATTAGACCAGGCCGAAACAAAACTGTAAAGTAGCGAGCATCTATATTTGATACGGGGTCTTCGGTAAAACCCGAAGTGTTTGTCATAAACTAGTATGACGATAAGTTTTATATTGAGCTTTGTATTGGCCTTTCAATTCACATGAGAAAATACGTGACAAGACGATAACCAAATCTCGTGGTTACGTCATCGAAATAAAGAGATTCCAATCTACGGCGGCTTTTCGTTTTTGGGCTTTTAAAAGCTTGTAATCACATTTCCATTTATTTCGCACTTACAACACAACAGAGTAAGACATGGTGATTCTGTTGATACTAAATAATTGTAATGTTATTTTTGTTGCAAGTCAACCTTTAATAGACTCGCTGACACTTTGGTTTAATTACGGCCAAAATAATGAAGTATTAGTGATAAGACACAAGTCATAATAAAGACAACCACAATGTGCAAAAATATATAACAGATGTTAATTGCAAGTAAAACCCATAATAAAGACAGACACATTATGCAATATATATATAAAAGTAGTTATATGTGACTATGTAAAGTATAACAAATAAATTCGTGGTCTGGCGTTCGCCACAATTTAACATTAACATAGCAGGTTACCATCGTTTAATTTACTAATAAATGAATATTACCGGCAACACTGTTTTACCAATTAGATACGACCACAATTATTTTGCACTCTACTATGAAAACATGAAGTGACTCACTAACATAAAACTTGCTTATATAATACAAAGACACAAACGCCGTGTCAAGGTTGTTAGTCGTTTGAACATGTTTCTAGGTAATGGCAACAAAAGTGATTTCAATATAATTCATTTTTTTACCGACTATGTTTTGTTTAAATTTGAAGGTTTTTTAGGTAAATCATACATTTATCTTCAGTATTAAAAAAAATCGATCGTATTCCAGCTTTAGATGGATAGTAATATAAGATTGACATTTTATTGGAACATGAAAGCAGAAAAATGTCCTCCGTACTAGGTAGCGCATTTTCATATGTTATTGAAAGCATAACAAGAAAGTTAAGTGCAATATATGCCAAAAAGAGTTTGCCTACCACCACAGTACATCATCATTAAGCCATAACTGTCCCAACTTTTATTGTATTTTCTAGGTAAATCAGACACACTGATTCTGATTTTGTACTCAAAATAAAGATTGGTCCACTAAGCTTCAAAGTCATGAAGGTTTTTTAAAGCATTTCAATATCTGTCTCGAAACCAACGCAATTGGCATAACAAGCTCCGCCCATACATATGTGACGTAGCCTAGCTTTTTAGGAACGGAACTTAGGGACGTTTAGTCCGATTTAGAATAATAGAGGTGATTGTCTTAAAACCCATTATTATCTAAATTCATCTTGTAAAATAATCTCAGTATTTTATGAAAGGTAGATAATCTATTTAAAGTTGCTCGTAGCTTGTACTATGTTTAATAGGCTGAACGCCGAGAAAATTGAGCTCGAAAGGGCGTGATTTTATCAGAAGCTAGCGTTGTTATCACGCTTTTTTAAGCTCATTGTTAAATGTGCAATGTTAAATAGCTTATCTACCTTTCAGAAAAAAACTGAGATTGTTTTGAAAGCGGAATTTACATAATAATATGTTTTACCATGCCCATCTCTATCATTCTAAATCGGACTAAACATCCCTAACTTCCGTTCCTAAAAAACTATTCTTCGAAGTATTAAGACCATGTTAAACAATAAACTACTATTAGCCTGAGACAGTTAGTAATTATTTCATGGCTTTGCTTTGATTATTCACCTATTATCGTAAATTTAAACCATTTTGGATATATGTTGGCTTCTTTGAAGTATAAAGACTGCGTTAAACAAGGAACTACTATTAGCTTGAGACAGGTAGTAATATATTATTATTTCTATGGTGTTGCTGTCAAAGTTTTAGCAAACAAAAAGCAAAAAGCGCTGGGGTTTGACATATAATTTTGAAAGGTATTAAGCAGCCAGTAGATGTTTGTGTCATCGTATGGAACAATCAGAACACAATTACCTGAGCAAATAATGCAAATATTTTTGTTTCGAAATTGTTAATCTTTGTTTCTACACAAATTATAAATGTGGCTCGTTTTTTCACTTGTTCTTAATTATATATTTATAGCATATGATAGATTATTATTATACAACATATAAATTTTAAAATTTATAGCAAATTATTTGATAGGATCTTTTCATCAGCCTTAACTCGGCTTGCTATGAAGAGACCTTTTATATCGCTCATAAAAGCCAGTTTTGGCTGCAAGCTGTAGCAAGCATATCAGTGAGTGCAATGACCTTTTATGCAACATTGTTAACTATAGTTCTAAAATGAAAAATGTACCTTCAAATTTGGAATGAAATGAAAAATTTTAAGCTCTAAAAATTGCAAAGCATCGCACAGGCTATAATATCATCCAGTTTCTCCAAAAGAGTGCAAAATGTAGACAACATTTGCCCTGCCCGTAAAAGGGTTAAATGTACCTTCCCAAATGCTGATGAGCTATTTGAAGAATACAAAGCCAGCCTCTATTTGAATACCACCTCCACTTGACAGCTTTTAGTGGGAGAGGGGTAAAAATTAGGCGCCACTGCATTAAAATATAGGTTTTATGGTATCTTTTTGTAATAATAAGTTTCTATTTTAATGTTTGTCATTATCTGCCCAACTACAACAATAATTGTCCTTTAAATTTAGGAGTAAACTTTATTCATAAAAAACTAGTCCTCCGCAATCGCTTACATGGAAACACGGATGTTACCTAATCTATTCTTACACTTTTTTCTTGTTTAGATAAACTGATCTCTTCATATAATGCCTGCCATGAACACTTTGTTAGTAAATCCAAAGAAAGAAGCAGATGATTTGAGTGACAGCCTCTATCCAACCGGTTAGTTAGAGAGTTTCATTAAACTATGTTTATTATAAAGATTGTCCGTGAAAATTTTTGCAATATATGTATTCACCTTTTCATACCCATTTCTTTTGTAGGCATTTCGTCTATAGCCATGTTATCTGTACCAATTTTCTATTCATCAATGTCCTCTGTAGCCATACTTACTTGTTCGTTTTCTCTATTTCTATTTCCTCTATATCCATGTTTTCTATAAGTCTGACCGCTATTGTTATTGTTGTGTCTAGTATGGCTATATTTTCAGTAGATATAACATAACACTTTTAATTGAACGCCAACCTCTTGGATTGCAACCTTTATTTGAACTGCACCTCCTTTTGACCGCCAATATAAGAGAACAGTTGAAAAATCAAGCACCACCCTTAAATTCACTGCCAACCCTATTTGACCACTATTTTGACACTATTTGATCCATATGAATCCATAATACCAAGTGATCGGTAGAAAATTGTCCTCAAAATTGTACTAATAATGACTCGGTTACATCGATAGCAATTAATTCTTTTGTTGCTTCTGTTCATATCGAAGTCCAGTTTTTGACTCCAAATGTATTCATCGTTTTTTTCATTAAAACTTTAAAGGCAACATCATAGAAATAATTAATATCTGTATCAGGCTAAAGGTGTGGTCACACGAGCACCGAACCGACGTAGGATCAGTTCGAAGGCTGGTTCAGTTCGTGGCACATGTCACACGGCATCCGAAGTCACTTCGCTTCCTAGATACCATATGTATAGAGACAGGACACGGTTTTATTAGTAGTTGTTATGTATTTGAGTTAAATATTTCTATTGTAAACAAAAAACTTTGAGGAACAGGTATAATTTATAATTACACAGCAGATTTATCAGAAAATCGTTCAGCTGCTCAAAATAAATTACTTTTGATACAAAGATTTTGCCAACCCTACCCATCAACATAATTATATTTTTTTATTAACATATGAATGTTTTTCTATGCTGAGTACATAACAAACAAAAACAGTCTTTATCATAGTACTGTGGTTTTACATAAATAAATCAGTCAACGATACTTCATCAGGATGAATATGACACATTACTTATTTTCTACACGAAAGAAAATAACAACCATTATCTTACATTTATGCAAAACTTAAGTGCAACATCTTACATTTATGCAACACAATCACAAGTCCGGGTGAACTAGTCTCGCTAGAATTCTAGAATTTTAACCAGCATATAAGAGCAAGGGTTCGGCCACAAAATTTCGAGCAGTACCGAAATGGTTTGTTTCGGCTAGAAATGTCTTTGGCCGAAATTTTTACAGCTGAGAACGACGTCGTTTTGCGTCATTTAGTTCGGTTCGGTGCTCGTGTGACCTTGCCTTAATAGTGGTTGCTTGTTTAATGTGGTTCTGATACTTCGATGTATGTGAAAAACGGTTTACATTTATGATGGTATATGAACGACTAGTTTTAGGCTAAAACTTGCGCTTTGCGATGCAGCTAAAAGTTTATCGCTTGCGTGAAATGCAACGCGTAAATGTTTTGCTCCGGTAAAAGAGATGTTTGGGCGCTAGTCAATTGTTCATGAGTATATATTTGTAGCGTTTTAAAAATTATTATTTTTCAACTTAAAAATTCAAGCCAGTGTATTGTAACTACACACTACTCTAATGTGATGGTTTAACCAGCCAGCTTAAAGTACTGTTTAGGCTGGTCCTTTTGTGTAGCTCCACTAAATCAATGTTTGTGGGTAGTGAATTACAAATACATTATATTGTAGATATCGAGGTTAAAGTGGAAGCCTATGATGCATCAGTGGACACAGACAGTGATGAAGGTAATTCTATTGAAGAATTTTTTTCATGAAATTCATGACATCTTATTTTATTATATATGTGAAAAACTTCTCCTTATCACTCTCTATAGATGAACTTTCATAAATATTGCAGAAGTTGCAGAAATAAAAACAGAACCAAGATATGATGGTGGTCCTGATAACCTCTACCCAACTGGTTAGTTTAAGATTAATTAAATTGTAGTGATAACTGGTGATAAGCTTTGACAGGTGCTTGTGAATTGAATGGTTAAACTAGTTTATTGTACTAAAGGTGATATACAGTTGTACTTTGTTTGTTGGACTAACACAAACTAGTTGTGTCAGTACATTGATAATTGTGCACTGTATATTAAACAGATATAATTGTCTCATACATACCACTAGTGCACAATATGGGTACAGTATGCATATACAGTATATATGAGTGAGTACAAGATGATTATATCCACAATAGGTTACAGTATATTCATAGACATATTAACTATACTTGTAGTTAATATAGTATAAAATAGTATAGGTAATAAGTGTATGATTATGATATTGACCTTTTGAAGAGCGTAGCGTGATTTATGTTACCTATATTCTGCCCTTTCCGACAGCAAGACTGAAATTGCTGTCGCAGGCTTAGCATTTCTTTTAATCGTTTAGGTGCGATTTTTGCATTTCCACATAAAAGCTTACGTGGCTTCTTTGAATCTGCAATGGCTCAGAATTGGTGAAAGTTAAAGGTTGACTTGCAACAAAATTTACATTACAGTTATTTGATATCAACAGATTCACCATGTCTTACTCTGCTGTGTTGAACGTACAAAATCTATGGAAATGTGATTACAAGCTCTTAAAAGCTCAAAAACGAACATTTAATCGCAGCCATCACAAAAACACCGTAGTTTGGAGTCTCTTTATTTGGCTGATGTACTCCAACAGTTCGGTTATTGTTTTGACACGAGATGTTATCACGTCAAGTTAAAGGCCAATAAAAGGTTCGATATAAAACTTTGCACTAGATTATGACAAATAATTTGGGTTCTACCGGAAAGCCTCTATCAAATATAAATGCTCGCTACTTCGCAGTATTGTTTCAACCTGGTGTAATCATCTAGTCGTAATCTGATCATGTGACCTATACTTTCTGCCAAATCGCGCGAACAGTTTCTGGAGAATTTTTCGACTATCACATGTGACCAGGCGGCTCAGCATGTTCATCAGAGGATGATATGCACTTCTTCGAGCTAAGGTTGAAAAAAAAGATATCATTGCTCATTTTACAGCTTTAAAGTTATGATGAAATAGATGCGCAAGGACAGTTTCTACGACAGCTTTGGTGATGGTTGCGATTAACTGTTCGTTTTTGAGGTTTTAAGATCTTGTAATCACATTTCCAGAGATTTTGCACCTTCAATACAGCAGAGTAAGACATGGTAAATCTGTTGATATCAAATAATTGTAATGTGAGTTTTGTTGCAAGTAAACCTTCAATGACCGATGAATGAACATGAAGTGTTTACAAAATATCTACAAACCTGATATATTCGCAGTAGAAATGAAAACGATGCTTTGGTTTGCAATTTTTTTATTACAGTATCAAAACAACACCAAAAAGTACTATTAAATAAAAGAAAAATGATCGTTTTCTACAAAAATGGTGTCTCTTTTGTTAACGAGCGCATGTGCAAACGGCTTGATGATGTCGAAAAAAGGATGGATATCGCTTTGGATAGTTGCTTTTATTTGTATTTTGCTTTGGATAGAAGCACTTATTTGTTAGGCGATCTTATATTTTTCGGAGCTCAACTTCCGGTTGGTTTTATATCCCATTTGTGTTATATAACTCTAGTTGTTTATTTTTCTTCTCCGGCTTGCCTGTTTTTGCCTTGCCGTTTTGGCTGACTCGCTTTTACCTTCACTTTTAAACGTAAGCCACTTTTTTACCTGCCGTTTTCAAACTTTTTACACTGATCTGATGGGAAAACCTGAGCGCTGCTCTTCTTGAAAGTGGCCTAGCTTTTGAGCAATGCCAATTAGCTGACGCATCAGGAGCCATCTCATAGTTCAAAACTGTCTCTTATCTCAAAGCAAAATTTTGCTTGTGGGAGGAAGAGAAAAGGAAGGAGAACTCCCAAAAATAAACTGGTGTTCCACAGTAATAATAGTAGTTTGGTGGCCACAGAGTGTTTTCATGTCAACAGGGTGCAGCGGATGGGGTCTCTGGTAGCTTAATACATTCAGCATGTTTCTAATTTAGTCATTATTAATCTGGTCCCCCTACTACCACTATTTTAGTTGATAAGCTGGGAGTAATTGCCCATTGAATGGTGAGTAGTAATACAAAAATAAGATATTTGTTACGCCGTGTGCAATCAGTCGAATCAGCTAGTCAGAGCCATAGACTTACAGTTACATCATATTGTAGTACGAGGGTCTTAAATGACGCCAATGACAATTAGGTTTGTAGTCTGTTTCCGGTCTCGCCCAGCGTCTTGTCAGCGTTGGTAGCAGCAGTCGAAAACTTTAATTTACTTTTTATACTAATTTCCAAAGATAGCTATCATGGATTGCGTAATTCACTATAATCAATCACCACATTTTAGTGAGCTAATAAGTCTTATTAAAAGCAAAAACCAATAATCAAGCGTTTTTGCGAGTTGTGGAGCACCATCTACAAAGTGCCTGAGCGATCCATACCAAAAATATTCAAGTCATTCTAACAGCTCGCGCAGCTCAACTCGTGAAAATACCACGCTGGATGTTGGATGCGGTTTGCCAGCGAATAAAAGTATCAGTGAGCTTTTCAAGTTACAAATAATCTCAAGCCTCCTGAGGAAATTAAGGTGAGAAAATAGCAAATTAATTTTACTTTGTCCATATAATAAATAATCGAATGCATATCAATCAACGGGTGGATGTGTTCCTCCATTGAAGCATTATACATTCTCTTCACTTAATCATTTATTTTTCAAAGGAATGCAGCTTATTTTTAGACTATCATTTGTTGGTGTCACCCGTATCAATGAGTGGTAACTGCAGATATTAGATTTCAATATATGATTGTCAAAAGTTGATTGTCCTATCTCCACATCTTACATCTAAGTAGCCACAACAAGCTACTGTTTCTTTTTTATTAGATATCATTGCCATATCGTCTATATTTTTGCAACTACAGATTTCTGTTGAATCTGGAATACCTCCGCTCGTAAGCTCAACGCCTACCAAGTTCCTTCGATTTTCAGCCTGAACCCTCAACACACGGCTGTTCTTCCCAAAATATGTGTTGTATGCAAATCAGAAACAAAGCTAGTGGAAGATACTGTTACACACAAACGTGTTAATGACATTCTATGTATGATTGATCGGAAAGATGATGCTGGTAAGTTGAAACAGTTATCAAAGCCTGTGTCATATATCACTTTGTACATGAGCATGACTTAATAATGTGCTTGGCCTCAAAGTTCTTTTATGCATGATAGTATGATTTGTTGTCTTATGTTTTGCTTGGTTATTGCAAATATGAAAGTTCAAAAGCATTTTTTTGTGATGTAATCTCTACAGATAGGTTGCTAGAAGCAGCCATGCTAACGCTACTGCAAGATAAATGTATAGCTAAAGAGGTCCACTACCATCGTTCCTGCAAAAGGGAATATTGTCTAATAGTGTATGCGCAAACAATTTCCTCCACAAGTGAAAATCAGTGAGTGTAGCTCACAATATTTGATGAAATGCATAGAGCTCAACTGATTCTTCCAAAAACAATTTGTAGTATGGCATACTATCAAATTATTACCGCGATCAATCCCATTGGACATTCAGTTAGCTATGACTCTCCTCTTCGCTTCAGAGACTTCACTGGCCAATCAGCAAAAATATCAAAAACATTTGGCATTGCTGATACGTTTTAGGCACAGTATTACCGCGCTTGTCTATGACAATATTGATTTCTCTGAGCAAACCCTGAGTGGTCTGGAACTACCCGATTCACCAATGGTATCGCATTTCAGTCAATATCATGCCCATTACAGACTGTTTACCCTTGTCAACATGAAATAGTTTGCCCAGCACTGAGAAGATCAACAAAATATTAAGGAAATTTCAAGAAACCCCTGCAAATTTAGAGCCATTTCTTTTGGCTGCCAAAAAGGTCCTGCACTGACAACTGCAGAAATCATCAGCGCTCACGATGCTCCAACACAAAGCTCTACGTACTCATTTACCAAATAACTGCTATACATCATTGCCAAACATAACAGCCCACCTGGTTCCTTTCCAGGTTGGACAGGATTCAATATCCAGCTTTCATCTCCACTGCCAACATCTCAGCTATCCTATCTCCCAGTGATCAGGGCCTCGCCTACAGAGTTGTCGACAGTAAAATGCATTTTGGTCAATGCTATTCAGATTGCAGACCTTCTTGAAGCTGAAAACGTCTTTGATGTATTTGATCAAGCATTCTATGCTAAGGCACAGCAGATTCACTGGTAATACCGTACATTCAGCAAACGTCTGGTAATAAGGATAGGAGAATTTCACACTGCAATGCCTTTTTTAGGAGTGCTTGGCAAGCGATTTTCCATGTCTGGGCTTGAAGATATCTTTCTAAAGTCCAATGTCTGTGCAAGTGGCTCAGTGAGCAGTTTGTTATCTGGCGGCATGTACAACAGAAGCGTACGATGTCATAAACTGCTATACGAAGCTTTGGCACGCATGCAGCTTTTCAAGTTTCTTTCATCGCAAGAAAAAACCGAGATATTTCTGATAGACTTGTTAGTCTCTCAAATGGTATGCTCCAAAATCCAGATACCATATCAGAGCTAGAAAACTTTGAAGAAGAGTTTTCTTTATCATGTTAAGGGTGCGGTGTGTTGAAAGCCCCACTTACAGATTTTGGAATGGGTACTTGGAGATGGTACACCTACTGCTCAATTTTCTCCGAGCTACATGAGAGAGCGATTGGCAGAAGCACTCCGTACAGTGCGACTAATGTTGAAATATTTCTTTGCCTACAACATATGCTATACAACTATGCCTACAACTATGCCAGGTTATTATGATGGACCAGTTGAATGAATTTTCAAGAAGACATACGGTGTACACACCAACATAGAGCTGTGCATTGTTTATTGTGCATTCATTCACGTTGTATGCTTACCACCTACAGGTAAGCCACTGTATACTGGCCTGAGATGAATAGCATAGAAAAATCCCATCCATGGCTGGCATCTCAGCTCCAGAAGGCATCTGGCTCATGCATGGTATGCCAACACTTCAACCATGGGTTTAACTCGGTGGCCGCTGACCAAGTAATCGAACAAACTATCAATCATGAGTCGAAGGCTCGCGGGGCATTAAAAGCATAGCGCTTACTAAAAGCAAGTTACAATTAACCATCAGAACTTAATTGAGCCTCAGCTAATCCCTGCTATTATTATTTTGTGCATGAAAGCTTCTATTTTATTTGCACTCATGAGTGGTTAAATGTGACTGACTCTCTGTCTTTAGGGTTGATCGAATGAGGGTTCTTGCTCATCGTGGTAAAGCAGCTGTAACACAGTGCTGTGAAGTTCTAGGTGAAGTCAGTAGTGGGTTGCAGTTTACAAAGACTTAGATGATTCACGGTATGCTTCTTTTGTATCTTATCCATCCATTGGCCATTTACCAAATGAATGCGTCTGCATACTCAAACTGCAAGTACAGTAATTAATTTACAGTAAATACATTGTATATTACATATAATTCTCATTTGTACAGTAGCCTATGGCTTGCATAACTTCAGTCATGATTTTCACTCAATTGCATTTTCAGAGTCAAAGAAGATGAAAAGGCTAGCAACAACCTTATTGATACCGTTGAGTCAATGATCAACCCCTTGACACATCATCAAGCCACTCTCGTTTCACTCAGCTCTGGCGCTACAGCCAATGCAACTCAACAGCAGTCTTTTGTTAGCTGATATGATAGGCGAAACTCAAGTTCAGTCATATCTAAAAGAGCATTTGCAAGATGAGTAGGGTTGTATATTCAGTACAATCAAGAAAAACGGACTTCAAACTTTTGCAACAGCTCTTAAGAACGCAACCAACAAAGCCTGTCAAAAAAAGCACCATTGCTAATCGGAATATCTTCGGTCGATTGCTTGTGGTCAGCATGCAGCGACATATAGACATGAACATAATCCTTGGCTGCTTACTGTCGTCTACACCACCAGCCCTTTCATCACGTGATGGAGCTGGGCTTGACAAATGTGTAAAAGCTCATCTTCTTCGTGGAATTGAAAGCCACTGCAAAAAAACCTGCTTGTCGCAACTGTGCCTGAAGACTGTTCTCTGATTATAGACTGTATGACATTCATTTATGCCTTACCCAGAAGCAATCATTCTAATACTTTTGGAGAGCTAGCCCAAAAAGTATTGTATCAGCTCGGCTGCTTGGCCAAAGCCTACAAGCACCAATCAAATCACCTTTGATTGGTGATTGATATGTGAAGAACTCTATCGAAAATGTTGAACGATCTCACCGTGTGACTAGCAAACAGCCTGAAGTTATAACACTTTATGGGGCTCAGCAGAAAATACCAAAACAATGGACAAAATTCTTAGCGAGTAGCCGCAACGAGTCAGCTTTGTAAAACTTTTTACTATCACAATTCAAGCATTGCAAGCTTCAAAACAGTTTTTTGCTATATATCGAGATTGCTGATAGTTGTGGGCGACTTTCATTTAGTAAAACAGCTTTCCTGTTTTAGACCCTCCCCTCAGGCTGACCTAGTCTCTGATCATGAAGAGGCAGATACTCGAATGCTGTTACGTGCGGCTCACTTGGATGCAGAGAACATCGGCCCAGCGGTCATATGGTCACCTAACACTGATGTGGCCATTCTCTGCATTCCATAAAAATAAGCTAAAAATAAGTTTATACTTTTCAACTGGCACTAAAAATAGGTGTCGCATTCTCAACTGCACTAAAATCAGCGAGACACTGGGTAGTGACATTGATTCATGTCTACTGGGGCTTCATGCCTTTTCCGGTTGTGACACAACCAGCTCATTTTCAGGAAAAGACAAGACCACTCATTTCGAACTCCTATCAAATGAAACATATAGGTCGCCATCCCCTAACCTAGGCAAATATTGGAACTTGGATGATAAGTTGTTCAACGCACTGACACGCTCAACACTGCATCTTTATGGCCAGCCTAATTCCACAAATTTAGCCGATGTCAGATACAAGGCTGTTCTCATCAAGGGCATCTTATGAGAAGACCCTTCCACCAAAAGAGGCTTTTCTCCGTCAGCATGTAATGAGAGTTTATTATCAAGCAGCAATATGGCAGCGAGTGATTAAAATATTCATCATGCCACCTGACCCCACAAATCATGGCTGGAGTAAAGAAAATGCTGGCATTTCTGTGCAGTGGTTTCTTGATGGGCACGGAGCTATTCTCAGGTAGTTTGTCCAATGTACTAGTTGCTCATGCAAAAAAGAGTAAATGTATAATCCGATGCTCTTGCAAAACTGCATCTTTAGTTTGCACAAGTCTATGTAGTTGTGTAGACTGCAACAATGAAAGAGCGATCTGATTGAGAATGGTAATCATGCAGAAAGTGATGATGAGCTTCAAGATTATATCAAGTTTTATTAAATACTTTGTATTATGCTTTCTAAAATCGATTGAAAGTTTTTGATGTATCAGATTATGAGATATGATAATATATTATATTTATTATAAACAGACTGTGTACCTTGGTGAACATGCTATATCATATAGTCATCATACAATGTACATTACTAAGATACACATACAAAGTCCTATGATATTCATCAATAATTCAAAAAGTTAATTGTCATCGAACATACTGCACCATTATTGTTTTAACACTCTACCAGTACAATAAATCTAAAATGAAGCAAGAAACTTTGCATATAAATGCCAGGTAAATAAAAAAGAAATAACATTTATCGATAAAAAGTACTAAGACAAGCATAATAGATACTTTATGCTTGTCACGTGTTGCCCAGCAATATAATAATTTCATTTAGAAGATTAAACATCAAATTTGTTAGTTAGTCTGTGTCACAACCAGTGTACCCAATGAGGTATACAGTATGGCCTGTCAATCAGTAGTTGTACAAGTCCCATTGTAACAAATGTGAAGAAGGTTTTTGGCTGGCAGACCAGTGGCTAAGATGATAGCGAGAAATGTCTGTCATATTAAGACCCTGGCAGCTGACTAGAAAGTAAAAAACGACATCCATTACAGGCAATGAATTCAAAATATCAAATTACCATATATACATATAGGAGCTTACGTTTATTGTGCAATATCGATCCATCATGGCCTATCAGAAAGACGATCTAACAAAGCATGTAGCCACAAATTAAAAACGTAAAAATAGGAAGAGGTACAATACTGATTTGGATGTATGGGCAATGTGCATAGCCCTACATGAAAATAATAGATGTGCATCCTTTAGCGCTTGCCACAACAATATTTGCCTGACTCATACACTGCACACTTTTGTAAGGTAATAATTAGAGCTGCACAAAGATCGCGTTAATTAAACGATTAACACGATCAACACAGCTACACGATTAACTGAGTTGAGCCAATTAATCTTCAAATAAAATGCAACCGAGGTGATGATCATGATGTGATTCTTTTGTATTGTTTAATATATTGTAAAGGAATTTTTTGGCCCTTACTCAGGCATGATCTAGATTGCAATAATATTGCGTAAATGGTAAGAGAAGGGAGTATGGTTTTTGTTCGTTTTATTCCAAAGCAATTTCCATTAGGGGTGGAACTGCGACGACTCTGCTCATTTTGCGAGAGCACAACCTATATATAAATATATGTGTCCCGAGCTGTATAATGAAACCGGGTAAGAAATGGTATAGGAATAAATGATTGATAGACTCGCTAACACGTTGGCTTGATTACGGCCAAACTAACATAGTATTAGCGATAAGACACACGATAAAGACAACCACAATATGCAAAATATATATGAGAGTAATTATATTCAAGTAAAACACATAACAAAGACAGACACAAGGTGCAATATATATATATATAAGTAGTTATATGCGAATATATAGAATATAAGAAATAAATTCGTTGCCCGGCGTCTGCCACAATATAACATTACCATGGCAGGTTACTGCCATTTAGTTTACTAACAAATAAATATTATGGCTGGCAACACCTTTTTACCAATTATATACAACCACAATTATTTTGCACTCAACTATGAAAATATGAAGTGACTCACTAACATAGATCTTGTTTATACAATGCAAAAACACAAGCGCCATGTCGAGGTTATTACCTGTTTGAACATGGTTATAGGTAATAGCAACAAAAGTGATTTCAATATTTAATTTTTTACAGCTTATCTTTTGTTTATATTTAAAAAAATTTTGTCGTGAATTGTACATGCATCTTCATTTTAAAAAAAGATCAAAATTGTATTTCATCTTTAGAATGATAGTATTATAAGATTGACCCTTTGGTGGAACATGAAAGCAGAAAAATGTCTTCCGTACTAGGTAGAACATTTTCATGTTGGAAGCATAACAAGAAAGTGAAGTGAAATATATGCCAGAAAGATTTTGGCTACCACCACAGCACTTCATTAAGATATCATTCAATTATTTCTCATCTTACCGCTCAGAAATCATCACCAGCTGTCGCAGACAATAACTATTACTACTGTATGTAGGTAGAGGGCATCTCTTCATTTGCTGCCTTAAATCTTGGCTGGCTTAATTATAGACTTTCATAGACTATTTTCATACTCATAATAATTATTACCTTGTAACTTATGTACATTGTACATAACATATAATCCTGTTAATAATATTTGTCGCAAATATAATTAATTTATATATAGCTTTATTATTTGTTTTCGAATATGCAGGTTTTTGCTAGATTAATTCTAAGATTAATTGGTTCAGACCGGTTATTAATCGTGATATTTTTCTAGAATAGTGGTGCAGCTCTAGTAATAATTGATAAATGGGCACTATAACAATACAATATAACTCAATGGACTAAAGTACAATGCAAAATGTATTACTATATAATGTCACAACATAATGCAACACATCAATCCTATAACATAATTCAATGCAACACAGTTCAATACAATACAGCATAATACAGTAATTATAACACAATACACCAGAATACAATGTAATAACACAATAACACAGTATAACTTATGCATGACACAATATAATAATTTAAAACTAACCAAACCATCAGGTAAATAATAATCATACAGTTGCATGAAGGTACTACACTTTGTGTTGAAATTGATTTGACATTTCAAAGAGCAAGTCTCCAATTTGGTAAATAGGCGAGCAAAGTCTTAAAGCACATGAATTACATAATTTTTTTATCATGTATTTCAACACATCAGAGTCTTAGCTTTCGAGTGAGCCTATGTTCAATACACAAAGAATAATAGAACTATGAAAAACAGGGTGTCAAAAGTATCTCTTGCAATAAAAAAAACTAGGTTGCGGTTCCCAAAATGTGATGTCATAATTATTATTTAGCCTTAGGTCGTCGATCCCTTTCGCTGCCATCGAGACTGCGCTTTTCTGTGACAATCGGTGCTGTTAAACCCAGAGTGCGCTAATAATAAACTAGGATTCTAGACAATCAACGATGCCCGGGGATCGCACTAACGGCTTACCAATACAAACGCATGTTCTGGGTTAATTATGCTTCAATAAATATACTGTAGTTGATAAAGGTAATGAAATCACATCGATTAAATTGTGACCTGCAGTGGCGTGGCCATAGGACTATATGTCAATTAATTAATTATTAATTAATTAATAATTAGTCTCGGCCGTGCCCCTCAACATCACGATAAAAAGAGAGGGCTATTGCATAATATCATCGGGAAAACATAGTATGGTGCTTGGAATCTGATTTTATTATAATATAAATAATCTGTACATGGAGAGCTAATGACACTGATTCCTTTGTCATCTTCATTGGTTCTCTTGAGTTGTCCTACCTTCGCCTGCCACTACCGTCATTATTGTAGTTGATGAATATAAGCCGTAAGCAATAAAATAAGTGGTAAGGGCACACAACACCGAATATGAAAATTGTGACGTCAGAATTTTCGACAGCAGACGACAGCAGACTACAGCTGAAAATTGTGATGTCACTATTTTCGATCATATACCATTAAAGATTTCTGCGGTAGAGCTCTGGGGAAATCCTATAAACACCAACCAATGTCTGTCTCACCATGTCAAACAATGGCTCATTGGAAGCCAAGATATTGAAGAACCTGAATAGGCTGAAACAGTACTTATGTAATTGATGTGCTTTAATAATGATCAGCAGAGGCATGTTATATAACAAATAGTCCAATATCTCTGGTTTATTCAAAAAATATACAATAGGTATTCTATTTATAAAGCTCAATAATATCAATAGCTAACAATGTTATGTAGTGCTGCCGTCTTAGCCTAAAAAATTAAACAAATTGAATTAAGCCATTGAGTGTATAAAACACTGAATGTCTAAAGACAGCAACAATATCTATGACAGAGAGTAGTTTATTGTATAGTTTATAGCCAGTATGTAAAATGTAGACTGAGAAGTTTGGCAATTCATTATAACCAACACCTATCTCTCATTGATCCAGCTGACTACCATAAACACCAACAAACAATACCCACACAATAAGCTGTTTTGTTTTGGAAAATTCATGATTAGGTGAAGGAAACGCAAAATTTTCAATGAAGCAATGCAACTGATCTTTGATCGATGATTCGTTTGATCATTTATTGAAGCATTAAGTAAATGAGTTTGCTATCATCTCACCTCAATTTTTCCAGGGTTATGAGATTCTTTGCAACTTCAGAAGCTCTTTGTTATTTTGACTCACTAGCAATCCTCATCAAGCATTCAGCATGGTATTTGCATAAGACAAACACTGCGAGTTTCTACGATGACTTTGATTGGTATGCTATGGACATATCTGACTGTGTGTAGATGGTGCTCTACATCTCATAAAAGCTTTGGGTTATCGACTTTTTTCCGTTATTAAGGCATGTTGGCTTCTTAGAATGTGGAACTTGATTATAATGAATTATGTAATACTTAATAGCTAGTTGTGGTAATCAATTTAAATAAAGATTAATTTTTTGCCGCTAATACTAACGTTGACGACAGTTTCTGACACGGCTATAGCGGAAACAGAGTAAGGACCTATGTGTTATCGGTGAAAGCAAATACGCCCCGTATAAGAAAAGGCATAGATTTATGGTTACGGAGCTAATTGGCTGATTTGGCTAATTGCACATGGTGCAAAGAAAATCTTATTTATGTATTTCTACTCTCCTTTTAATGGAAAATAATCACTGCTTGACAACAATATCTTAGGTAGGTATGGTAAATAAGTTATGGGATGCTTTATTCTATCTATTAAACCTAAGACCCGTTACACCCCATTGTCGTACCTCGTTAGCATAAAAATGTCACAAAAATGCCCTGTGGCCACCAAACTATAGCAGTAAAAATACCAAACAATATTATAGTATAACACTCCCTCAAGTGCATGCGTTGCTGGCCGCCTCTGCCCCTAGAGCACATATCACTCAAAGTTGTTTTTCTTCGGACAGATAGGGTTACATGTGACACGGACTATCTCTGGATAGCTGAAAGTTCGGGAAAGTGTAGTTCAAAAAGTTGAAGTTTGATTGACTGTTGATTGTACAAAGTCACAAATTTAAGCATAAGCCCAATGAAAAAATTCTGAACTTAATAAGTTTGAGGATATCATTTGCTAAATACAAATATACGAGAGCTAAGAAAGTATTGTTATTTTCAGTATATTGAAACCTTCGACTATAAATACACTGAGTTTATAGTCCCATTTGATTTCTATAAAAATTTGTTCGAGATATTTTGTACAAATCAGATCATGCATTGTATCTACACATCTACGTCGGTTATTTTTTAGACATTGAACTTAATCTAGAACCGGAGAGTCGTTCAGTCAGCACACACTGTAATAGAGGTAAATATGATATCAGTCTAACATCTTTTTATGGCAGATTGAGTTTTTGTTTTCAACAGGACTTTGAATACTCCTTTAGTAGAACACTCATGACCCTGAGACATATTAAGAGCTTTGTTATCGTCTTGTGTCTCATAGGTTAGTCGCGATATAGGTTTACTTTTATCAACATTTGCTTAATGACAAAGGTTGTAAAGTACAGTGCACCTTCGGGATACGATGTTGATCCGTTCCAAGGTTGACATCGTTTTGTTAAAAAGTCGTATGTAGGGTCATAGAAACCATTGTAATTATACAATGCAAAATAAATGGTAAGAATCGTTCAAAATTTTATAAAAAATGTACATGTTGAAAATTAGTAACGAAATAGTATGTTTACTTTATTAACTATAGTTTCTTACAGTAGCTACATTGTATTAAGTGCACCTAGTGATTATGGTCTGCAATACTGTAAAATGCAGCATCATAATGTGTGTATGACATGCAGTACACACGGTAAGGAGTTCTTGCCTTCAAGACGTATGTACACCATAAGCTTTGAATTCACTTCAAAATTCAAATAAGTTTAGCTTACTAAACACACATTTAAAGCTAATTAAAGCTGATTTTTACTATGTATATTTAACTATTTCACTAAATTTCAGCTTTTCATCAGTAAAATCTTATCGCTTCTCAGTTTCTGCTTTTACTATTACCTTTAGCTAGTCTGGTTAAAACCGTTTTCAACCTGATTCGACCGGAAAAGCCATGCGTTGCAATTCTCGAAAGTGGCCTCTCTTACACTTGACCATTTAATGGCCATCATAAAATAAGATTTTATTTACTATACAGTAGTGTACGTACATACCTTTGGAGTAACGTGACTTGAGCTGGTATATGTAGCGAGTAGAGCAGAGAGGAAGCAAAGACGTATCAATGCTAGTTATGTTACTGTGCAATTTAAAAATAAATGTAATACGTAATGAAATTGAATTTTTTGAGTTCGTTCCCACGTAATGATAAATTGCTTTAGATAACTCAACCTCAACTTTATTAACTCGAACAGTTTTTTGCCCAACGGCTACCGAAATAGTTGTTATCGCTTTAGAAAATAGCTGTATTCCAAGCCAGAGAGGTCAACCTCAATTTTTCGTAGTTCATAGGCGTCATTATTACCATCATTGGCAAGATATTTTTGTCAATGACTTTTCTAAAGGTTTGGTGAAATTTGAGTTTTACCAAACATCCGCTTAGCGATGGCCCTTCGGAAGCAAGGAAAAGTGAGGTAACCTTCGCATAAACTTCAAGATAAATCGGCAAAATTGATCTTAGTTAAAACGCTCAAAAGAAAAAGATGTCTCTTTTTCTGAACATTTAAACAGTGATCAAGTTTTGCCAATTTTAATTTAAAAACTTCCTGGCAATAACATCACCTCAAACAACAAACCAATCTCAAGTGATAGAAAAATCTCTATACTTTTTGATGAAAGATTTTTAATATTTACATTAGAAGCATTTAATTTGAAACAAGCTATTTATGCTTTTGATTTATATTATAGTTTGTATATGTACATGTATCTACTAATAAATAAATAAATATATGGACTTGTGTCAGTGCTCTGATAACTTGAATGCTCTGATAACTTGAACACTTTCGCTCGGTCCCGTGAAGTTTGAGTTATCCATGTTTGACTGTATATCTATATACAGTCAAACATGGATAACTCGCCCACGGATAGCTCGAACACATGGTTAATTCGAACGGTTTCTTTGGTCCGTTCCCACGTAATGATAAATTGCTATATATAACTCAAACTCAACACTGTTAATTCGAACTGTTTTTTTGCCAAACGGCTACCGAAACGGTTGTTATCGCTTTAGAAAATCACTTTATTCAAAGCCATAGAGCTTAACTTCATATTTTCGTAATTCATAATCGTCGTTATTACCACCATCGGCAAAATATTTTTGTCAACGACTTTTCTAAAGGTTTGGTGAAATTTGATTTATACTGCTATACGGTGAATAGCACGGGCTAGCCGGGTCATGCGTGCAAGGATTTTCGCCACGCACATACAAGACAAAAATCGCATGTTGTTTTGTATGTGCGTGGCGAAAATCCTTGAGTACGTGGCGTAACCCAGCTAGCCCGTGATGAATAGTTTTTCGACGTTGATTCCATGTTGAATCAACGTTGGAATATTGAATGTTTAAAACGTCTTAAAAATTGTTGTAATTAAACGTATACGTTGTCTTAGCTACAAAACACTATTCATCGTTTGACCTAAACACAGAATACGTGTGTACATTCAATAAGTATCTATTAAAAAAGCGTGAGTGATATAGAATGTACGTAAAACCTCGTAAAACTTCTAATTGAACTGCCTCGGAGTGTTGCCTTAACGAATCCCAGGTAAAGTAAGGTAATTTTTGCATAAACTTCAAGAAAAAACGGCAAAATTGATCGTGGGTAAACCCCCAAAAGAAAAAAATGTCTTTTCTTTTAAGCATTTCAACAACGATCAAGTTTTGCCAATGTCAATCTAAAAAATGTCCTGGCAATAACATCACCTCAAACAATGAACCAATCTCAAGTGATAGAAAAATCTCTATACTTTTTGATAAAAACGTTTTAAACTTTACATTAGAAGCATTTAATTCGAAACAACCCATTTGTGCTTTTGATTTATATTATAGTTTGTATATGTACATGTATCTACTAATAAATAAGTAAATACATGGACTTGTGACAGTGCTCTGATAACTTGAACGCTCTGATAATTCGAACACTTTTGCTCGGTCCCGTGAAGTTCGAGTTATCCATGTTTGACTGTATATATATCTATATCAACATCTATATATATATACATCAACATCGGTCACTATACACTTCGATCTTGTAAATTCGAATGACTATTCTTATAACTAAATCTTACAAAATCAAATAATTATTCTTACAATTAAATATTGTAATAATCTTATAAGAATCGTTAGAAAAATATCATCATCATTTCCTTTACTTTCACTGCTTTGGACATCAGTTGGAATACCAAAGTAATCATTATAAGTATCCAAAATGTCAGTGTCTGGTAGAACCGGCAAAAAGAAACGATTATTTTTCAGTACTTCTACGTTAATTATATATTGTATCGTTAGAAATCGTTAAAATAGAAAAAGAATTGTTAGAAAAATATCATCATAATTTCCTTTACTTTCACTGCTTTGGACATTAGTTGGAATAACAAAGTATTCATTATAAGTGTCCAAATGCTACAGTCCAGTAGAATCGGCAAAAAAACCGATTATTTTTCAGTACTTCCACGTTAATTACAGAAACCTTTGGTAATTGGACAATGTAATAGACTGGTGAAATGTGCACGGTTTTTTCGTGCAATGTGCACAACTTAATAGTTCTACTCTCTGTCGCACCGCCTTATCGGCGTTTTGTTAGCCGGTCTTAAGTTCGATTAAATAGGCTTGTCAAGTTTTTATTTCGAATTTAGGCCGAATTCATCTGTCTATTTATGTATAATCCGATCAGATGGGTTAGTTTTAAGATATTGCGGTAACCTTTCAAAGACTTGGTAACATATTTAAATAGGTTTATATGTGTTTTGTATCATTATTATAATTAAACGACTCTACACAAAAAGCATTAAATTTGATGAAGAGATTTCGGTACAAGGGTTTGGTCATGGCCGTTAACGGATAATTTTTCGGGAGTTGTGCGCACATACACATTTATTATAAATCTCCCAAACTTTGGTCGTGGGAAATTATGACTCCAAATTTAGAATGAAATAAAAAAATTGAAGTACTAAAAATCCTTTTATCATAAATGCTTTACATCTGATGGTCGGTCCTTGACCTTATACCGTGTGTTTGAATTGTTACATACAATATATTATTCATATTTGCAATGAAAACTCTTAAAAAATCTTTTCATATTACTTATAGGGTTTAAATGACATTTTTATGATATAAAAATTCTTGAGTGTGTACCATACTACTAAGCTTGTGGCCCAAAACTATCAACTTGTATTATAGGTACAAATTGTGGGCAGAATTCCTTTCCAAGAGATCAAAATGATATATCTGGAAGATTGTTATGCACTACCACTGTAAAGACAAAAATAAAAGGTCTCACTGCAAGAAAACCTCTTCAGTCTGAGATATTCAGTGCTAGCTTTGCTCGCCACAGTCATCTAGCAACAGACATGAGAACACACACTGGACAGAAGTCATTTCAGTGTAAGATATGCAGTAGTCAGTTTGCTCAATGTAGTACTCTAACGGATCATATTAAGACTCATACTGGAGAGAAGCCATTTCAGTGTAAGATTTGCAGTAAATGGTTTGCTCATCGCCCTAGTCTAACAAGACACTTGAAGACTCATACTGGAGAGAAGCCATTTCATTGCAAGATTTGTAGTAGTTGGTTTGCTCATCGCTCTAAGCTAACACGACACATGAGGACTCATGCTGGAGAGAAGCCGTTTCAGTGTAAAATTTGCAGTAGTCGGTTTGCTCATCGCCATCATTTAACAACACACATGAGGACTCATACTGGAGAGAAGCCATTTCAGTGTAAGATTTGCAGTAGTCGGTTTGCTCAATGTGGTACTCTAATGGACCATATGAGGACGCACACTGGAGAAAAACCATTCCGGTGCAAGATATGCAGTAGTAAATTTGCTGATCCCCGTAATCTAAAAAGTCATATGAGGATTCATACTGGAGAGAAGCCATTTCAGTGTAAGATTTGCAGTAGTCGGTTTGCTGAACGCTCTAATTTAACAAGACACATGAGGACTCATACTGGAGAGAAGCCATTTCAGTGCAAGATTTGCAGTAGTCGGTTTTTTCGACGGTCTCATTTAACAAAACACATGAGGACTCATACTGGAGAGAAGCCATTTCAGTGTAAGATTTGCAGTAAATGGTTTGCTCATCGCCGTAGTCTAACAAGACACATGAATACTCATACTTGATAGAAGCCATTTCGTTATAGAGCATACAACTGTACATGTTCAAATGTACTTGGATACACTCATATACTTTTATTTGATTGTGTAAAAATTGTATAGGGAAGGTCTTTTTTGTTATGTAATTGCATCTGTTGTATATTGAGTTATTATTTACTTAGCTAATTGTGGTAAAATATATGTAGCTTTGTGGTCAAAAATTTTGTGTATGTGTTCTATTGAATGACAAGCCTTGGTTCAGTTTGGTTGAACAGATATGAACATGACTAACAACTGCAACATTTTTGGAGATGGGTACATTGGCTGATCCTCCTGACCAAACCTACTAACAGCGAAAATATCGAATCAATTACTTGCGCAGTTAAATAGTTTAGTAATTAAATATTTGCTGCCAAGCTTTAATCTTTATAGTGCATGGAATTTCTTACATACCTGCTGAGTAATAATTCACATAACAGCTAAGGCTTCTTGTTGTGTTTATTATTAGATTTTGTAGTTGAATTTCAGCCTCATTGTGTATCTTGCTGGCCAGGTTAAAAGGTTAGAAAACACAATTCTATGGTATTAAAAACTGAAGATAACTATAAAGATTCTGTTGTAAATACTTTTTAATTATGGAAAATATTGTCTATAAGCTGACAACATGTATAGGCTACACCCGAGCTTTAAAGACTGTTTTTCCATTACAAGTATACAGAGTGTATAAGCTGTACCTACTGTTTTTCCATTTGTTTAACACACTGTAAAACCTCTATTTGAACGCCACTTACATATGAACGCCTCTTCGACATCCTTTGATCTTTGTGAACCCATAATAGCAATTGATCAGTCGAAAAGTGTCCACAAAATGGTGGTAATAATGACTTAGTTACATCGATAAAAATTTATTCTTTCATTGTTTATGTTCATATCGAAGTTCGTTTTCCAACTCTGAAGGTGTTCATTTTTTCGTCAAATCTTTGAATTCAACACCGTAAACATCATTATTAACTGTGTCAGGCTAATAGTAGTTCATTTTTTGACGCGAACTTGATACTTCGGCATTTATGTATGTGACAAAACAGTTAACATTTACAATGGTATATGAACCGCTACTTTTAGGCTAAAAGTTGTGCTTAGCAATGCAGCAAAAGTTCATCATTTGTGCAAAAGATTGTTTGGACACTAATATCGACTAGTACCTCAGTGCAGAAGAAGATTTGATGTCGAAACACGATGTGGAAGGTGTTGAGTGCACAGACACCAGATAGAAGCCACGATAGTCAGAAGATGTCTGTACCATCGAAAGCAACAAGCATAATGCAACTGGCAGAACAAACGATGCAAATACCCTTGTTTCAAAATTGGTAATTTTCATTTCTGATTGTATTATAGTAGTATTATAAGTATGGTTTGTTTATGTAACTTGTTCTTGAATGTAAATCTGCAGCATTTGATAGATTACCATTATACAACATAAAATTCGCAAGTGAATAGCGTATTATTAGTTTGTTTGTTTATTTTCATCTATAATATAACTACAAAAAATAATATGAAGAGTGCTTCTTACAGTATACAAAAACAAGAAAAATAGAAAAAAAGTCACTCCAGGGAAGGTGATGATGAAGTCCCTGTGCGCTATAGCAGGGCTAATCAAGGCGCGGAACCTGAAAGTAGAGTCAGCAGAAGTCTGTTTAGTTAGTTTAGTCGTCTGGTTGTCTGAGGTAGCGCTTCAGTTCATTTTCGAAAGAATTAGCATTTACAACTTTACACAGTGTAACCGGTAGCAGATTCCATAGCAATGACTCCTGATAATCCAAACAACATTGACCAGTTTTTGATTTAAACAATGGTATTTTTATTTTAATGTGTGTTTGACGAGTGGTTAAATGTGTTACTGTCCTGTTTTGGTTTGTTTCATAAAATGTGTTGTGTTTTTTCATCAGTACTTAGTATTGGTATAACTTTTTAACAGTTAAAATTTTATTTAGGTTCAAGAGCGGATTAGCAAAAAACTCATAGGTTTTCTTGTTAATTATTTTGAGTGAACAGTTTTGAAAAACTTTAATTTTGTTTAAGAAGCGGTGTGGAGCATTTCCCCATGCCTCAACACAATACGAGAGTTTGGAATTGATGAAGGAATTGTACAGAATTAGCAAAACATCCTTAGAGAGTTACTGGGACAATCGAAAAAACAACCCAGCATAAGGTCTAAAGTCTTTTAACAGTTTGGATATATGATTGCTCCAATTCAGCTGAGGGTCAATAAGTACTCCTAAAAGTTTTATATTGTCAAATTTATTTATTGGATGACCATTAATTAGTAGCGATTGTTCATTAAAATGGTATGAGTTCTGTGGGTTTTTTAATAAAATGTAGCAAGTTTTGTTGAAATTAATTGTTAGTTTATTTTGGTTGCACCAACTTTGAAGGATCTTTAGGTCTTTATTTATCAAATTTATTTGCTTGTGAAGGTCTTAGGATTCAAAAAAAGATTAGTATCGTCTGCATATTAGATTGATGAAAGTACATCTAATTGACATTCTAAGTCATTAATGTATGTTAAAAGCAAAGCTGAACCCGATACAGATCCATGAGGAACACCACATTTTATAGTTTGTGGTGTTGACAGGGTAGTATTTATTTTCATTCTTTGACTTCGATCTTTTAAATAGTTTTCTATCCATTTAACATATGTTGTTTTGAAACCAATGGACTTTAATTTTGATAACAATATACCATGATCAATGGTATCAAATGCTTTGCTGAAATCTATAAATATACCAAGAACACAATTTCCCTTGTTAAAAGCTTGGAATGTTTTGTTTGTAAAGGAATTAATTGCATCTCTTGTTTCAATACCTTTTCTAAAACCAAATTGATTAGAGTCTATATATAGAATGCTATTGCATTCAAGATAGTCCATGATGCGGAAATTTATAAGTTTTTTTGTAATTCTGCTAAATATCGGATGAATTGAGATAGGCCTACAATTTTCACATTTATTTATGTTTCCTTTTTTATACAGAGAGTTAATTCTTGCAATTTTCATATCATCTGGAATAATTTGGGTAGTTATGCTTTTGTTTATGATGCGGGAGAGTATACAGCTTAAAGAAGTAGCATTGCATTTAATAACTTTGCTTGTAATACCATCTAAGCCAGCAGCTTTCTTTTCGCTTAAAGACTTTATTGTGTCCATAATCTCTTGGCTGGTAACTGGATGTAATTCAAAGCTTGGATTGTAATCGGATAGTCTGTTGCTCAAAATTTCAGTTGGAAGTTTTTTTGCTAGCGAGGGTCCAACATTAGTAAAATATGTATTTAATTCATTAGCTATTTCTATATCTGAACATATTAAATTGGAAGTGTTGGAAATAGCTTCAAGTTGGGTTGGCACTCTGCAAATTTTTGTTGTTGATTTTTCAATATTTGTGTGTTAATTACTTTCCAAGTTTCTGAAGCATTGGAGCAATTGTTAAAACTGTCCTTGAAATAAGAAAATTTTGCATGCTTCAATTCAGTTGACAATTGATTCTTGAATTTTTTGTATTTCAAATTTTAATTTTGTATTAAGAGGATATTTAGATAACTGGCGGTAAATATTGTAATTTTTTTTAATTTTATTCAGCAGAGCATTGGTCAGCCAAGGTTTGGTATATTTGAATCTCTTGTTGCCGAAGGACCCAGACCTCTCAAGAATGCATTTTGCTACCAGATTTTGAAGCGTTTTAATAAAAAGAGCGTAATTTGTGTTGAGACATTCAAAAATGAAGATATTATCCCAATTTGTATTTGTTATATTTTGTGCTAATCTATCGTAATGAATATATTGTTTTTTTGTGGTTGAAAAGTTACTGATTTAATCGTTAAAATTAGAGTTTTTTGTACTTATGTAAAAAGTAGGTAGATGATGACTTAAATCACATTTAATAGTTCCTGAAAATATGTTGTTTTCCATTGTGTCTGTTAAAATATGATCTAAACAGGACTGCTTTTGTTTTGATAGTCTTGTTGGAATTGTAATAGCGTTTTCAAAATTATATAAGGAAATTATGTTTTTATAGTTTTCACTTGCATTGTTATCTAGATAATCAATATTGAAATCGCCTAAAATGAGGTACTTAGAATCTGAGGTTGTGGCAGGAAATTTAGGTCATTTAGAAATAAATCGAGGTCGATTGATAGAATCTTTGCGGTTTTGATTGATAGAATTTGAATAGAATATTTGATAGAATGCTTGCGGTTATCTTAACACGGCTTACAATTGATCGACTCTCATAACTCCTCTTCTAGAGCAGTTTGAATTGTAACAACAACTAAAAGAGGAAGATGTCACAGTGTGTGCTCACACTGAATGCTAATGACTCTACCAGCTCTACAGTAGCAGAGTCAGCTTATCCTATTATTATAAGATCACTTATGCTAGCTGTGTTTGGGCTAGCTATGTTTGCCAGTTGCTTACACACATCCTATGCATACAGTTCATTACAGTTCATACAATATAACATTATTAACTTACAATTCTTGGCTTTATGATACTGTTCCAGATTATAATGTAATTTCCTGCGCGCTCAAGATACATATGTACAGTGAGTTCTTGACGGCTTCTTTATAATCCATAGCATCTAGAAATACAATGGCTTAGATTGATGAATATCCTAAAGGTAATATCTTTAGTACTCATTAATACATGTACTAATTAATAAAATTAAAACTTTTTGCTATCACTATTCATCGTTTTATAATTTATTCTCGGTTCACTTAACCATATTTGCTTCAAATTTTCTGTGGCAGTTTTATCTAGTAATTTAGATATATGATTTGACTTTAGATGTTCACTTCTCACTTGTAGAAAGTGAAGAAAATCGATTGATCAATGTAAATCTTTAACTTCCAGAACCAAAGCTTCGAGTCGTTGGCTTGGCGTACTTATGCTTTTGTTAAACATTTATTCATTGTTAAAATTACACTTGCAATCTATCTAACTCCCAATTTGAAAGCTTTTAGTAGATACGCGTTAGAATGACATATCTATGAATGACATATATTTATTGCATTTGTTTTACTGATTACAGGATGTTTACGTGGTCCCACCAGCCGAAGCAGCTTTGTCAGTATGGAAACTGCCATAAATGGGAAAAATAGACTTGAATATGTGCTGCATAAATCATGATGTTTTGTTTGAGTTTACTGCAGTAGATGAATTTGTCTTATTGTATCACCTACAACTATGTGAGTAGCCACGACTTGATGAATATTTTAAATAAAAGCTTTATGCTGACATGAAATTTTTTTTGCTCGTGAAAATTATATAAAAAAATAATATTGTTGAAGATAATGCAAAACATGATTTGCAGAACATTGAATATATCATAGCCTCTTTGACACCTGTGTTGAAATCTTTTTGATAGATGGATTTATGAAGTGCAATCAGAGCTGCATGGACAGGCACTTTTGCATAGCTCGACCATTTGTTTAGTACTTGAATCAACAAATCAAATGTGACCAGTGAATTTTTTCTACACATTGATACCAATGATGACTCGATAACGTTGATAGTCGACTATACATACAATGTACATGACTTTTAGGGATGTAGTTGGCTTCTCCACCTATTCTTTTCAAAGACGAAGCTTGCTCATTTTACTTACGATAGTAAGAAACTAGTCTTTGGTGTGGGCAATGATATACAGCCCCGCCTCCAGGATAGGCGACGGGCATAATGTGGGCGGGGTTTTTGGGAGGCTGTATACCGCTAGTGTGGGTAGCGACGGAACTGTGCCGATACAAAGACCTTATTCTACAAAGTTTGCTTGACAGAATTACCGTAGACCGGTAGATTTGGTAGTCGATACTAAGATGTTTACACAGCATTTAGAAGAAGCTAATATGACAAATTTTTAACTTTCCTTGTTTGAGGCCTTTGAGACATTGGTAGTAATGTAACTGTAGCTGGATTTAAAATTTTATTCTAGCCAACACGAGCAAATACAAGATTAAATATATACCAATAGAGCCGCGTAGGACTAAACTTTTATCGCAATAGCCGATGTGAACACGAGAGATAGAGACAGGTTGTATCACGCGTTACATCATTTTGGACAAGTCTGGGCATATTTTTTTGGCCTGAGCGTTTTTACCGCGACCGAATTTTTTCGATTTTAATCTTCAAATATCTTTGTAATGAGATCACTTAATGCAACAAACAACATATCAACTGATAGACAAAGAAAAATATTTTCTTTAAAAATCAACTCAAATTTGACGCAACCACATCTTTCAGCGACATCGTTAAACATAGCTATAAAATGAAAATGCACCTTAAAATTTAAATTGAAAGCATCAACAAATTGCTAAGCACGGCACAGGGCCTTAGGCTATAATATCATCACATGTTTGTTGCAAGCAATATATATCAACTGGTAGAGATATATCTCGGCTCGCCAATGCATATTTATCAAGATATTTGACGAGTTAGCAGATTTATTGCATCAAAAAGGATTAACGTAGCTCCGCCCAAAGGAGATTGCTAAATATAGGCGACATTCGCTTTGCCTGTAAAAGGGTTAAATTGACCTTCTCAGAAAACTGACAAGTTTTTAAAAAACACAACTATTTAAAAAATGCAACGCCAGCCTCTATTTGAACGTCACCTCCATTTGACCACCACCTCCATTTGCCTGCCACTATAGGAAAGGTTAAAAATGGAGCGCCATTGCATTCAAAAAGAAGTTTTACGATTTGTTGTTAGGCCTGAGGCTAAAAACTTGACATACTAGACATACTTGCTGCCGTGGTTAAACAACTATTTTAATAGTCGCAACAGAAGGCATCTGTAGTCAGTGATTGGCAGATTTACAGGATAATTATATTATTATTTTAACGGTAGTATGAGTCGTCATTCATAAATAGCAATAAATGGTAATAATTTGTGATAATAGGTGATACACTCGACATTGAACAGCAACAAACAATGCTAATATTGAGTTCATACATTATCGTGATTAAAACAACATTCTGCAACAACTTGTCTGCGTCAGTCTAGAAATTTTTATATACAGCAGATGAAAACAACATAAATTATAATAATGCCGATCAGTCTACCAATATCAGTAAAAGTCACATTGGCTTCTGTTCGAGTGTTTTTAATTTGCAAACTTTTGGTGCACTGCGTTCATAATAGTTTAGTCAAGTGTTTGCTGCTGCGGTCTCCACAGCGACTCTCTTCCCTTCTATTTGTTGTTCTAATTCACTTATCCTTAAAGTCTATCAAGTAAGAGGATAGAGAGTAGCACTAGACAAACTTTGATTGCTTCCTACTCCGTCTTATGAAAAACTGAATCTTTTTGAGGAAGAGATGGTGATAAGTCAGTCAGCCAGACCAAAGATTAAGAACCAACATTAAGAAGACTTGAACTGTAGTGAACTGGAGGTCAGATTGATGCTGAGATTACTCACTTCTCATGCTCTTGATATTGTGCATTTAATTTTATGTGTATCTGACATTCCACATTTGGTTTGCCTTTAAAACCAATAATTGTAAAATTTGTTATTTTAAGAGGACTTTTGTTTTTCTCAGTAGGTTATGGCAACAATTTTAATAATTGTTTGAATGATCAAAGTGAACTTTACAACAACAACCTTTCATCTTATCCAGCTCACACTCTGAGGGAGTACTTTGGTATTCACAAACTTGCCTGTGAAATGGCAATGGCGGTCATGGCCATACAATTTGAACAAGTTTTGATTATTTATGTTGTTAAACTTAATATTGTGGAGCATATAGAATGCTATATAATAAGTATTGCTGTTTTTCAGCATTATATTTAATTACATATTAGATGCTTTTAAAATAAGTAGAACGACAAGTTTTTTTTCAGGGTTAGCGGTCCAAATACAAATCCTGTTACGCTTTCAGATTTCTAAAAAGAAGTAAACTTTTTATTACGAATCGATTATTAAAGAGATGTGAACTTTTTTATTTAAAGACCGATTATATGTTTTGTTAAATAGTAAACTCTACACATTATCAACTGAAGACAAGCAGATGATGAATCTGTCACATAAGAAAAATAAAAATAGAATTAATAAAAATAATCCCGCAACCAAACACGAGCGAAGCGTTGTTTTGGAGATTTATGATAAATGCATATGTGCACACAACTCACAAAAATTATTCATCAAGGGCCATTGCTAACACTTGTACCTAAATTTCATCAACAAATTTAACTATTTTTCAATGGAGTCGTTTAAGTATAATAACGATACAAAACACATATAAACCTATTTAAATATTTTACCGAGTATTTATTATTTGTAGATAATTTCCTAAACCTTGCTCATCTGATCGAATTATAAATGAATAGGCAGATTTTTTCGGCCAAAAATCGTTATTAAAACTTATTACAAGCTTTATTTTTATCAAAATTAAGACCGGTAAACGAAACGCCGAGCAACAGTGAGTAGAACCATTAAGTCGTGCGCATTTCCCACAAAAACGTGCACATTTTACCAGTCTATAACATTGTGGAATTGCCAAAGATTTCTGTAATTAACGTAGAAGTACTGAAAAGTAATCCTTTCTTTTTTGCCGATTTTAAAGTAACTGACATTTTGGACACTTATGAGTACTTTGGTATTCCAACTGATGTCTAAAGCAGTGAAAGTAAAGGAAATGACGATGGTACTTTTTAACAATTCTTATGAGATTATTACAGTATTTAATTATAAGAATAATTATTCGATTTTATAAGATTTAGTTATAAGAATAATTATTCCATTTTATAAAACTTAAGTATAATAATAAGCATTCGAATTTACAAGATCGAAGTATATAGTGACTGATGTTGGGCAATATGTTACTGTTATTATTTTTTCTAATTAATTTTGTTAAATAGATTTTCTAAAAAATCTATATAAATATCACAACTTTTTGATATTGTTAGCTATGACGTTTTAAAATGTAAACAAAATTGTACATTGGTTTTTTCTTATTACTGTATTACTACATGTATATCCATAATATTGGTTATTCTAATAATATCAGTGCATTTTATGTCTAATATTGCATTTCTCCTATTGCTGGGGAGATATATGAACATATAATCTCTTCCTTTCATTATTGCTGTTTGCTGTACATAATTACACCAAGTACATTGCAGCTACCATTGCAGCTACCATTGCAGCTATCCTATTGCACTGCAGTGCCATTTGACTGCTAATATTGCATTTTTCAACCATCAGTACCCTTTCTTTTTTCCAATATCACTTTGGTCGTGGGCTGTATGACAGGGATATTTCTAGTAGGTATATATTTAATTTTTATAAATATTTAAAACATTGTATTCATAAATAAATAGGGCGGTACAAAGCAAAAGCTTTGTCACATTAGAACAGTAAATAATAAAAAATTTTATGATATACTATATCCAAAATACTACATTAAAAATTATTTAAACTATAAATTGATGTTTAAAATATAATAAAATGTAACTTATAAAAAAGCAATCGAATTTTCGTATGGTTTTTAGTTGTTTTGGTCTTATCATGTGACAAAACATTAAAATAAGATAAAGTACTTAAATTAGATAAATATTTGATATAATATTTTTAAATAAATAGTGCGGCGCGAAGTTAAAGCTTTGTCATGTGAAGTTTCTGTAGAGCTTTGTGTAGAGCATGTAAAACTTTGTCATTTCATCTAGCTTTCCCTAGTGACAAAACTAAAGCTTTGTTATTAGAGAAAATTTGGTAATAGTTTATAAATATATGAAGAAATATTTAAACTATAAATTAATGTTTAAAATATAATAAAATGTATCTTATAAAAAATCAATCATGTTTTGTATGGTTCTATATAATGTTGTATAAGGTAGCACATCTGACTGATTTTATCTTGTAACAAATAAATTTTACAAACTGATGAACTGGCTCTTCCTGTCAAGCAAAAAGGTATATTCTCTATATCAATCAACTATCAAATCAATCCTGCAAATTGGTGTATGATCTGTTATATACACTATTTATAATTCTGACACAAGTAGTTTTCTGAATGTTTGTATACTTTTCTCTCAGTAAATGTTTTGCCTCACTTGGGCACCAATGTTTCTTCCTTTATAGTACGAGTGTTAGCCACTGTTCTAATACCGATATATAGCCTCCCTCGGCGTCAAATTCAAATGCTGTATGCAAACTCGATTGTCATCGTATCAATAATAGGTTGGCCTATCTCAGGCTTCAATATATTAACAGGCTTATTATTTATCAATAATAAGCCTCACTTGTGTAAGGCATTTTCATTGACTAATACAATCAGATGTCAGAAGTTGGATATACATGATTGGAAGTTCGCCAACATGAATGCGTCTTGTACAGCTGATCTGATTGGCTCCTCATTTTACTAAAGGTATATAAAAGTTTACTGTAACGTTACATGGTCTCAGAAGTAAAACTACATGCCAGTAACTGAGCGATATGGACAATATTGTGATATTGCTGTAGGCTTGAGACTTGCGTTGGGGTATACATTTAGAGTGGGTGAGGATTTGGAAGAGTCCCATTCTATGCTACTACTACTATTAACAATACAACAAGGGCGTAAGTGATTAAGTATTTGTCGGGTATAAGTTTGTTAATAAGAATAGAAAAAGACAAATTCAGTGTGACTGGTCTGTTTGTGAGGGTTTGGATGAATCATGTATTAACAAAGGTACATACTACTACAGGAGCATAACCAGATTAGCGATGACGAATAAAAATGCCATAGAGAGGAGAGTTTTGTGCAATGTTTCGTTTTTACAGACAAAAACTTGGCGGTCAGTTGACAAACATGTAAACGACGGTTCAATATACTAAGAATAGCCAAGAAATATTGGGAAATGGAGGAGAAGGAACATATCGCAAATCTTTTGATTTGAATTTTTGAATCTCTGAATTTTTTGAGTTTTTGTTGGGGTTAGTGACAATAATTCGAGGGAGCAACTGAATGATATTAAAGACTTAACATTGGTCGCATGCATTAGAACAACCAAACAATAGGTTTCTCTGCATGCCGAAACACCGAAATTAGTTGGGGAACAACCTGATGACAGCTTGGATTATGTAAGGCAGTCAGGTTCAGCAAAATATTAGAGAAAGGATCAAGGAAAACAAAGAACAAAGGAGAAATGTTACATTTGTAACAAGGAGCATCATCCAAAGGAGAGATGTCCTGCTAAAGGATCAACATGTTACATGTATGTGTTCAAAGAGAGAGGATATTAGGCTGGGGCTACAGCATGCAAAGAAAAAAAGTTGAGCAAACAAAACAAAGCCAATGAAGTTATACCAGATTCGAATAACTTGGGGAGTCTTCACTTGGTTTCTGAATTGAAATGACTAGGAGAGGTAACTGTAAAAATACATCAATGAGACTCAAAAAATCTGAAGGCTGGACCTAAAATTTCACTCAGAATCGACAAAGTATAAAATTGATACTGGTGCTGCTCTAGCAGCTGTTCCTTCAAGTATGAGTAGACGGGTCAAAAATATTACGCAACTTTAAATAACTTTTAAGGAGGAGGGATAATCATAAGTAAATTTTGACAGGTCAAGCCGAGGCGACATTGAGCTCCTCAAATTCTCAAGTGCAAGAAACTATATATCTTGTTAAAAACCTAGTGACAACCCTGTGAGGTAAACTGACAATTGCAAAGTTAGGACTAATTAATTTTACGCACAGCGATGAGACTGATTTGAAGAAAGAGTGGATCAAGAGGTATCCCAAATTATTTACATGTCTAAATTCGATGGATGCAGAAGTAAAAATAACAATAGATGATAAAGTTACTCTGTTGTACAATCGGTTCCTGGATGGAAAGCGGCAGCTATGAAACGGCTGTTGCTGGAGTGAATTGTATGGGCATTCTATCTGAACAGAAGATAGATGTAAAGGGCTTCAGGAAGGAAATTTAAGGAAGATCAAAGACACAAACAGGCTGCATGTTATAACAGTAGGCATGCAGCTCGAACCAGATGCCCCATCGGTATTCAACAACAGGTGGTCATTCAAGAGAAAGGCAAACCTCCAACGCAGGTGAATGTTATTGGAACTCGAAAAAGATAAATAGTGGCTGTTGGATCTTTAAGGAACTTGCTGTGCAGAAATAGAGCTGATGTATTTAGATAACCTATGTAGAAAGACGTAGAATATAGCTCAGGTGTATCATACTCGGAATCCCTAAGCAGTTCTAGAATAGATATGAGGACTTACAGAGCAAGTAATGAGAGTGTAACCTAAGACGGAGGTGAATCTGTGCCCAGGACTTCTCCACTTCAAAGTCTAGTCGTAGCGAAACCCGTGGAGCACAACAGGCTTAGTAGTAAGAACAGACCACCGAGAACTCCAGAAATAAAGACCCGATATGGTAAAAAAAAACTTAACAGGTTGAACTTATAAATTTGTTTTTTAGTTTCAGGTACATAGTAGGTTTGTTTCTGTTGTATTCCAGATATGAAAACTATAGTATTGGGCAATTTAATAGTAAGGGAGTTGAATAACCCTTCATGAAAGATGGTATTTATCTCGGGAGCAAACTGGGTGCATTTGTTATGGCATATATCTAGCAACTTAGGTGTTTTTAGGGATTCAATCACATACATACATATCGGTCCTGGTAGATTTACAATAATTGATTAGGACAGACAATGTGTGGCTATAGAATCTCTTTATGGCAATCCACAGGAAATATTAAGGCCGACGAGAAAGATGGTACAAGCAAATAACATTGTTGTAATATTACGCATTATTTATCACGTCTGCTTAAACACTTATGACAATAATACCACCACAAAATGTGAAAAGGACACTGAGCTTATAAGAAGCCTGGTTATGGTACAAAACTCTAGGATTGTAACTGTGAATATGTCAACAGGTTGGGCAACTCTTTATATACATAAGAGAGTATTTACGAGGAGACATTATTCTTATGCTTTCAGAAGTCATTTTATCAGAGATGGGCTACATCCTAGTCTTTTGCTAACTGAAGACTTGAAAAAATAATTCAAGGTGTCAATATAATTAACAGTAGGAAAGTGACAAGTAAATTAAATAAAAATAAAAAAAGAAAAGCAAAAAATGCATATATGTTTTTTATGATGTTCCTGGCTTGTAAATAAACATATAACTACAGTAACTAATGACTAACATTAGCACTAATGCAGTTTTACTCAGTTCAAAGAGGAGGTTGCAGTAAGGGTGTATGGCATACTAGTTGACTGATCAACTATCAACCTAGTTGACAAAATTTGTATATAGATCATTGCATTTATGAGGCAGTTTGGATATTGGATTTTTTTTCTGGTGTGCAATTAGCAGTATTGTGTCACTTATGAATATGTGATGGTGCGGGGGGGGGGAAGAGTGGGGATGGCTTTTTGTTACAGTGAGGTTTGCTGGCACCGTAAAGACACCACATAGAAGGAGCTTGAGGGAAAGGTGTAAGGTATTGTTATTGACTAATACAATCAGATGTCAGGAGCCGGATATACACAATTGGACATTCGCCATCTTAAGTGCGTCTTGTACACTTGATCTGATTGGCTCTTCAATCTACTAACAGTATTTAAACATTTACTGTAACTTTACAACTTGGGTTTAAAATGAATTAAGAAAATCATTCAAATAGTTTTCAGTCTAGTAAATGCATATCTTGTCAAAATGAGCTATAGAAAGGTGTCCTCAGAAACGTATAAGTATCATCGTAGTACTCAGCCAAATGGCCTTATCTCCTCGTAGTAGGAAGGTTATACAAGTTTCTTCATCTGACTGGCTTATGATTTAATCACTTTCAGAGGCTCATTTTATACAAGCCGTTTGAGAATAACAACTTTTAATTGGTTGTCAGCATTTTTTAAAAGTTGTGCAATTGCTGACTACACATATCGCAACTGATCAGCTGCGACAGAGCGTCTGAGCTCATCTTTCTGAGAAGCCCATGATTTTAGAAAAATTTAACCAATTTTCTGATCATGGAATTTACAAAAGTGTCTCTATCTTTTTTGTTTTTAACTTTAAAACTCTAGAAAATCTCTGGAATATGTTATGCTCAATTCTTTTTGATTTTCTGAATGTTATATTTTTAAAAACTTTATTTTAGCTGTGAAAAATTATTAAAGCTTACTTTTCAAAGGCTTTGCTTACTGCTAGAAGCCAGCTCCTTCGGAAAATCTATGATTAAATGGAATCCCATAAAGGCATAGTTGATAGGATTGCTTTCTATGAGTTTAATAGTTTCCGAGGACTGCTTTGACATTGCCAGTGTACAATAAAAACCAACAAAATACATAAAATTTACAACTAACATAAGGCGAAAATCATAAAGTGCAAATCTTAAAAATAAACTCAAGTTATGCATATATTGTTTATGTGACATACTCAATATTTTCGTTGTAGCTCGGGGATGTATGCATGGAGGCTCTCTTCTACTCTGTATAGGCTCTTCATAAAAGTGAATAGCTGTTTCCTTCTCGCGTCTCTGCTTCCGATATTAATGCAATATTTTGATGTCTTACATGTATGTTGAATCTGAATAAATATATAAAATAAAGGTAAATATATATTATGGGGAGATACAGTGATTTGCGGTTTTACTGTCTAGTTTGCATCTGAAATCCTTTGGTCTTTTGGTCTGTGTGTTGGGTCTAAGATGAATAGGTGATTTAACTCCTTTCTGCGTGTATTATTGTCATCATAAGTTATAGTAGTTTTTGGTTTCCTTGGCAACATAGGTCATCCTGTTTTCTCCCAGAACTGATATCTAACAGATCTATCCATAATAAGTACTGTGTTGTAAGCCACTAAAGCTATGTAGATAGCAATATACTCATTATCTTAACATTTACTATAATCACACCTTGTAAGAAATACAATGTTTTTGTTACATACTATTTGAATATTGCTACTACTAATCGTTACTACTTTTAAATATGAATGTTGAACTTTTTTTTCGTCAAAGGCCCATTTAAAGTTTTTTCCAAGTACACAGAGATGCAAGTACTACTGTCCTTCCCACTAATAATTATGTATTTCAACATCTCTTATAAAATACAACCAAACTCTTCATGTGAGCCGCATGTAAATTTTTTATCATGTTTATGGTACATAAGTGAGACAGGACACTAAAATACTACCGGCTTAGCTTCTTTTTCTACTCTCAGAAATGATACAAAATTGAGGTCCGCAGTGCCGCAGTCCGCAGTGTGGTTTATTTGATTTTTCATGAGGTGACGCAGTATACTTTAAAGAAAAGTGGTAAGAAATGTGAAAAAGTTGTTAACACAAACCATTAATACCACAGTTACTGTACAGATTAGGCAATTAACATGCGGTTTATCGTTTGTATAGCGTAAAATCCCTATAACATAGACATTCTTGAAATGATTCATTTATGCTGCAGGACCGTTCAATAAGAATCATTTACAGACAGAGTGAATATTAACAACATGATAAAGACATAATACTTTTGATGGGAGTTGTCCCTTCTGCAGGTGCAAGATATATTTTTGCAGGTGCAAGATGCTGAACAATGGTATCACTTTACTAAGTTGTTAATGTTTACATCTACTAGATCAGACTTTGACAAAAAAGTTGGCTGTGAGGCCTTTAATTTTTGCTTTTTCATTGTTATCCATTTTACTTATTGCAAAGATGAAGCTGCCTTTTTTCTTTGGTGTAGTTAAACTTTTATAAAATGACTTTTATAACTTTACAAAAAAACTTGTACTGTACCTAATCAAAATGCCTCAGATTTTATAGTTTGATCGCGTGATGCATAGACCTGAAATGTTCTACTAGAAATACTTGGCAATCATGAAATAAGCTAATCCCTCATGTCTAACTAGTTATAATTTGCTTGATAAAAATATCATATAAAGGGAGCTGTCTGCTTTGTTTAACTTTGAGTTATCCTCTCTGCTAGATTAAGAAAAAATAGGCTCCGCCTTCCAGTCGTAACGACCCAAGCAATCGCACATGCGATGTGTGATTGTAGGCACACGCGCGTTTTAACGCAGAATAGATTAGTACAACTCTTTTTGGTAAGTTAAAGTAAAAGAACTATTTCACAAAAGATTGGAACACTTACTTTTCATTTCTTTTTTGAATGTGTCAAATAGCTTAAATATGTTTTACTAGCATAAAGTAGGTGGAATTGTTTGTGCATTACTCATAAATATTGACATCTTATTTACAATTTTTGCCGTTAGTGACGCTTTGTATAGTTAAAACGATAATACAAAAGTTTTTGCCAGAACCTCAAAAAAATTCTTGTTTGCTTTTGTGAAAAAAGTTGGTTTTGCTGGCAATATAACTTTTGATTTATATCAAAATGAAGTTTATATTTACGTTTTTTGGTCGGCCTTGAATGATAGGGGAAAGTTGGGTGATATGGACCTACCGGGTGATATGGGACAGTTTATATCTCACTAGGCAACAGTAATAGGATACAGCTGAAAGTAGTAAAAGGTCAAGGTTTAGTTACCCTACTTCCTGCAAAATGGCTGCCTACATAAAACAGCATGCTTTGTAGAGAGAGAAATTTAACTGTTTTTGCACAATTCCTTCTAACAATTTGCAGCCTTTTTCTTGCCATTTTGGCAAAAAACATCCAATATTTTCCAAAGTGTAAAAGGTAAGTTGTTCTACCTTATCTTGCCATCATTATTTCAAAAATTGGATTTGTTCTGTCTGCTTTGTTTTTAACAATAGCCTATAAACAAAATTATGTGTGTATGGGTGATATGGACCACCTGTATATGGGTGATATGGACAGGTGGTCCATATCACCCATATACTACTCTGCTAAGTCCTCTTTTGTGATTTTGTTAGACATGCCTCGCTATACTGCAAAAACATTCGAGCTACATGGTCAGAGGATGCTTTGCTGAAAGCATTAGACAGTGTAAAAAATGGAATGTCTCTTCGTAAAGCTTCATCACAGTATGGCATACCACGGACAACTCTACTTCGAAGGCAGTCCAACCTCAGTATTGGAAAGATTGCTCTAGGTGGAAAACCCGTGCTAGGTGACATGGAAGAAGATCTTGTTAGTCATGTACTAGATATGGAAAGGACATTGTTCGGAATCACAGCAAGAGACCTAAGAAAGCTGGCATATCAAGTAAATAGCTAAAACCATAATTTTAGGATCCTTTCAACTTTTTAAATCAATCTTGTTCTGCAATGCCTAACAATATTGAAGATTATAAGAATCTTCATCAAATGATTTTACCTTTTCCTGACTTATTACAGCTTGCAGAAAAGAAAGGCATCCCACATAAGTTCAACAAGGAGTCACAAATGGCTGGGCAAGAATGGTTTACAGCATTTATTAGATGCCATCCAGAGCTTGCTGTTCGACTTCCTGAAGGCACATCAATGAACAGAGCAAAGGCATTTAACAAAGCTGCTATTTTAAAATTCTATGACAATTTGGAGCCTTTTCTTGCAATTGATGCTGCGCGCATATACAATGTTGACGAGACTGGAGTATCCACTGTAACCAAACCTGTGAAGATCTTAGCAGCGCGTGGAAAGAAAAGAGTAGGAGCAGTAACAAGTGGGGAAAGAGGGACAAATACAACTGTAATATGTTGCATGAGCGCAACCGGCACATTTGTACCACCAATGTTTATATTTAAGAGAATAAGAATGGCTCCCCATCTTATGAATGGAGCACCAGTAGGATCTGTCGGAGAATGCTCAGAGAGTGGCTGGGTAAATGAAAAACTGTTTCTCAAGTGGTTGCAACACTTTCAAAAGTTCACCAATTGCTCTTTAGAAAATCCTGTACTTCTTATCGCCGACAATCATAGCAGCCATCTTTCGCTAGAGATTTGGCAGTTTTTACGTGACCATGGTATAAACTTTGTAACGATTCCCCCACATACGTCGCACAGAATCCAACCACTAGATGTGAGTTTTTTTAAACCACTAAAAACTAACTATGCAGAGAATGTACGTTTGTGGCTGTTGAAAAATCCTGGAAAGGTTGTTACGCCTGTCGATGTAGCTGGGATTTTCAACAAGGCATATTCGTCTACATGTCGAATGGACCTAGCAATTTCTGGGTTCCTCGCTACAGGCATATTGCCATTTAACAGAAGCGTGTTTAGTGATGAAGACTTTAGTATTTTTAAAGATGATTTGGAAGCTGCTAATTTCGAAGTACCGAGACCACATCATGACAATATAACAGAGGGCATGGAAACATGTCAGCCAACAGGTCAGACCAACAAGAACAGAGAAACTTCAAATGACCAACCTCTTGCAGCTGATAGCTCTAACAATGGCTATGAAATTTCTACTTTGAGCACAGCTTCTGATCATGATCATACATTATCTTTGGCTATTTCTAAAAACAAATGTGTCAGATCATTGATTAGCGAGATTTCTCCCAAACCAATTATGAACTTTGGTAAGGCCAAAGACAAATCACGCTCTCAAAGTAGTACGGTCTTAAACACAACACCAGTGAAAGTCACTTTGTTAGAAAAGGCTGCAAAGAAAGCAGCTAAAAAAACTTCTAGCGAGCCCACTTTAACATCAAAAGGTAATGATAATCCCGCCGTAACCAAGAAGTCAGTAAAAGGCAAACAAAAAAGAAAAAGGCCACCTTTATCTTACTCCGACGACTCAGACGACGAGTTTAACATTTGTATTGTGTGCTTTGAACACTTCGGTAACAGCACATCTAGGGAACCATGGGTTCAGTGCAGTGACTGTAAACATTGGGCTCATGAAGCCTGCACTCCTGGTTACCACTTGTATACATGCCACAACTGTGAATCGGACTAGTTCATAGACTTAAGGGTAGTTTGGCAAGCAATGTGTTTTACTGCCACTGCTATTTTACTCACTGTGTTCATTTTAAATAGATAACAAAAATAATGTGGTGGTAGGGTCAAATACTTACATTGGCAGTTTGTTTCTTTAAAGACATGTTGTAACTGTTACTCCAATAAATATTTACAATTATTTTACAAAGGATGTTATTTTAATACTGCTCTTTCTTTCACATATATTTTAAACGTTTGTCAGTAGCAATAATGGTAGTGGTGGGGTAAAATACAACAGCTTTCATCAGTTTAAATTATTGTCCCATATCACCCATAAGCCCATCGAAATCACGGGTGATATGGGACACACAAAAAAAGATATTGTGGCCAAACTAATAGCTATAAGCTGCTAAAAATTTAATAACATGGCAAGAAAGTCGAGCTGTTCAACAAAAAGGTGAAATTTTAGTCGAGTTACTTGCCGGGTTTGCTGGAAGCTTAAGCGTCCCATATCACCCAACTTTCCCCTAATGAAACTGTTGCCTAATTTATGGGTAGATTACGCGTGTTAGCGTTCATCCATTACATAACTGTGCCTGTATCAAAATTCTGAGAATGTGGTCTCTTGTTGTGTTGTATTGCAGCAGTAATAGTCTCTGCACGCACTGTTTTTGTATTTTAGGCAAATTTTACAACAAGACAGTAACAAAATCGCATAGCATTCAATATTGTTTGTTTTTGAATGCCACAATAACTCTTATCTTAATTGGCAGAGGCTCATCATTGACTTTTGTTTTTACAAAAAGTTTTAAACGGTAGTTACAGTGACAATACTCACCAATTTGTCGGTTACGAGTTAATATTGTGTTATGTTTCTGCACAGAAGCAATTAAATAGAGTATTAAATTAGAGAAATGGTTTATTGCACACTCCAGAGACAACTGATTTGATAACAGAAAACCCAAGTATTTATATGTTTGGTCATAGAAAAGCTTTGTAAAAAACTACAAGCATTATTAATAGCTATAATGAGACAGTACTATATAATATTAGCTTGTATAAAGCTTTAGCTAAAAAGCATAATGTTTGTTGGCAAAGTACCAATAATACTTGGCACTTGCATGACATATTGATTACATAATTTGGGCTAGTTCTATCGAAGTTCGACAAAATCTCCTGACATAAAAATTGTGAGGATGTACTAATGACATGAACATAGTAGCAAGTTTTATAGATAGCTTAGCTTATAGTTAATTAGATACTTATAACGATACAGATATGCCTTTGTGATCGAGCATCACTAGTGTGCATGTGCCTTCATGAGCATGACAAACATGAGTGAAATACCTCAAATGAAAACAATTTTTTCTATCAATGTTTGTAGAAGAATTTCATTGACTGCTATTACGCCTTCCTTTAGATGAGTTTACAAGTAGCAGCGCTAGAGTTCCTTCACGAGTATAGCAACATGCGTAAACTAATCCAAATCGAAACAATTTTTTATAATACTTTAAAGAAACTCAAAAGTTAAATGCCTTTTATAGTATAAATAATAATCAAATATGCATAATTGATTATTAGGTAATATTTTGAAACTGACTAAAAGTATCAATAATTTGTTTAATGTTAAACATTTCACACTTAATAAAAAGTAAAGAATTATATATAAGTAAACTCCTAAAACAGCCTATTTTTCTGTTGTTTCAAGTTTGTGGTCAGTCTGAGAGTATTCATGGACTTCACTTGCTGGTGACCAGTGTTAATATGCCGTAGACTCAAAATCACTGAATTCAAGGATTATACATGGATGGATAAAACTTGAACTACATTTCCATCTATATACAATGGATATAAATTTAATGCTTATTTGTCATTTGTTGATCCATCGTCCAAATGCTCAATTATAGCGCTCAAGTTTTAGGAATGAAAAAAACTTCTTTGAACGGGATTTGAACTTGGAAACTCCAGTTCTACTGACAGGCGTTCTACCCACTACACACAGCTTACTTACCGTACTATAGAATAGTTGTGCACATAATTGTTACTAATCTCAATCAGCAGGTAGTTAAAATACTCAAGCTTCAGCTAACACACTTGAACTACTACAAGAAAAATATGCTCCCCGTCTTCCCAAAAATATGTTCCCAGGTAATTGCTATAGGTATAGATATATGTCTATAACTAAACCTAATTAAACTTATAAAACACAGAAATAATATAACACCTCCATTTAAAATAAAAATAATAAATGCTGTACATGTTGATTGAAAATATTTGATTGTAAAAAAACCTTTTGTTGTCGCTGTACAATGACGGAAATGCAGCTAGTTTCATTATATACTTGAATATCCAACAACTTGAGATCTCATACTTAAATAGCCAACAGTTTGATAAGAACAGCATTATCAATGTCTGTCTTATGATAACAAAACAAAAATGGAATATTATAACCTTTCACTGCCGAGCATGTACAAATTTGGGTATCTGCCAAGTGCCAGCCATTTTACCGAAAATTGCCGATATTGCTTCATGATATGTAAACAGTATTTTTTTCCAAATTCAATCTCTATTCAGAACAATTTTGTTACATATTTTAATTTGCTAACATTTTAGCCATCATTGCTATGCAAAAATCCAACGGATCTATACTTTGTGCGATGATAAAGCTGTGTGATGCTATGATCGATGCGAAACTAAAACGATCTTCCATGTTTCTTACTCTTACAAAATTATTACTTTCACTACTCTCAGAGACAAAGCTGCTGCTTTAACTATCTGCATAATCACGAAAATCTGAATCTGAAATGGCTATAATGCCATCAGCATTACTAATTACCTGTTTTCTGACTCGCGCGCGGTAATTAATGAACTCACACAAAAAATGTTCGTTATTAAATTAGAAATTCTCTAACAAAAGTTTGAAATTGATTCGTTACTTTAGGCTAATTTTATAGACAAATCTTCAGACAACACTATCAATTTCATAAAGTCTTAAAGACCGTGGGTTATGCTGTCAACGAATAATAAAATGAGGTAACTACGCAATGGCTGGGAAAGTCGCAATAATGCGTCTACGGCAGTCGTCCCACGAAAACGCATTTATGCGTCTACGGCAGTGAAAGGGTTAAACCCAAACTAGGAATATTCAAACTGGTTCTATTCTGATTACCTATTTGCCTGCCTAACTTGAAAGTACTCTATCAGGTATTGCTAACAAGACTAGATTTATACATACAAATGACACGCATGGTAAACAATGTTCCGGTGTAAACTGGTTATATAAACTAATGTACATTAGAGGTTGGCATCTAAAGTGATCATGGTGATTTCTTGTACTAAGTTCAGAGTATCCCTGTTCACAGCATTTAACATATACGCCACATTTGCACTGATCTCAAGTCAGGCCGATCCTTTTGCAGTGATTGTACTACGCCTGTTTACTGCTAGGTCTAAAAGTTAATCCCTCTTATTGTATTTATATTTCAAAACCTACAATTCTGAATCAATCCAGTTGGTTGTTGAGCCATTTTATAGCTTACATCTCTTGACAACTGCTATAATGTTGTACACATCGTTTATCATATACTTTAACAAGTTAATCACTATTACACCATTATCATGTAGTTATAGCACAAAAAAGAGAAGGTCAGTATAAGCCAGAAAGACCGGTAACTGTAATACTAAAAGTATAAAACACTGAAGCTGCCAAGGTATATCAAAACATAGAAAATCTATTGTGTCACTTTATTTGATAGTGTATTTAAAAGGTTGACTTTAACCAATCACTGTCATTGATCCTCAAATCAACCTACTGTAAAATCTCTAATTGAAGGCCACGGCGCAGTATTTTTCAACCCTTCCTCTATAGTGGCCGCCATTTGGAGGCGGGTTCAAATAGAGGCTGGCGGTATATTTTTTAAATGGCTCATCAGACCTTTCGAAAGATGCATTTTGCCACATTACGGGCGAAGCGAATATCCCGAATGTTTCGCTCACCTTTTCTGGTGGAACGATATTAAACCTTTTGGATGCAATAAGTCTGCTAACTTACCTCTAACTTGTCAAGATCTCTTAATACATATGCATCGAGAAACCAAGAAATATCACTACCAGTTGATATCTATTGCTTGCAGTTGACCTGCGATGATATTATAGCTTGTGTCCTTTTTTGCATTTTCAATTTTTGTTTCATTCTAAATTTGAAGACATTTATTTATTTTATATCTATATTTAACATTGCTGATCAAAAGTTTATTGCGCTCATAAATATTCTTGCTATAGTTTGCAGCCAAAACTAGCTTTTTCTGTGCAATAAAATTGGAGTGATGAGCGTCGATTCATTGTAAACCATGTTAAGATAGCTGCGAGGGTGCTATTAAATAACATGCTATAAATTTTCATATTTGTAGGTTATATAATGATAGTCTATCAAATGTTACAAATATATGTTTATGAACAAGTGATATAGACGAACCACACTTATATTTAGAGCTGTAAAATGATCGCGTTAATTAACTCATTCGCACCCGTTGCGAGTTAACTCGCTTTTTTATAACGTTGCTAGGCACCCGACACGACTTACTTCGCCTCTGAAATTTACCTACTCCTTGTATCTTGATTTTCGATTTATAAAAGAAAATTTTTGATTAGTTAGACAGGAAAAATTCTGGCCAATCAGACAAACGTACAAATACGTTTCAATGATGTCTCGGGCAAAAGTTATAGCCAAAATGTTACACCCTTATTGACATCTACCTAAACCGGAAATCATCATAACGACTTGAAATTTTATCGCTCGCGATCAATTTTTTCCATTCAAGAAGTGAATATGCAGATTCAGAAGTGGTAAGACAGTGAAAGACTACATAAATCGGATTAAAAAGTTATGTTTAATGTTTCAAAGTTTTAATTAACTTTAGATTTTGCCAATTTGAATCGTTATGCTCGAATAAAAATGCACTTTTTAGGCTGTCAGCTTTAGTCAGACGAAAGTTATCATTCAATTTCGATAGGATCATCTTGATTCTTAAAGCAGTATATGAAGTCTGAAAAATCAAAAACAGAGTTATTGAACATAATTTTATTATTTGAAACATATTGGTGACGGTTTATTTGAGTTATATTGCATTATTTGAGTCAATTAGATTTGCTATGCTTTGGTTTGAAGGATGATACTCACGAGAACAAGTTCAAAATTCTAGCTTCATGATTTTCATGTTCATGACTAATTTTATATGTATGAATCACGTTGATAACTGTATATAGTATGTAATAAAAAGAAATTTTACTCAAACTTTAAATATTTGCATTTTTTCTGGTGCAAGTCTAACTTTGTTTCAACAAATAACAATTCTTTCCAAATCGGAAATTTTATGAAACGTCTTTTTTGATACACGACTCTATATGAATGGATATGAGTTGTTTATATGAATGTAATATCATTTAAAAGAGGAGAATTGACTGGTTTTTGTGAATTTCAAATGAGTAAATTATCTCAAGTCTGTCTCTTGTAGTAGTAACTTGAATTATGGCAACTTTCTGAAAAATGAGCAGTATTTGGGGCTAATCGCCATTCAGTTGCGATTGTGTTAAACGATTAACGCGATGACTACAAATATACAATTAACTGAGTGGAGCCAATTGATCTTCAAATAAAATGCAACCGAGGTGATGATCATGATGCGATTCCTTTGTAATTGTTTAATATATTGTTAAGGAATTTGCCGGCCTTTACTCAGTCACGATCTAGATTGCAATAATATTGCAAGAATTGTAGGAGAAGTGAGTATGGTTATTTGTTCATTTTATTCTGAAGGAGTTCTTCTTAGTCGTGGAGCTGCGACTACTCTGCTCTCTTAGCGAGGGCACTCCCTTATATATACATATATTTTTCCCAAACCGTATAATAGAACCGAGTAAGAAACTGTATAAGATTAAATGATTAAAGGTTGACTTGCATCAAAATTCACATTACCGTTATTTAATATGAAAATATTCACCATGTCTTACACTGTTGTGTTGTAGGTGCAAAATATGTGGACAGGTGAGTACAAGCTCTTAAAAGTTCAAAAACGAACATAAAATAGCAGCCACACGAGACCGCCGTAGTTTGGATTCCCTTTCCAAAACGGCCCAAATGTGATGTACATGGAGTTGTGAGAGATGGTTTCTGTTTACACTTTCTTGCAGCCTTATTTGTCGAAATATTTTCCTAAATGTACTTCATGCATTCAATAAAACTATGTCTATTGTTCTTACTCGCCTTTTTTATCGTCATCGTAATGCTGTCACTTTTAGCACTGATATCTTATAACTTACCATAAAAATTCGTTTAATTTTTTAACCTTAGCTTGAAGGCGTACATATCATTGTCTGATAATGTTGAAGAGTCTGTTGGTCACTTTTGATAATTGAAAAGTGCTGCAGAAATTATTTGCGAAGTATTGGGTCATATCATCAGATTACGACTTGCCGATTAGACCAGGCCGAAACAAAACTGTAAAGTAGCGAGCATCTATATTTTATACGGGGTCTTCGGTAAAACCCGAAAAATTTGTCATAAACTAGTACGACGATAAGTTTTATATTAAGCTTTGTATTGGCCTTTCAATTCACATGAGAAAATACGTGACAAGACGATAACCAAATTTCGTGGTTACGTCATCGAAATAAAGAGATTCCAACATACGGCGGCTTTTCGTTTTTGAGCTTTTAATAGCTTGTAATCACGTTTACACTTATTTGGCACTTACAACACAACAGAGTAAGACATGGTGATTCTTTTGATACCAAATAATTGTAATGTGAATTTTGCTGCATGTCAACCTTTAATAGACTCGCTAACACTTTGGTTTAATTACGGCCAAAATAACGAAGTATTAGCGATAAGACACAAGTCATAATAAAGACAACCACAATATGCAAAAATATATAACAGATGTTAAATGCAAGTAAAACCCATAATAAAGACAGACACATTATGCAATATATATATTAGAGTAGTTATATGTGACTATGTAAAATATAACAAATAAATTCGTGGTCTGGCATTCGCCACAATATAACATTAACATAGCAGGTTACTATCGTTTAAATTACTAACAAATAAATATTACCGACAACACTTTTTTACCAATTAGATACAACCACAATTATTTTGCAATCCACTATAAAAACATGAAGTGAATCACTAACATAAAACTTGCTTATTTAATACAAAGACACAAACGCCGTGTCAAGGTTGTTAGTTGTTTGAACATATTTATAGGTAATAGCAACAAAAGTGATTTCAATATAATTCAATTCTTTACCGACTTTTGTTTACATTTAAAAGTTTTTAGGTAAATCATACATTTATCTTCAGTTTTCAAAAAAAATCGATCGTATTCCAGCTTTAGATTGATAAAATATAAGATTGACATTTTATTGGAACATGAAAGCAAAAAAATGTCCTCCGTACTAGGTAGCGCATTTTCATATGTTATTGGAAGCATAACAAAAGAGTGAAGTGCAATATATGCCAAGAAGAGTTTGCCTACCACCACAACACATCATCATTAAACCATAACTGTCACTTACAACTTTTATCGTATTTTCTAGGTAAATCAGACACGCTGATTCTGATTTTGTACTCAAAATAAAGATTGGTCCACTAATCTTCAAAGTCATGAAGGCTTTTTAAAGCATTTCAATATCTGTCTCGAAACCAACGCAATTGGCATAAAAAGCTCCGTCCATAAATATGTGACGTAGCCTAGCTTTTTAGGAACGGAACTTAGGGATGTTTAGTCCGATTTAGAATAATAGAGGTGGGTGTCTTAAAACCCATTATTATCTAAATTCATCTTGTAAAATAATCTCAGTATTTTATGAAAGGTAGATAATCTATTTAAAATTGCTCGTAGCTTGTACTATGTTTAATAGGCTGAACGCCGAAAAAAATGAGCTCGAAAAACCGTGATTGTATCACAAGCTAGCGTTGTTATCGCCCTTTTTTTAGCTCATTTTTAAATGTGCAATGTTAAATAGCTTATATACCTTTCAGGAAAAACTGAGATTGTTTTGAAAGCGGAATTTACATAATATGTTTTACGACACCCATCTCTATCATTCTAAATCGGACTAAACATCCCTAACTTCTGTTCTTAAAAAACTATTCTTCGAAGTATTAAGACCATGTTAAACAATAAACTACTATTAGCCTGAGACAGTTAGTAATTATTTCATGGCTTTGCTTTGATTATTCACCTATTATCGTAAATTTAAACCATTTTTTTATATATGTTGGCTTCTTTGGAGTATAAAGACCGCGTTAAACAGGGAACTACTATTATTTTGAGACAGATATTAATATATTACTATTTCTATGGTGTTGCTGTCAAAGTTTTAGCAAAGCAAAAAGCTCTGGGGTTTGACATAAAATATTGAAAGGTATTGAGCAGCCAGTTGATGTTTGTGTCATCGTATAGAACAATCAGAACACAATTACCTGAGCAAAAATGCAAATATCTTTTGTTTCGAAATTGTTAATATTTGTTTCTACATGCATTATAAATGTGGCTCGTTTTTTCCACTGGATCTTAATTATATATTTATAGCATATGATAGATTGTTATTACAGACGGTTCCCAACCTACGAACGCGTTACGTTCCAAACGGTTGTTCGTAAAGTAAATTTGTTCGTAAGTTGCTTCACTGCTATATTTTGTATTATAATTCATGTTTAAGGCCTATATAAGTATATTGAAGGTTTATCTAAGTATGTTTAAGGCTTGTATAATTAACCTGTATTGGTTTGTACTGAAAAAATATCTAATAAAATGGAAATAATGCTTTGGTGGACACCGGGCCATGACACTGCATTTCTTATTTATGGTATGTCTTGTCCTTTCTATTATATTGTTCTTTTAATCGTTATGCTATCACTTATCGTTGTTGTCTTATTTTTTGTATGTGTTGTCCGTTTATTATATCGTTGTTTCACTCGTCATGCTATTGTTATATCTGATATACCGTCATAACACTATCACTTATCGTCACTTTGATTGTTGTCATACCAACGCGCTAGCGGTCCTATTCATTCACCTTGTTAGCCGGTGTTCTTACCGTTTTCCGTTAGCCAGAACGGTGGATATTATTGTACATAAATGAGGGCACTCATTTAGTTGAGCCGTGCAGATAGCTGTATGCTTCTCGGCTGGTGAATTTCCTTTTCTAATTAAAAGCTGAATGAAACTACAGGCATTCTCTTATCTTTATTTATTAGTAGAGATCTTGCCAAGTAAAGGCCGGCTAATCTCTTTACAATACATATGTAAAGTTCAAACAAAGTTCAAAGAAATAATTCGAAAGTTAATCGAGTTACGACTAACGTACATGCGTTCGTATGTACCGTTGTTCGTAACTCGAATGTTCTTAAATAGGGAACCGTCTGTATACAACTTATAAATTTGCAAAACTATAACAAATTATTTGATAGGATCTTTTCACTAGCCTTAACTCGGCTTGCTATGAAGGGACCTTTTATATCGCTCATAAAAGGCCAGTTTTGGCTGCAAGCTGTAGCAAACATATCAATGAGTGCAATGACCTTTTATGCAACATTGTTAACTATAGTTCTAAAATGAAAAATAGCCCTTCAAATTAGGAATGAAATGAAAAAATTTAAGCTCTAAAAATTGCAAAGCATCACACAGGCTATAATATCATCCAGTTTCGCCAAAAGAGTGCAAAATGTAGACAACATTTGCCATGCCCGTAAAAGGGTTAAATGTACCTTCCCAAATGCTGATGAGCTATTTAAAGAATACAAAGCCAGCCTTTATTTAAATACCTCTTCCATATGACAGCTTTTAGTGGGAGAGGGTTAAAAATAGAGCGCCATGGCGTTAAAATAAAGGTTTTACGGTATCTTTTTGTAATAATAAGTTTCTATTTCAATGTTTGTCATTATCTGCCCAACTACTACGTGAATTGTTTTTTAAATTTACAAGTAGACTTCATTCATAAAAAGCTAGTTCTACGCAATCGCTTACATGGAAACACGAATGTTACCTAATCTATTCTTACACTTTTTTTTGTTTAGATAAACTGATCTCTTCATATATTGCCTGCCATGAACACTTTGTTAGTAAAACCGAAGAAAGAAGCAGATGATTTGAGTGAAAGCCTCTATCCAACCGGTTAGTTAGAGAGTTTCACTAAACTATGTTTATTATAAAGATTATTGTCCTTGAAAATTTTTGCAATATATGTATTCATCATTTTCATACCCATTTCTTTTTTAGGCATTTCGTCTATAGCCATGTTATCTGTACCAATATTCTATTAAGGTCCTCTGTAGCCATACTTACTTGTTCGTTTTCTCTATTTCTTTTTCCTTTATATCCATGTTTTCTATAAGCCTGACCGCTATTGCTATTGTTGTGTCTAGTATAGCTATGTTTTAACTAGACATAACATAACACTTTTAATTGAACGCCAACCTCTATGGGAATGCAACCTTTATTTGAACTGCACCTCCTTTTGACTGCCAATATAAGAGAACAGTTGAAAAATCAAGCACCACCCTTAAATTCACTGCCACCCCAATTTGACCACCATTTTGACATTATTTGATCTATATGAATCCGTAATACCAAGTGATCAGTAGAAAGTTGTCCTCAAAATCATACTAATAATGACTCGGTTACATCAATAGCAATTAATTCTTTTGTTGCTTCTGTTCATATCGAAGTCCAGTTTTTAACTCCAAATGTATTCATCATTTTTTTCATTAAAACTTCAAAGGCAACATCATAGAAATAATTAATATCTGTATCAGGCTGAAGGCGTGGTCACCCGAGCACCGAACCGACGTAGGATCGGTTCGGAGGCTGGTTCGGTTCGTGGCACATGTCACACGGCATCCGAAGCCACTTCGCTTCCTAGATACCTTATGTATAGAGACAGGACACGGTTTCATTAGTAGTTGTTAGGTATTTGAGTTAAATATTCCTATTGTAGACAAAAAACTTTGAGGAACAATTATAATTACACAGCAGATTTCTCAGGAGATCGTTTAGCTGCTCAAAATGAATCACTCGATACAAAGATTTTGCCAACCCTACCCATCAACATAATTATATTTTTTATTAACATATGAATGTTTTTCTATGCTGAGTACATAACAAACAAAAACAGTCTTTATCATAGTACTGCGGTTTTACATAGATAAATCAGTCAACGATACTTCATCAGGATGAATATGACACATTACTTACATTCTACACAAAAGAAAATCACAACCATTATCTTACATTTATGCAAAACTTAGGTGCAACATCTTACATTTATGCAACACAATCACGAGTCCGGCTGAACCTTGTCATAAATTGCTTCATGTTGTTTATTTAACGAAATAAAAATATCGTCCCATTTCTTTTTTAACTTTACTCACACGCGCGTAAGGAGAAATGTGACGCGTGCTCGCTGGAATTCTAGAATTTTAACCAGCCAATAAAAGCAAGGGTTCGGCCACAAAATTTCGAGCAGTACCGAAATGGTTTGTTTCGGCTAGAAATGTCTTTGGCCGAACTTTTTACAGCTGAGAGCGACGTCGTTTTGCGTCATTTAGTTCGGTTCGGTGCTCGTGTGACCACGCCTTAATAGTGGTTGCTTGTTTAATGTGGTTTTGATGCTTCGATGTATGTGAAAAACGGTTTACATTTATGATGGTATATGAACGACTAGTTTTAGGCTAAAACTTGCTCTTGCGATGCAGCTTAAAGTTTATCGCTTGTGTGAAATGCAACGCGTAAATGTTTTGCTCCGGTAAAAAAGATGTTTGGACGCTAGCCAATTGTTCATGAGTATATATTTGTAGTGTTTGAAAAATTATTATTTTTCAACTTAAAAATTCAAGCCAGTGTATTGTAACTACACACTATTCTAATGTGATGGTTTAACCAGCCAGCTTAAAGTACTGTTCAGGCTGGTCCTTTTGTGTAGCTCCACTAAATCAATGTTTGTAGGTAGTGAATTATAAATACATTATATTGCAGATGTCGAGGTTAAAGTGGAACCTGATCATTCATCAGTTGACACAGACAGTGGTGAAGGTAATTCTATTGAAGAATTTTCTTCATGAAATTTATGACATCTAATTATATATGTGAAAACTTCTCCTTATCATTCTCTATAGATGAACTTTCATAAATATTGCAGAAGTTGCAGAAATAAAAACAGAACCAAGATATGATGGTGGTCCTGATAACCTCTACCCAACTGGTTAGTTTAAGATTAATTAAATAGTAGTGATAACTGGTGATAAGCTTTGACAGGTGCTTGTGAATTGATTGGTTAAACTAGTTTATTGTACTAAAGGTGATATACAGTTGACCTTTGTTTGTTGGACTAACACAAACTAGTTGTGTCAGTACATTGATAATTGAGTACTTTATATTAAACAGATATAATTGTCTCATACATACCACTAGGGCACAATATGGGTACAATATGCATATACAGTATATATGAGTGAGTACAAAATGATTATACCCACAACGGGTTACAGTATACTTGTAGTTAATATAGTATAACATAGTATAGGTAATAAGTGTATGAGTATGATATTGAGCTTTTGAGGGGCGGAGCGTGATTTATGTTACCTATATTTTGCACTCTCCCACAGCGAGAGTGAAATTGCTGTCGCAGGCTCAGCGTTTCTTTTAATCGTTCAGGTGCGATTTTTGCATTTCCACATAAAAGCTTACATGGCTTTTGTGAATCTGCAATGGCTCGGAATTGATTAAATTTAAAGGTTGACTTTCAACGAAATTTACATTTATTTGATATCAACAGATATCAAACCTCAAAAACGAACATTTAATCACAGCCATCATAAAAACGCAACAGTTTAGAGTCTTTTTATTTGACTGACGTACTTCAGCAGTTCAGTTATTGTTTTGACACATGATGTTATCACGTCAAATTAAAGGCCAATAAAAGGTTCGATATAAAATGTTGCACTAGATTATGACAAATACTTCGGGTTCTACCAGCATGCCTGTATCAACTATAAATGCTCGCTACTTCACAGTATTCTTTCAACCTGGTCTAATCATCTAGTCGTAATATGATCATGTGACCTATACTTTCTGGCCAATCTTGCGAACAGTTTCTGCAGCGTTTTTTGCCTATGGCAGGTGACCAACCGGCTCAGCATGGTTTTATTGAATGCGTGAAGTATATTTGTGAAAATGTTTTGATGAATGAGACTGCATGAAAGTGTAAACAGAAGCTTTCTTGTTCAACTACGTCCCATTTGAGCCATTTTGGAAATGAATTCTAGTCTACGGCAGTTTCGTGATGGCTGCGATGAACTGTTCGTTTTTGAGGTTTTAAAGATGTGGTTGAGTCTAAAATTTCGATTTAATGAAATTAAGACCCATAAAAGGCTAGACATCAGCTATACAAGTTGATGCCATTTTTGTCTTTGTAAACCAACCCTGTCCAGAGATATATTCGTTTGATTGAAGCCTTCTTTTAAAAAGCTCACGATCCAGCGGGCGCTTCTTTCTTGACGTCACAAGCAATACATCTGAAAAGAATCCACGAGCGAGAAATATGAGGTTGCTTCCTTAGCCAATCGTCAGCGCGAAATTTTTATATAGGCCGTAATAAATGTTATCACTCGTGAAACGCGTTGTCTGTGATCTCAATTTCAGGGATTTTACCCTATTATTAAATCGCATGGACATCGATATTTACTAAATTAATTAACATCAATGCTTCAATGAATTACTCGATCGACATGTTTTATTGGCGAACAACATAATTGTAAAAACTGCTGTGAAGTTACAGCGAAGGTGACTCCGAGTTTTCTTGGCATCAGGTAGTTAAAGTTCTACAGAGGAAGATCGGAGAATGGAGGTAAATTTATCTTTTACTTTGAGTCTCCTATAGAGTTTCCTGTTGAGTTTACACTCAGATTATATTTCCCTGTTAGAGGCTAAAATGTAATTTCCTGCGCATGCGAGATACATATGTACAATGAGTTTTTTTGATCTTTAGCATTTATCAATACAATGACTTAGCTTGATGAATATACTAAATGTAATATTTTAGTACACATCAATACATGTACTAATTAATAAAATTATAACTTTTTGCTATCACTAATCATCGTTTTATATTTTTTTATTCGTTCACCTAGCTACATTTGCTTCAAATTTTCTGTGGCAGTTTTATCTAGTAAATTAGATTTATGATTTGACTTTAGATGTTCACTTTTCACTTGTAGAAAGTGAAGAAAATTGATTGATCAATGCAAGTCTTTAACTTCCAGAACCAAAGCTTCGAATCGTTGGCTTGGCGTACTTGTGCCTTTGTTAAACATTTATTCGTTTTTAAAATTACACTCCCAATCTATCAAACTCCTAATTTGGAAGCTTTCAGTAGATACGCTTTAGCATGACATATTTATGAATGACATACATTTATTGCATTTGTTTTACTGATTACAGGATGTTTATGTCGTTTCACCAGCCGAAGCAGCTTTGTCAGTGTGGAAACTGCCATGAACGGGAAAGAGAAACTTGAATGTGTGCTGCATAAACCATGATGTTTTGTTTGAGTTTGTTGCAGTAGATGAATTTGTCTTATTGTATCAGCTAAAACTATGTGAGTGGCCACGACCTGATGAATATTTTTAATAAAAGCTTTATGCCGAGATGAAAATCTTTTTGCTTCTAAAAATTATATAATAAAATAATATTGTTGAAGATAATGCAAAACATGATTTGCAGAATATTGTAGTGAATTGGATACGGTATATGGATGTCCGCAGAACTGGAGAATGTAAGTTCAAATCCAGTTTGCAGCAGACTTCTCATCCTCAAAACTCTATCCCTATGTATATTCTTTTCAGAGACGCATTTTGCTCATTTTACTTACGGTAGTAAGAAACTAGTTTTCGGTGTGGACAATGATATACAGCCCCGCCCCAAGGATAGGCGATGGACATAATGTGGGCGGGGCTTTTGGGAGGCTTTATGTCGTTGGTGTGGGTAGCGGCGAAACTACGCTGATACAAAGACCTTTTTCTACATAGTTTGCTTGACAGAATTACCGCAGACCGGTAAAATTGCTAGTCGGTTCTCAAATGTTCACACAGCAGTTGGAGAAAGTGAGTAAGACAAATTTTCAATTTTCGTTATTTGAGGCCTTCGAAACATTCATAATAATGTATCTGTAGCAGGGTTTAAAATTTGATTCTAGCCAACATGAGCAAATACAAAATAAAATATATGCCAATAGAGCCGCGTAGGACTAGACTTTTATCGCAAATAGCCGATGTGAATACGAAATATATTGACAGATAAATCATGCGTGACATCATTTTGGGCAAGTCTGGGCATGTTTGCTTGGCCTGAGCGTTTTTACTGCGATCAGATTTTTTCGATTTTAATCTTCAAATATCTTGGAAATGAGATCGCCTAACACAACAAACAACATATCAACTGATAGTGAAAAAAATGCTTTCTTTTAAGATCAACTCAAATTCGACCCAACCACATATTTAAGAGCTTGTTATCACATCTCCACAGATTTTGTACCCTCAACATGGCAGAGTAAGACATGGTGAATCTGTTGATATTAAATAATTGTAATGTGAGTTTTGTTGCAAGTCAACCTTTAATGACCGATGAATGAGCATAATATGTGAACAAAATATCTACAAACCTGACATATTCGCATTAGAATTATATTTAGGTTTTCTATGAAGATGTTTTAGACAGTTAAGATGAATATTTAATTAGTAGTAAAATAAATGAGTTTAGGCAAAATAGCATGCATCAATTACGATGTAGCAAATGCTTTTTAAATATTTATCATCACTTTCAGTTTCATGGCAACTTCCTTAACCCAAATTCCGACACACTATAAACCTCTATTCATCTGTGAAAGATTAACAGAAAATGCTATGTCGGTTTATAGTTGTTTTTCTCACCAATAAAAAGCTTGATGTTTTACAAGGGTCGGTGATGCTAAACCGTTTGTTTCTATAAACAAGACTCACGTTTCTGTTTAGTGTTCTATATCTAACGTTCTTGCATTGCCATTTTAGGTTAAACTCAAAACGTTTTTGCGGATTCACTTGTTGTCTTTAATTTTAGGAAGTTTCTGCTATTGATAATCATATTTTGAATGATACAAATTTACTTGTTTGTCGATCTTGCACTTTTCGGAGCTCAACTTTCGGTTGGTCTTATATTCCAATTGTGTTATATAACTCTTATAGTTTATTTTTCTTCTCCGGCTTGCTTGTTTTTGCCTTGCTGTTTTGGCCGACTCGCTTTTACCTTCACTTTTAAACGTAAGCCACTTTTTCCCTGCCGTTTTCAAACTCTTTACACTGATATGATGATAAAAACCGAGCGGTGCTGTTCCTAAAAGTGGCCTAGCTTTTAAGCTCTGCCAATTAGCTGCCACGTCAGGAGCCATCTCAGTTCAAAATTGTCTCTCATCTCAAAGCAAAATTTTGCTTGGGGAGGAAGAGAGGAGAGAAAACTCCTAAAAATAAGTTTATAAATGTTCTAAAGTAATAATAGTAGTCTGGTGGCCACAGAGTGTTTTTGTGTCAACAGGTGGCAGCGTGTCAACAGGTGGCGGCGGATGGGGTGTATGGGAGCTTAATACTTTCAGCATGTTTCTAATCTAGTCATTATTAATCTGGTCTCCTACTACCGCTATTAATGTTGATAAGCTAGGAGTAATTTGCCATTAAAAGGTAAGTAGTAATAGAAAAATAAAATATTTGTTACGCCGTGTGCAATCAGTCGAATCAGCTAGTGAGAGTCATAGACTTACATTTACATCATATTGCAGTACGGGGTCAACTGACGCCGATAGCAATTAGGTTTGTAGTCTGTTTCCGGTCTCGCCCAGCGGCTTGTCAGCGTTGGTAGCAGCAGTCAAAAACTTCAATTTACTATTTATATGATTTTCCAAAAATAGCTATCATGGATTGCATAATTCACTATAATCAAATATCACATTTCAGTGAGCTAATAAGTCTTAGTGATAGCAAAAAACCACCGATCAAGCGTTTTTCTGAGCTGTCGAGCACCATCTACAAAGCGCCTGAGCGGTCCATAGCAAAAATATTCAAGTCATTCTAACAGCTCGCGCAGCTCAACTCGGTAAAATACCACGCTGGATGTTGGATGAGTTTGGCCAGCAAACCAAAGTATCGGTGAGCTTTTCAAGTTGCAAATAATCTCAAGCCTCCTGAGGAAATTAAGGTGAGAAAATAGCAAACTAATTTTACTTTGTCCATATAATAAATAATCAAATGATTATCAATCAAGGGGTGGATGTATTCCTCTATTGAAGCATGATACATTCTCTTCACTTAATCATTTATTTTTCAAAGCATTGCAGCTCATTTTTAGACTATCATTTGTTGGTGGCATTTTCCATGTCTGGGTTTGAGGATATCTTTGTAGATTCCAATGTCTGTGCAAGCGGCTCAGTGAGTGGTGTGTTATCTGGTCGCACATACAACAGAAGCATACCATGTCATAAACTTCAATACGAAGCTTTGACACACATTCGGCTTTTCGAGTTTCTTTCATCACAAGAAAAAACCGAGAAATTTCTGATGGACTTGCTAGTCTCTCAAATGGTATGCTGCAAAATCCAGATACCATATCAGAGCTAGAAGACTTCAAAAGAGAGTTTTCTTTATTATGTTAGGATACGGTGTGTTGAAAGCCTCACTTACAGATTTTGGAATGGGTACTTGGAGCTGGTATGCCTACTGCTCACTTTTCCCTGAACTCCATGAGAGAGTGATTGGCAGGAGCACTCCGTACAGTACGACTAATGTTGAAATATTTCTTTGCCTATGACAGGGTGAACTATGCTAGGTTATTATGATGGACCATTTGAATGAATTTACAAGAAATCATGCGATGTACACACCAACATAGAGCTGTGCATTGTTTAATGTGCATTCATTCACATTGTACATTGTACCTACAGGTATGCCACTGTATACTGGCTTGAGATGAATAACATAGAAAAATCCCATCCATGGGTGGCATCTCAGCTCCAAAAGGCACTTGGCTCGTGGACTGTACGCTAACACTCCAACCATGGGTTTAACTCGGTGAGCTGCTGACCAAGTAATCGAACAAACTATAAATCGTGAGTCGAAGGATAGCGGGGGCATAGAAAAAATTGTGCTTACTAAAAGCAAGTTACAATTAACCGTCAGAACTTAATTGAGCCCCAACTAATCCCTGTTATTATTATTTTGTGCATGACAGCTTATATTTTATTTGCACTCATGAGTGGTTAATTGTGACTGACTCTCTATTTTTAGGGATGATCGAACGATGGTTCTTGCTCATCCTGGTAAAGCAGCTGTAACACAATGCTGTGAAGTTCTAGCTGGAGTCAGTAGTGCGTTGCAGTTTACAAAGAATTAGATGATTCGCGGTATGCTTCTTTTGTATCTTATACATAAATTAGCCATTTACCAAATGAATGCGTCTGCATACTCAAACTGCCAGTACAATAATTAATTTACAGTAAATACATTGTATATTACATAGAATTCTCATTTGTACAGTATGGCTTGCATAATTTCCGTCATGATTTTCAGTCAATTACATTTTCAGAGTCAAAGAAGATGAAAAGGCTCGCAACAATCTTATTGATACTGTTGAGTCAATGATCAACCCCTGGACGCATCAAGACACTCTCGTTTCACTCAGCTCTGGTGCTACAGCAGTAGTATGTAGAGAGCAGATCTACACACGTTTGCACTTAAAGTGAGATTTTGGGTACATTTTAGCCCGAAAACCTCGGAGAATGGTGTTGTCTGATGGAAAGTTTGGGGGGGGGGTAGGTGTGTGAGTGTTAGGAGCTAAGGTTATGAAGTTTGAGAGGAATTGTGGGAAGGATGCGGTGCTGGTCGAGAGGAATTGTGGGAAGGATGACGTGAAGAGGGCGATGGTTTCGGGCTTCGATGCGATGGGTTTGGGGTTCGGGTGTCGACGAGTTGAGCGATCGATCGTCGAATGGTTGGGGTTAGGTTGGCGACCGGTGGGGTGAACGGTGTTATGTCGTTTCGGTTGAATGAACGCTGATGTTGGACGAGTTCGGGCGTGTCTATTCGTGGAATCGGTTAAGTCTCCCTTCGTTATAAAACTCTTTAAAGATGAGTAATAAGAAAGGGGAAAGTCGAATGATTTATTCATTATGAAAAATTCTTTTGAGAAGACATGAAAAGTCTTTATAGAAAACTAGATGATATAATTCAAATTTCTCCAATACTATTTATTAGTTTTGGATTTTTTTCGGTTAACGGTGAATTTTTACGAAATATAATTCAATTAGAACATAACCCCTCGGATTGTACTTATGGTATAGCTAGTTATGAAATTATTCAAAGGTTGGGAATTACTGAACGACTTGTTCAATGGGCTAATCCATCTTCACGGTTAGCGAGATATTGTGTAGGCAACTCAGCTCGTTCAAGGTTTTGTGGAAGGAGAGCATTGCCTATTAAGTTTGTTTGTCATCATCCACAATTCGAAGAAAATAATGGTAGATTTACAGCACCAATTAATACTTCCACTACTCGATCCACCATCAGAACTACACACACATCCAGAATTCCTACCACCACCACAACTACACTCGCTAGTACAATTCCTACTACCACCACAACTACACTCGATACCATCATTCTAGCAAGTGGAATCACAACTCTTCCATCATCTGAAAATCTTAAGGAAAATATAACTAATATCCCATTTGTACCAACAACCTCAAGATTATATAATCCGAATAATGAAGAAAGAGAATATGGAAATGAAAGTTTTTCTGTAGAAAAATCCACCATCAGAACTACACACATTTCCACAATTCCTACCAACATTGCAACTACGGACGTTACCACTATTCCAGTGAGCAGAATGACAACTCAGACATCATCTGAAAATCTTAAGGAAAATATAACTGATATCTTATTCATACCAAGAGCCTTAAGATTATATAATCCAAGTAATAAAGAAAGAGAGTATGGAAATGAAAGTTTTTCTGTAAACAAATTACAGGATGTCGAAATTTTTTATCATAATCACATGCTGCTGCTAAAGTTGTAATCTAATTTTCATGCTTTTCTAAATTTTTATTCCACAATGAAAATGATATGTGAATATTGTATTGATTTTATTTTAATAATAGTATCTTAAAATATACAATAAAATATAAATTCTCCATCTTTGGAGATGAAGATTTTATTTCTAAAGGTTCTATTGATTTGCATATATATTCATTCAAAAAAAAAAAAAATTCTTTCTTATAAATACTAATTGCCAGTTTTCTGTGGAGTTGAAGAGCTTGTCACTTCAGAATATTGTAATTCTTTCTTATCGAGATAGAAGTATGTGATGCTTGACTCGCTTTTCTCATCAACTTCTTTTTGTTTTGCATCATTACTGTTTAAATATATAAAACATTGAGGATTGAGAAAGGATGAAATAAATGGATAACTATATATCTTTGGATTTAAAATTCTCAAAATCTACTTACCAAAATATACATTGAGCTAAGCCATCGTATACGTCTTGTCCACATTTACAGGAAGGTAATCCATCTATAGGATAATCCAATGGTAAATCCAATTGCAACTCCGTTTCACTATTTTGAGAGTTTGTTTCTTTCGAGTTGTTTTTTTCATCAGTTTCCTTACCATCTTCTTGATACCTGTTTAATTTTTTTTGAAAATTCATTGAAAATTGAGAAAAGATGATGTATATAAAATGAATATTTATATATTCATACAAAACTTTAGAATTTAAAATTTCAAAATTTACTTACCAATGTACACATTGTGCTTATCCATCATATACATATCCACATGTACAGGAAAGTAGTCCGTGTGTACAATATTCCCATGGTGTAGCCCAAATTTGAAGACAACTATCTGTACATTTCCATTCTGACATTTTACCCTTCTCAGAATTCTGTTAGCTTATGAAGAGTGTTATGATAATAATGATTTGTTCTCGATTGCTTTATATAGTTGAACGTCTGTAAAACGCTTGAGTGAGTTTAATGAAAATTTATAAATAGATTACAAAACATTCCTCTATGCTTACAATTTCGCGAAAATGAATTTCGCGAAATTACACATATATATTATATAGTCAACTTTCGCGAAATTGAATTTCGCTAAAGTGAATTTCGCGAAATTGGATTTCGCGAAATTTCACATTATATATATTATATAGTCAACTTTCGCGAAATTAAATTTCGCGAAATTCAATTTCGCGAAATTGGATTTCGCGAAATTTCACATTATATATATTATATAGTCAACTTTCGCGAAATTGGATTTCGCGAAATTTCACATTATATATATTATATAGTCAACTTTCGCGAAATTGAATTTCGCGAAAGTGAATTTCGCGAAATTGGATTTCGCGAAATTTCACATTATATATATTATATAGTCAACTTTCGCGAAATTTCACATTATATATATTATATAGTCAACTTTCGCGAAATTGAATTTCGCGAAAGTGAATTTCGTGAAAATGGATTTAGCGAAATTTTACATCATATATGTTATATAGTCAACTTTCGCGAAATTGGATTTTGCGAAATTTCACATCATATATATTATATAGTCAACTTTCGCGAAATTGAATTTCGCGAAATTGAATTTCGCGAAATTGGATTTCGCGAAATTTCACATCATATATATTATATAGTCAACTTTCGCGAAAATCTGTTTACTATTTTCACCTCATTAATTCCTTTGGACACACCCATCATTCTTCAATTCATTATATAAGCGTTGCATGAACTGATGGAATATTCTGCCTCCTTAACCATCTCTTGATGCCTACTTATATACAGACTTGAGAATTTGGGTTGATCGAGCGTTGATACCATAAGGCTTGTATGCTTCAGCTAGAATTCTGTTAGCCGGCTACTCGCGATTAAGTTCGTTGAGTGTCGCTGTGTTCAGGCTGTTGTGTGGACAAGCGCCTTGGCATTTGACCTGATTGTTTTCCTAGGTTTACCTATGGAATTCTCCTGTTTGGTTTGGCTTAACCATTCCATAACAGTCTCTCGACCAGTAAATAAATGAAGATGATGAACTAGTAAAGGGGCATACATGGATTAATATGTGGATTATTTTGAGGATAGCTCCAACTCAGCGTGAGTATATCAATATATAAAACTTATATCAAAAAAGTAAATAATATTCGGTTGTATTTGTCACCAAGTTTATTTCGATATAAAGTATATATGTATATTCAATTGTAAAATATAGAAAAAATTTATGTCAGTTCTTCTAGTAATTTAACAATTTGGGAAGTTCCTTGAATATGTACATTGTCAACACCTTCATTTTCTTCGTTATTAAGACTTTTACTAATTTTTCCATTCCAATCATATCTATCTAGTATAGTTTTTCGAACTACATGATCTCGTGTATCTGTTTCAGAAATTTTTAGCATAACTGTTAGAAAATTTTCTATTGAAAATCCTCTGCTCCAAAATATTGCAAAGAGAAGACAGTAATCTCCACATGTTGTTGAAAGAAATCCTTGGAGTAGAACATCATTCCATTTAATTAAATTTATTCCAGAAAGTTTTAAGATTTGAGCGACATCTGGATATGTTGAAGGATCTCGTCCTGTTGAATCGAAATAATTAATTTCGGATTTTGTTCGAATAACTCCTATCCAGTGTTCTCCTGGTTGATAAGAATAGTGTGTGTTAAAAATATATATTCCTTCATTCGATAAAAATTGTTCTTTAAATTCATTTCTTGCACAGACAGCAAAAAAATGATTATTAGTCATGTGATCTTGGGAAAGAACATCGAAAATATTTGCTGTATTCATCCTTAGAATATGCTTCCACCACTGAGTCGAACGCTAAAGTCAGAAGCGATTTCCATCATTCCATCTTTTTGTATATATGTATTAAGATAGACATTTTCTGGTGTTGCAGTTCGAAAACTGATATCGATTGTTAGTGAAACATGTCTCATTAAATGAAAACCTTCGGATGAGAGATCTCCTGTCAAATCGAAAGCGTATATTGCAAGTCCAGTTTCATATTCAGTCAGTCCAATTCCACTTCCTTCAGAAGAAAGATCTTTTCCCATTGCATTTAGAAGTTGTACATATGGTCGAGTATACATTCTATTTCAAAATTTGGAGTATATCGTTTTCCAAAAGGTAGTCCATCAATTTGTAGTTCTACATGACTCACATCGTAATGACCAAGTTTGAAAGGATTACGATTGTATGATCCGTTTTCTCCATCGTGTGATGAAAGTGAAACAAGTATTAAATTTGGTCTAAGTGTGTTATCAGCAATTTTAATTTGAGTATGGGTTAATCCAGTATTCACATTATAAGATCTGGTGTATACCCGAGAAAGAGGATACTTTGCATTAACACCATTAAGTAGTTTTTCGTTATGTAAAAGCTGAATTGTTTGGTTGATTTTTAATTTTCGAAGATGAAGTACACATTTCGTCAACTTTACTTTTCCCCCTCCTCCAGGAGCAGCTCCTGTTGCCATCAGACAATAACTTGGTTTACTTCGGTCTAGTTCTAATTTACAATTCAATCCTGGAATGAGATATCTTTCCTGTTGAAAAATGCTAAGATGGAGTCGTCCAAAAAACTCAAATGTGTTTAATCCTCTAATAAGATTCTTTCTTGCTGTAGACGCAGTATTATCGAAATCCGCACCATCTTTTGCAAGATTATCATCTTGAAACCATCCTTCTGCTTTTAATTGGTATTGTTTTGCTTCTCTGCTATTATTGAGAAGGGTTTCTATGAACGATCTCATAGGATAATCATTTGAATGTTCAACAACGGATCCATTAATTTTGAATGTTGCTGTTTTGATTAGCGAATGAAAAAACGCATCCCCTGGTACAACATTTACGTTACCAACAGTATTGTCTAAATTGGAACCATCGTCCTTGACTACTTTTCCTTCGATTTGCAAATATGAATTACTTAAATCGATATAGTGATCTACATCTCCAAGTATTTCAATTTCAATTGGTCCATATTCACTGAGTCGTGACGGACCTAATTCACTATAATATCCGTGCTCCACCGAACTATGTGTGCCCGGAACATCAAATATACCCAAACTTTCGTTTATCGTAAAAGGAGAACCCGTTATTTTTAAACCTGTTGAACCAATCTCTCCAGAACTCATCTTTCACTATTGATGTATGTCAATGAAATGAACTAAAAATATTGAGATAATAATATATAAAACATTTCAAATTTTAAAAAATATTTGGAGTGGCTTTTCTCCGTCGTTTTGCAGGTTTGCTACGGTTATTTAATTTTCTTTTCCCAGGTTTTCTAACTCTTGGAATTACTACTTCATCTGTTTCTTCTTCTTCTTCTTTTGGTCTCTCTACCATGCTATTAAGATAATTGGATGCAGCATCTAACCCTTTTTTCCCTAATGAGATAGCCGTTTTTTTTGCTAGAGGCGCAACAGCTTTTGCTAATTTTTTAAATATTCCTGATAGTCGTCCATTTCCCATCACTCTTTTTCCTTTATATGGTGTCAATCCGCCATTTCCTGTTTGATTAGACGTGTAATATTGAATGTAAAAGTTTTTTGAGTTTTCTGGAGTATATGGAATTAATATGGAATTCATTGTTTCTTTCTGAAATGAACCGTTAGTATAACCTTCCCTCCATCAAATGGTACTTTTTCTCCATCATCACTTGTTATAAGGGTCTCTATCACATCAGTAGAAATTTTATCTACTTCAACGTAATGCGCTTGACTGAATTCTGTATAAACTCGAGAGAACTTATTTCCACTTACTGGGACAACTCGTAACAATCGTACATTTGCATCTCCAACGAGTCTGTTACTTACAATTGATGAATATACGTATAATGATGTAAATCCATAGTTGATATCCGGAGATGTGATGTTTCCGTGTTTTCCCACATTATAAGTTATCTTCGGATCTAATCCTAAGATATTTGCGAAATCTTGTGAAAACGAAACCTGAACACTCGAATCTCTTACATACAACATAGATTTGTTGGATATTTTGTTGTATTCGAATTCTATAGTTGGATGGAAATTGAAGGATTTTAGAACATCATGAGCTCGTTGAATTACTTCATCTATATCTTCGTATCTTCCATTTCCAATTTTTATGTCGAAACGACGAAATCTCCCATTAAGTTCCGCTTTTGTGATGCTTATTATCCCTTCTACTACATTTGGCCAATTATTTAAAAATGATATATCTTTTAGAGCAACTTCCCATTGTCCTTCTGTAAAATCTACATATCTGGCTAGTCTAACTGTAAAGTTTGAATTAGTATTTTTAGGAAAGTCACTAAAACTAGCATCAGAAGGAAGAGTTACGAACTCCGACATTTTCAATTCTTTCAATGAAGTTCAATTCCTTATCATCCTCTTTTATTTAACAAAATCTCTTTCATTGACCCAGCTATTGAATGAATCAGGATATCCCATCCATTTAACGAGTATTTCCTTTGTTCTTCCTTGTTTCCGAGATTTGAGAATTTTCTCGATTCGAAAAAATGCGGGTTTTTTTACTTTCTGTAGTTCATCTTCATAAAAAGTTCCATCAACCGGTTCGTTTGCCAAATCACGTAATTTATAAATAATCGGTCTTTCAAAATCAAGTACTTCTGTAATTTGAAAAACTTCAACCGTCCAATTTATTGTGAAACCTCTTTCGAAAGCTGTTCTAGCTTTACTAATACGAACGTAATCATCAATATTGAATTTGGGAGTACTGTCAGAACTATATTCTCCATTTTCATAAATCCTATTCCAGATTCTTTCTTGATTTTCATAATTTACATCATTCGGTTTTATTCCTAATGTTGTGTGAATAGTATTGTTATATGCTTTTACCATTTGTGGTAAAACATCAATATATCTACGTTCATCCGAATATGTCATGAATCTATACATCTTCATCCGTAATGTTTTGTTGAATCGTTCTATGATGGAAGCTTTAATTGTCTCATTCTCAGATGTAAACCATTTTACTTTATTTTCTTTCAAAACTTTTTTGACATCTCGATTATTAAACTCTTTTCCTTTGTCTGTTTGAAAAACTCTATAATTAGTTCCATCCAATACTTTTTTTAAGGCTTTTGCTACCAATATACCTGATTTGTTAACAAGAGGCTCTACCCATGCTTTTCTTGAAAAAACATCAATCATTGTAAGTAAAAATGTAATTCCATCATTTTCAGCTCGATGAGATCTAACATCCATTAAATCAGCCTGTAATTGTTCACCAACTCCTGCAACAATTGTAGGTCTTCTTCTAAATTTCGTTTTTATTTGTTTGTGTAACGTATAAGCATCTTCACCACTTAACCAATCTCTAACTTCTTGTTCGCTTTCTTTTCTCCGAAGTGCTTCAATCAGTTTTCGTGCTCCACCTAATGAAGATGGTAGATCTGGGGTATAATAGAATTCATTTAGTAAGTCGTCCATTTTCCTCTTGTTCCTACATAAGGTTTTCGTGAAGACGATCTATTCGAATTGGTTTTTGATTTATTTGATAAATTCGAGTTCGACTCCTTGATAATTTTTTCAAATAGGTTATATTGTTTCTCAAATGAACTTGGAGAAAGGGAGAAGATACAATTGAACTATCTTTAACACGAATCTTTCTTTCAAGAAGATTTCGTAAGTTCTCAGGTTTAATCTCTCCTGTAGATCCTGTTATTTTCCCGGTTAAAGAATCATAATTTCCAGACTTTTCCAATTTTTCCAGAAGTTTTTTCGCTTTAGTTTGATCTTGTTTCGAACCGAAGTCTTCAACTATTAAAGAAATGGAATAAGATCTAGAAGAATTTGACGATGGTTCTTCTTCGTTTAACTTCGGTTGTAATAATGTGTCTTCTTTTTTTGGTGAATCTTTTAAAACTGTAGAGTCTTGAGACGAATTATCTTCGGGTAATTCAGGTGTATCTTTCTTTAGAGTTTCTTTTGAATTTTGTGGAGCTGAAGGTGTTTGTGACATCATTGAAATCGGTTTTCGAATAGTCGGAGACTGTTGAATTGGATAACTCCGAATTGAATTCATTTCATCTAAAAAATTTTGAAGTTCAGCTGCATACAAATTAACTTTGTTATAGTCTGAAATAGTGTTATCGTTATTAATTTGACGCATCCTATCTCTGGTCTCCTTAACCTTACTTACTCTTGGATTTTCTAATGGATTAAAACGAAGTGACGAACTATAGCCATCATTGATAATTTTTGAATCCTGTTGACTTTTAAATTGGTTCCTTTTGTACTCGTCTTCAAAAACCAAAAAAAATTTTTTTGTGTACTTAGGAAAGCTCATCTTCCTGCTGAATGATTAATACAAGTTGAGGGATGGCTTTATAATCCGTTTCAATAATCCTCTTCCGTTTTGCAAAAACTTTCGTTTATATTTAAGCGGTTTGTTTTCATCGATAATATTCATCAACTCCTTTTTATGTTGACTCAGAGAATGGTATTGATTTTTCGTTAAAGGTACATTCCCATATATAATATTTTTAACAATTTCAAGTAATGTTCTAATTACTTCTTCTTTCATATGAGGTAAAGCAGAACTTGCAAGTTCATCTGTAAGACTGTTCAGTATTTGCAGAATTACTCTGTTTTTTTTCATTCTCTTAGAAAGTGGAGAATTATCCATGATAACTTAATTATCTTCTTTTTCGTGGTTTAAACAATCCTCCGAGCAATGGTTCAACTAATCCTGGAAGTATAGCACCCGCGATCGGACCTAGTAAAGCCGATAAAAACCCTCCTTTTTGCAAAAGTTGTTTCTTTTCCAAATTCGATGTTTTAGGACTAATCAGTCGAGCGATATTCGTACTTTGTCGACTCAAAGCTTTATACTGAGCATCAGTTAGTCGTTCTTTTCTTTTAATGAGTAATTTCACACAATCAATAATTGCTAAAATTAAATCCGTTTTAGCATTTTTAATAATTGAATGTTGAGAAGAAATAGAATCACCAACTAGAGTTAATAAAGTTAGTAAATTTCGTTGAATTCTTTTTGTTTCAGCCATATCTATGTGATAATTTTAGTGATGTTATAGTAATCACTCAGAGGAAGATACAGAAGTAGTATGGTGAATATTTAAAGAGAACTTGGAATATATACTTGTTTTATTTAATTATGGAATACCAATCAAAATCGATTGCTTAATTAGGCTTATAAATAATCATAGGCGTAGAGTCAACAGGAGGGAAATTTCCCATAATTCTCATTGTATCATCGGTTTCTTGTCGGAGGTCCAGTCTCATGAATGAATATGGTGAAGATGTTGCATCTCGGTAGGATTCCTGAAAATATTTAACTTGTCCAGGAAAAACTTGTTTTCCTAAAAATGTGATTGATGTAGAATCCCTGGGGTTTTTTCCTATAAAAAAATAGTGACTATTCAACGAAATTGTTCTAAGTTTACCAAAGAATAAGTTTTGTGTAATAGTAAAAATACTAATATTTAGATGGTGACTTTCTCGAGTATACAAATTGTTAGCCATCTTGATATTTGATGATAATTCCTCCATTAGATCATCAATGATCATCCATCTATTTTCTCCATCTTTGGGAAAAGTACTCGGATCTTTCAATCCTTCATGAAATTCCACTCCTTTCATATCCTCAAAAGCTTCCTGCCATATTCCATAGCAATATATAATTTTGATTGGAGAAGGGGTAGATATTAATTGAGATTGTTCAATCAACCGTTTAACGAGTTGAGTTTTTCCTGATCCTGGTGGTCCTGTTATCATAGATGTGAAAGGAGAATGTAACCTCACATCAATTGATTGTAGTCCGTCTTTCTCCATGTTTTGATAATTACTAACATTGGAGTTTTCATTTCAACTAATTATAATGATGAGGAGATGTTTTCAAAAATCACACTTTCATTACTCATAAGATTTTGAAAAAATACTTCTACATAGTTCACAGTAGCATTCATCTTTTCTCCTGTAATCCGAATAAAAAAATATTCAATCAAAGATGAAGCTACAGTTATTGCAAGTAATATTAAAACCGGTCCAAAAAATTGAAGCAAACTTTGTCGAAGCGGTTTTGATGTAGATTTAGTGATGTTATCAAAATGTTTATGTAATAATACAGCATCTTCAACTAATCCATCTGTATTATCTTTTTCTTCTTCACAAGATTTGTAAACTTTAGAATTATCCTTATGAATAGTTTCCATAATTTTATATATTTTGTATTCCTTCTAGTTGAACGAAATTTTTCATAATGAATAAATCATTCGACTTTCCCCTTTCTTATTACTCATCTTTAAAGAGTTTTATAACGAAGGGAGACTTAACCGATTCCACGAATAGACACGCCCGAACTCGTCCAACATCAGCGTTCATTCAACCGAAACGACATAACACCGTTCACCCCACCGGTCGCCAACCCAACCCCAACCATTCGACGATCGATCGCTCAACTCGTCGACACCCGAACCCTAAACCCATCGCATCGAAACCCGAAACCATCACCCTCTTCACGTCATCCTTCCCACAATTCCTCTCGACCAGCACCGCATCCTTCCCACAATTCCTCTCAAACTTCATAACCTTAGCTCCCAACACTCACACACCTACCCCCCCCCCAAACTTTCCATCAGACAACACCATTCTCCGAGGTTCTCGGGCTAAAATGTACCCAAAATCTCACTTTAAGTGCAAACGTGTGTAGATCTGCTCTCTACATACTACTTACAGCCAATAAAACTCAACAGCAGTCTTCAGTCAGCTGATATGATAGGCGAAGCTCAAGTTCAGAAATATCTGAAAAAGCGTTTCCAAGATGAGCAGGGTTGTTTATTCAGTACAATAAAGAAAAACAGACTTCAAACTTTTGCAACAGCTCTTAAGAACACAACCAACAAAGCCTGTCAAAAGAAAAGCACCATCGCTAATAGCAATATCTTCGGTTGATAGCTTGTAGTCAGCATGCAGCGACATACAGACATGAGAAAAATCCTTAGCTGCTTTCTGTCGTCTACGCCACTAGCCCTTTCATCACATGATGGAGCTGGGCTTGGCAAATGTGTAAAAGCTCATCTTCTTCGTGGAATTGAAAGCCACTGCAAAGAAAACTCGCTTGTCGAAGCTGTGCCTGAAGACTGTTCTCTGATTGTAGACTGTATGGCATTCATTTATGCCTTACCCAGAAGCAATCTTCCTAATACTTTTGGAGGGCTATCCCAAAAAGTATTGTATCAGCTTGGCTGCTTGGCTAAAGCCTACAAAACAAGAAGAGTAGATTTGATTTGGGATTGAGATGTGAAGAACTCTATCAAAATTGTTGAATGATCTCACCATGTGACTAGCAAACAGCCTGAGGTTATAACACTTTATGGGGCTCAGCAGAAAGTACCAAAGCAATGGCCGAAATTCTTAGCGAATAGCCGCAATGAGTCAGCTTCGTAAGACTTTTTACTATTACACTTTAAGTATTGCAAGCTCCAAGATAGTTTTTTGCTATATATCAGGATTGCTGATAGCTGTGAGCGACTTTCATTTAGTAAAAACAGCTTTTCTGTTAGACCCTCCCTTCAGCCATACCTAGTCTCTGATCATGAAGAGGCAGATACTCGAATGCTGTTACATGCCACTCACTTGGATGCAGAGAACATAGGCCCAGCGGTCATTTGGTCACCTGACTGACACTGATGTGGCCATTCTCTGCATCCAATTGTCTACTGAGCTAAAAAGAAGTTTATACTTTTCAACTGGCACTAGAACTAAGTGCTGCATTCTCAACTGCACTAAGATCAACGAGACGCTGGGTAGTGACATGGATTCATGTCTACTTGGGCTTCATGTCTTTTCCGGTTGTGACACAACCAGCTGATTTTCAGGAATAGACAAGACCACTCATTTCAAGCTCCTATCAAATGAAAGTTATAGGTCGCCATTCCCTAACCTAGGCAAATATTGAGACTTGGATGATGAGTTGTTTAACGCACTGACTCGCTCAACACTGCATCTTTATGGCGAGCCTGATTCCACAAATTTAGCCGATGCCAGATACAGGCTGTTCTCATCAAGGAAATCTTATGAGAAAACCCTTCCAACAACAGAGGCTTCTCTCCATCAGCGCTTAATGAGGGACAATTACTAAGCAGCAATATGACAGCGAGTGATTAAAATATTAATCATGCCACCTGATCCCACAATTCATGGCTGGAGTAAAGAAGATGATGGCATTTCTGCGCAGTGATTTCCTGATGGACACTGAGCTATTCTCAGGGAGTTTGTCCAATGTACTAGTTGCTCATGCGAAAAAGAGTAGATGTAAAAGCGGATGCTCTTGTAAAACTGCATCTTTAATTTGCACAAGTCTAGACTGCATCAATGAAAGAACGACGAGAGCGAGAATGGTAATCATACAGACAGTGATTGATGAGCTTCAAGGTTATATGCAATAGTTTTATTCAATGCTTTGTAATATGCTTTCTAAAATCGATTGAAAGTTTTGATGTATCATATTATATGATATAATATATTATATATATTATAAACGGACTGTGTACTTTGGTAAACATGCTATATAATATAATCGTCATACAATGTACATTACTAAGATACACATACAAAGTCTTATGATATTCATTAATCATCAAAAAAACTTAATTGTCATCAAACATACTGCACCATTATTGTTATAACACGGTACCAGTACAGTGAATCTAAAACGAAGCAAGAAACTGCATATAAATGCCAGGTAAATAAAAAATTAATAACATGTACTAACAGAAAGTACTAAAAGAAGCATAATAAATACTACTAATAATAAAAATAACTATAACACATAAAAATTCTAATAGCATAATAAAAACCCATATATAAAAAATGATCAGTTGAAAAGTGTTCGCGCAATGTTACTAAGGATGACTCAGTTACATCAATAAAAATTGATTTTGTTGTAGTTGCTATATTGGTTGCAATCGCTTTAGCAAAGGTGTACCTGAGAGCCTGAGAAAATCAATCGATACAATCATCAGAACTACACTCCGCGTCAAAGTCGCTAAGGTCCAAATTTCACACACTATTTTCAGATTTATTCATACTGCGGTTTGCAATGTTATCTGACAAATTTAAAGTGTTTTGATGAACAATGAAAGTACTCTTCAGGAACATCGTACAACAAAGTAGCAACTATTGTTATGGTGTATTCAAAGACGTTTTCTAACACTAAAGCTTTACCGTTTTGTATTTGAAAGTTTGAAAGAGGCACCAGAGAAATAATTAGTCACTGTATTTGGCTAATACTTTTTACACAAAGTATTTCCAGTTTTAAGATGTCAGACACTTTAAAGTATATGAAAAAAGTCCAGCAAAAATGGTGAGGCCCACGGCATCGATGTCGCTTCACCCAAAGAAGATTGCAAAACATAAGCGACATTTGCTTTGCTCATCAAAGGGTTATATTTATCTTTTCAAAATGCTGACGAGTTAATCAAAAAATGCAGCATCACTTTCTATTTTAGCGCCACCCGCAATAAAATGCCATTATTAGGGAAGCGTTGAAAATACATCGCTATGGCATTCAAATAGAGGTTTTATGGTACATGTTTATATATATGATAAAGATTAGCTATCACTTATGGTTATGTTTTTGTATCTTCCGTACACATGCCTTTTCTTAGTCATGCCATCTACTACATATTATTTTATCATCATGCTTTTACCAGTCGGTTTAGAGCAAACATTTTCTAGGCTGATCCTCATATATAGTTGAACTATAACTCTGCTTGTAGTTAGTAATTCATGGATATTTTCTATTGTAGATGCTGAGGTTGAAGTAGAACCTGGTGATTCATCAATCAACAATGACAGTGATGAAGGCAATTGATTATGTTGCAATTATATTTCCATGGAATTTACTTCAACTTAGTAAATATATGAGACAATTCTCGTTATGTTCTTTATATGGCCTCTCATATTTATTGTAGGAGTTGATGAAGTGATAACAAAACCAGGATCTGATAGTGGTGCTGATAATCTCTACCCAACTGGTTAGTTAAAGATTTATTAGATAATAGTACTAACTGCTGTTGATTAGCTCAGATGTTCAGTGCCTTTTAGCTGAGTAAATATAATAATTACATTCCTCTATTGTCTCACAAACTGGTTTATTAGTAAAACTAAAATACTAAACCTGACTATAATTTATGGTGTCATTCTCTATTAAGCCACTGAATTTTTTATAGATGTTCTTTTTAGTACTAGCTGTCAAAGGAATTCAGCTTTTTTATTGCCAGTTCTGTTTTTCATGGTTGCTATATTAACATGCGCACCGCTGGTCTTCACACTCAGATATCAGTACAACATCTCAGCGATTTGTCTAAAATTTGTCAATGCAACATTTGCAGTACTTGTGGTCATTTTAAATGTATTTGCTAATTATTAAGCTGAACAATAATACATTTTGTTTTGTATTTGTTTGAATGACTAGCATTTTGTGAAGCTTTTTGACAAATCTTTGAAAAAAATATAGCGACGGGCTTCTAATGATTTTTATAAGCTGAGTTTCTCTGTTGGACACGTTTGGCTCATGGTCTTCCTAAACACATGACCAGAGCATAGACGACTAGATCATGACTTAAGTTGAATGTTAACTATTGGTATTCATAGAAATGTAAAAGTGTCAGTTTGTCACATGGTAGCACTTTCTTTCAAGTTAGCTTTTCAAGACCGCAGTCAAACTAAATTTGGATAAAGCGCTTTATGAGCTTGATTTTTTCATACATTTAAACTCACTTTAGAAACTTTTTCTAGTCTTTATATTAGAATTCACTTAGTACATGCCTACAAACCTGTTAGGTTTGCTTTATTAACAATCTGTACCAGCTGATTCCAAGTAGGTACATTTCTGATTAAACTGCTGATTATCGTAAAGCCTCTAATTGAACACTACCTCTATTTGAACATCACCTCTATTTGACCGCCACTATGAGAGAAATGTTGAGCATAAGAGCACTACCCTTTATTTGAACGCAACCTCCATTTGACCGTCACTTTGACAATCATTGGTCTCTATGAACCAATATTATTAAATGATCAGTAGAAAAGTGGTCACGAGGTTGTATTAATAATGAATCTTTTGCATCGATAGTAATCAATTCTCTCGCTGTCCCATTCAAAAGCTTTTAATTTTTTTTTTCAATTTTGAAAGCAGCATCACAGAAATAATTGATAACCGTTTCAGGCGAATAGTATTTCGCTAACTGCAACACGTAGAGTTTCGCTGGACCAAAAAATTGTTTGGACGAAAATATTGTCTAGTTCAGCCGTGCTAAAGAAGAGTTGAATTCAGAGGACATTGTGGAAGGTATTGGACAATCAGAAAATGTTTCTCCCATTAAGAGCAACAATCAGAACGCGACTATGCGAGCAACGATGGAAATATTTTAGTTTTGAAAACACTAACTTTGGTTTGTGGATGTAACATAAGTACGATTCGTTAATTGCACTTGTTCATGAATAATTATTTGAGTATTATTATTAATTAATTGAATGAGTATCACTATTTGTATTTGTATCAGATTATTATTATATAACATACCCTACAGGATGAATTTATTCGCGAAGATAAATTTCGCGAAAATTGCCATTTCATGCATATTTGTGGATTAATTTATTCGCGGCTGACAACTTTCACTCTCTATAAAGGGTTAACTCTATTGCGCCTAGCAATAGAGTTAACCCTACGCATGCGCACATTGGGTGTTTCGGTTTCTATTTAGCTTACAATTACAGGTCGATCGTGCTAAGCTATAATTTTTTTGCTGCGTTCAGAGGTTTTCACGAGTATTCATAGATTTGGAGGCCTTTGATGAACCAATTATTTGTCGTAAGTAATGACTTTTCTTTCAAAACCATTTGCTAAATTAGTTGAATTTTACTTTAGGTTTTTGATAAAACACACTTTTTTTCCATTCCTACCGCTTCGTTATTTGTTTTAGTGTGAAAGAGATTTTTCATCATACGCGGAGGCACAATGACAGCAAGGGTGGTAGATGTCATTCTTAGAAGATCACCATTCATTCAGAGAGGTATTGAAACTGAGATAGAACTGACCGCAGCTGCTAACGAGGAGAATATATCTATTTTAAAAAGGGACCAAAAACACTTTACAAGCTCAAATTTTTGGCCAACCGGCAATACTTTGCAATAGTAAACCATGAGGAGAGTTCTGATGATAACTTCTCTACCGGCCATGTAGTAGCGAGGGAATCGCTTTCAACGTCTACCCAAGACAGCAACAGCGATATAGAGCTCCTACTTCCAAAATAACTTGTCTGAGAGCATCATTACACGCTAGTATTCACTTATCAAGAGTACCAGTTTAATTTTATTGCTAGACAACCGCCATATAGACTAAACTGTTTATATTTACTCCATTCATCGTTTGCAAAATTTTATTTGTATTGGAATTATTTTATTCGTACACTCAAGTTTGTAATAAATTATTATATGTCTATACATGAAATGAAATATATAATATAATCATGTTTGCCGCAGCAATATCAAGGAGTTGTTGGCGATGAAAGAGTCTAGGCTGACTGGTTGCTTCTCTGCCAATATTCCTGCCTTGATGAATATTACTACTTGTCTCTAGTTTTCGTAATCAGAATTAGTTATATTTCATTCTCAATCTGCAGTAAACACAAAAAAGAAAAAAATATTAATAAGTGTTAAGGAAGTACAAAAACAATAGCTGAAGTGTTTAATGAAATCTATCAGTTTTTAAACAAAAAAATTAACTAATGCAGGTAATTATAGAAAAAAGTATCTGCACTGCAAATCAAATACATACCATAATGTCCAGATCAGAATCATTATCGTCCTTAACTACGTTATTAGTTAGATATTGATGGAGATGATTTCAATGTCAAAAGACTGTAGGAGAGATTTTTGCAGTAACGAAGTCATGCCAAATAATTTGTAAAAACCTTGAATAATTTTGTAAAGAAGTTTGATGCAATGGCAATAAAAATCGAAGCCCCGCCGATGATTTTGAAGAATTTTTGAAACTTGGCTACATTTCGTACTTCTGCCTAGCGGCTTTTTTTGCGATGACGCCATTCTGCATATCTTGTGACAACCTTGAATAATTTTGTAAAGAAATGTGATGCATTCGCAATGGGGTTAACTTAAAGTCCTAGTAAGTATTTTAAAAAGGTTTTGGAACTAAACTACGTTTAGTATGTATGCCTAGCGGCTAGTTTTTAATTTTGAGGTAGTAGTTATTCACCCTTGTTCTTCCTTAAATTTTCGCGGAATTAAATAAGTCGCGGAATTGACAGTTTGCGAATCGCGAATTTTTATAATCATCGACTATTCTCATCTTGTAGGGTATAAGTTTGAATATTGGTAGCATATTATTTGATAGCATCATCAGTTCAACAATCAGAACGCAGCTATGCGAGCAACGATGGAAATATTTTAGTTTTAAAAACGCCATTTTTGGTTCGTGCATGTAATACAAGTACGGTTCGTTGATGGCACTTGTTCATGAATAATTATTTGTATCATTTGTTAGATTATAATATAACATATAAATTTGTGGATTGGTAGCGTATTATTTGATAACATCATTGCAGTAATCTGATTTTACAATTATTCGACGCTCGTAACTCTTCTTCCATTGGCTGCAAACTGCAGCAAACATACCAATGAGTGCAATGAGCTTTTATGAAACATTAGTAAACACAGATATAAAACAAAAATTTGACTTCATCTTTAAAATGAGATGAAAAAAATTGAATTTCTAAAAATCCTTTCTTCATACATGCTTTACATCTGATGGTTGGTCCTTGACCTTATACCGTGTGTTTGAATTGTTACACATGATATATTATTCATATTTGCAATAAAAACCGTTAAAGAATCTTTTCATATTACTTATCGGATTTACATGACATTTTTATGATGTAAAAAAATTTGAGTGTATACCATACTACTGAACTTGTGTGCCAAAAACTGTAAACTTGTATTATAGGTGAAAATTGTGGACAGAATTCCTTTTCAAGAGATCAAAATGATATATCTGGAAGATTGTTATGCACTACCGCTGTAAAGACAAAGATAAAAGGTCTCACTGCAAGGAAGCCTCTTCAGTGTGAGATATTCAGCGCTAGCTTTGCTCGCCGCAGTCATCTAGCAACAGACATGAGAACACACACTGGAGGAAGACCATTCCAGTGCAATATATGCAGTAGTGGCTTTACTCATCGTCATAGTCTAACAAGACACATGAAGACTCATACTGGAGAGAAGCCATTTCAGTGCAATATATGCAGTAGTGGCTTTACTCATTGTCGTAGTCTAACAAGACACATGAAGACTCATACTGGGCAGAAGCCATTCCATTGTAAGATATGCAGTAGTCAGTTTTCTCAATGTAGTACTCTAACGGATCATATGCGGACGCACACTGGAGAAAAACCATTCTCATGCAAAATATGCAATAGTAAATTTGCTGATCGCCGTAATCTAACAAGTCATATGATGATTCATACTGGAGAGGAGCCATTTCAGTGTAAGATTTGCAGTAGCGGGTTTGCTCAACGCTCTAGGTTTACAAGACACATGAAGACTCACACCGGAGAGAAGCCATTTCAATGCAAGGTTTGCATTAGTCGGTTTTCTCAACGGTGTAATTTAACAAGGCACATGAAAACTCATACTGGAGAAAAGCGATTTCAGTGTAAGATTTGCAGTAGTCGGTTTACTCAATGTATTACTCTAACGAATCATATGAGGACTCACACTGGAGAGAAGCCATATCAGTGTAAGATTTGCAGTAGTCGGTTTTCTCATCGCCATAATTTAATAAGACACATGAGGACTCACACTGGAGAGAAGCCATTCCAATGTAGCATTTGCAGTAGTCGGTTTGCTCAAAGTGGTACTCTAAGGAAACATATAAGGACGCACACTGGAAAAAAACCATTCCTTTGCAATATATGCAGTAGTAAATTTGCTGATCGCCGTAATCTAAACAGTCATATGATGATTCACACTTGAGGGAAGCTATTTCAGTGTAAGATTTGCAGTAGTCGGTTTGCTCAACGTGGTTCTCTAACGGAACATATGAAGACTCACACTGGAGAAAAACCATTCGGGTGCAAGATATGCAATAGTAAATTTGCAGAACGCCATAGTTTAATGAGACACATAAAAACTTATACTCGAGAGAAGCCATTCCAGTGCAAGATTTGCAATACCCGGTTTTTTCAACGCGTAATTTAACAAGACACATGAAGACTCATACTGGAGAGAAGCCATTTCAGTGTAAGATTTGCAGTAGTCGGTTTGCTCAACGTGGTTCTCTAACGGAACATATGAAGACTCACACTGGAGAAAAACCATTCGGGTGCAAGATATGCAATAGTAAATTTGCAGAACGCCATAGTTTAATGAGACACATAAAAACTTATACTCGAGAGAAGCCATTCCAGTGCAAGATTTGCAATACCCGGTTTTTTCAACGCGTAATTTAACAAGACACATGAAGACTCATACTGGAGAGAAGCCATTCCAGTGTAAGATTTGCAGTAGACGGTTTGACCAATGCTCTAATTTAACAAGTCATATGAAGACTCATACTTGATAGAAGCCATTTCATCATAGGACACACAACTGTACATGTTCAAATGTACTCGGATACACTAATATACTCCTATTTGGTTGTGTAAAACTTGTATAGGGATTGTCCTTTTTGATGTGTATTTGCATCTGTGGTACATATATTGAGTTATTATTTACTTATCTAGTTGTTGTAAAATATATGGAGCTTTGTGGTCAAAAATAAATTGCACGCATGTCTTCTATTGAATGATAAGCCTTGGTTCAGTTTTTCAGTTTGGTTGAACCGATATGAACATGACTAACAACCGCAACATTCTTGAGATAGGTACATTGGCTGCTCCTGACCAAACCTACTGACGTTGGAAACATCGAATCAATTACTTTAGCAGTTAAATATTTGCTGCAAAGCTTTAATCTTTATAGTGCATGGAATTTCTTCCATATCTGCTGAGCAATAATTCACATAACAGTTAAGGCTTCTTGTTGTGTCTAATATTAGATTTTGTAGTTGAATTCCAGCCTCATTGTGTATCTTGCTGACCAGCTTAAAAATTAAAAAACACAATTTTATGGTGTTAACGACTGAAGATAACTATAAAGATTCTGTTGTAAATACTTTTTAGTTATGGAAAATATTGTCTATAAACCGACAACATGTATAGGCTACACCCGAGCTTTAAAGACTGTTTTTCCATTACAAGTATACAGAGTGTATAAGCTGTACCTACTGTTTTTCCATTCGTTTAACACACCGTAAAACCTCTATTTGAATGCCACTTACATATGAACGCCTCTTCGACATCCTTTGATCTTTGCAAACCCATAATAGCTAATGATCAGTTGAAATGTGTCCAAAAAAGGGTGGTAATACTGACTCAGTTACATCAATGAAAGTTAATTATTTAATTGTTTATGTTCATATCGAAGTTCGTTTTCCAGCTCTGAAGGTGTTCATTTTTTCATCAAAATTTTGAAACCTACACCTTAGACATCATTAATAACTGTATCAGGCTAATAGTAGTTCATTTTTTGGCGCAAACTTGGTACTTTGGCGTACATGTATGTGGAAAACAGTTTACATTTATGATGGTATATGAATCACTACTTTTAGGCTAAAAGTTGTGCTTAGCAATGCATCAAAAGTTCATCATTTGTGCAAAGTGCGATGCGTAAAAGATTTGCTCTGTTCGAAAGGGTATTTGGACACTAATATCGACTAGTCCCGCAGTGCAGAATAAGTTTAGAGGTCGAAAAACAATTTGGAAGATATTGAAGCCACAGAAACCAGATAGAAGCCATGATAGCCAGAAGATGATCATACCATCGAAAGCAACAAACAGCATGCAACCGGCTGAGCAAACGATGCAAATATTTTTGTTTCAAAATTGTCATTTTTTGTTTATGCTTGTATTATAGTAGTATTATAAGTATGGTTTGTTTATGTAACTTGTTCTTGAATATAAATCTGCAGCATTTGATAGATTACCATTATACAACATGAAATATGCAGATGAATAGCAAATTATTTAATAGAATACTTGCGGTTATCTTAACACGACTTTCAATTGATCGACGCTCATAAGTCCTCTTCTACTGTATATTAAAAGCTAGTGTTAGCTGCGAACTGTAACAAACATGTCATTGAGTATATTAAGCAACATCGTTAAATATGTCTATAAAATGAAAATGCATTTTAAAATTTGAATTGAAAGCACCAACAACTTGCTAAGCACGGCACAGGGCCTTAGGCTATAATATCATCAAATGTTTGTTGCAAGTAATATATATCAACTGGCAGGGATATATCTCGGCTTGTCAATGCATATTTATCAAGATCTTTGATGAGTTAGCAAATTTATTGCATCATAAAGGATTAACGTAGCTCTGCTCAAAGGAGAGTGCAAAATATAGGCGACAGTCACTTTGCCCGTGAAAGGGTTAAATTGAACTCAGAAAACTGACAAGTATTAAAAAAAATACAACTATTTAAAAAAAATGCAATGTCAGCCTCTATTTGAACGCCACCTCCATTTGACCGCCACCTCTATTTGTCCGCCACTATAGGAAGGGTTAAAATAGAGCGCCATTGCATTCAAAAAGAGGTTTTACGATTTGTTGTTAGACCTGAAGCTATAAACTTTAGGCAGTAGGTTATGACTCATATCTGTAGATGAGCGGAAGCTTTATATTAAAGTATAACATACTAAGCCCTTCATTGTAGGAGAAGACATACTTGCTGCTGTGACAAGACATCTACTGTAATAGTTGCAATAGAAGACATCTGTAGTCAGGCAACTGTAACTTTCATACACAGACTTGCATGTACATTTCAAATACAATTATGTACATATACCCCAGGACACTTTTATTTCGCTAGTATTTCGTTTCGTGAGTAGCGCACAGAGTAAGATTTTGCTGCAACTTAATTTCGTGGCTCTGATGAGTGCGAAAATATAGTGATGTGAAAATAAATGCAGTGGAAAAAACAGATTACATTCCTCAGGTCCAGTTTGCTAGTAAGAAAAAAAATTCAATTTGGGACTAGTTCGTATTTGTAAACCACAAGTTGAAATGTGTGGGTGAGATCGATAATTCAATTTGATCACTTGCTGCCATTTGTTTCTTGGACTATCAACGACGTCTAGGTCCCTCCCGCTGTGACTCACCATCGAATCCCAAAAAAAAAAAAATAGATAGGTAACAACCAACTTCACTACGAAAACTGTATAACCCTTTCGCTGCCATAAACACATTTATGCGTTTTCTAGGGACCACTGCCATAAACGCATTTTTGGACTTTCTCAGCAATTGCGTGGTAACCTGATTTTATTATTCGTTGACCACATAACCCACGGTCTTTAAGTGTTTTATGAAATTGACTGTGTTGTCCGAAGATTTCTCTATAAATTCAGCCTGAAACAACGAAGCAAGTTCAAACTTTTGTTTGAGAATTTCTAATATAAAAACGAACATTTTTCTGTGAGCTCATTAACTACCCGCCCGAGTCATAAAACAGGTAATTAGCAGTTGGTAACATTATAGCTAATCAATATTTAGATTTTCGTGATTATACAGATAATTAAAGTAGCAGCACTGTCTTTAATGTGTCTGTTCACAACCAAAACTGTATAATGTGGTTGGACCTGGTGAGGGTTGATATTTTTTTGGTTGGCAATAAAATTCATCATTACAATAATTCTTGTATAATTTTATGACTTCACCTATCTGCCTTTTATCCTCATCAGTTACAAATTCAGTGACTAAACTGATATCATCTTAATTTGCTTTGCCATGCTGCTCAGTCGGTGTATTAGCTATAATGAGTTCACCAGAAATTTCCCATTGAGCCCAACCACAGACGAAAATTGCCTGCATTTCGAATATGAAGATTTTATTGTGGATATCAATGAACAAAGCGGTTTAATTTCGCGTTTTCGCTCGTTCGTTATGATAGTTTAGTTTCGCTCATGAAATTTTCGCGAGAGGATGACACCGCGAAAATGCGAAAGTTAGATGACGCGAATACATAAGTGTCCTAGGCTACATAGATAAATGAATATGCATGTACATTCATGTTTATATTGGTACAAACACACTTTTACATAAACATACATACTCGTATATACTGTTGCATGGGCAGGCCTCTCTCGCGCCCTTGCATATTATGCAGGAAACTGGGATAAAGAAAACAGATAGGCTTTAGAAGGCAGAGCCTCTCACACTGGCTTGCAGGATTGGTTGGTTTTCTCAGCTTGTTGAGAAGCTAAAGGACAGCTAAATAGATACGGAGAAAGGTGTATTGGGGAGCACTCTTCTTTCTGCTTCTAGCTAGTGAAAACATAAGGAGTGTTTATAAAACATATTTATGTACAGGCATATACATTCTCGTACATACACGCACATACTTATACATACATACACAGACATACGCGTACATGCACACACATGTACGTACAACCAGATACATACACGTACATACACAGACATATGCATAGGAGCATGTACAACCAGATACATACACATACATACGCATACAAACACGTACATACACATAAATACACAAACATACACATACAAACTTGTATGAGCACATATATGCATGTACACACCCGTTCGGAGCCATACCTACATGTACATACTCGTCAATACACGTACATACGCGTACATACACAAACATACATGTACATACTTGTAATTACACATACACACCTGTACAAGCCCTTACATGCATGTACAAGCATGCAAATGCATAGACATACATGCACCTACCTGCAAGCACATGCACACATGTATGCACGCAAGCACACATGTAAAAGCATTTTCATACAAGTACATGCTTTTACATTTGTATATATTGTATACTTTATATATTTGTACGCACACAAAGATCCTTGTACATACACAAAAATTCACAAACCGACGTATATTTACACATACATACATGTACATACCGATACAAGCACGCACATACACATACATGCATGTACCCGTAACTACACAGACATACACATTTATACATGTACAAAATGTACATACACAAACATACATCTATAACAAACATACATGTACATAAACCTACATTCAGGTACATACACGTATGTGCAAGTACATACACATACATGCATATACATTCATGTACAAGCTCGTACAAGCACATACACGCTTGTACATGCATGTACATAGTTTTACATACCCATACATACACGTGCATACTCACACAAAGACATTTTTGTACATACATGTACATACATACCCTTACATGCATGCACCTACTCATAAATTTTCATACATACGCGTACATACTCATACATACACATAGATGCTCGTACATACATGCCCGTACATACATGCACGTTCATTTGGGCACATGCTATAAAATACATATACATACACTTATATGCGCATATGTTGCTGTACATGCATGCACATGGACATACATGCATTTGCATGAACGCGCATGCATACACAAACCCGTTTGGGGTTAGGGGTTTCATCACATGTACATCACAGACAACTCGTTTTACGAGTGATAACATTTAATATGACCTATATAAAGATTTTGTTTTGATGATTGGCTAAAGAAGAGATCTTATATTTGTCGCTCATGGGCTGTAATGTTCCTCTGTTTTAAAGGTTGACTTGCAATAAAGTTCACATTACAGTTATTTGGTATCAAAAGATTCACCATGTCTTACTCTGTTGTGGTGTAGGTGCCAAAGATGTGGAAATGTGGTTACAAGCTCTTAAAAGCTCAAAAATGAACAAAAAATCGCAGCCACACGAGACCACCGTAGTTTGGATTAGTTTTCCAAAACGGCTAAAATCTGATGTAGTTGTGCGAGATGGTTTCCGTTTAAACTTTCATGCAACCTTATTCGTCAAAATATTTTTACAAATATACTTCACGCTTGCAATAAAAGCCATGTCCATTGTTCTTACGCATCTATTTCATCGGCATCGTAATGCTGCAACTTTGAGCACTGATATCTCAAAACCTACCATAAAAATAGGTTTAATTTTTTAATCTTAACTTGAACGATTGCATATCATCCTGATAAACATCATCATCATGATATCATCATCATGATAAACATGATGAGCCTTTTGGTCCCTTGTGATGGTCGAAAAATGCTGTAGAAATTGTTTGCGCCATATGGCGAGAATTGTAAGTCACATGATCAGATAATGTTAGTTTCAGTTCAAGTTTGATATATCGCAAATAGCAAACACGCTTTCTCGTATTAAACTTGTTAATTTCAATTCGTCATAATGTCTAACGCGCTACATCGTATTTGTGCAGCTGCCAAGCTGAGAAGCACCTTTTTTCTTGGCCAAGAGCAGAGAAAAGACCAGACATTCACCGGGCGTGGAGCAACTGGGTGAAGCTGGATATGACAAACTTTATTTATTTGCCTGCTTACTCTTACCTTTGTTTTTGCCATTTCAAAGATGAAATGTTTTCTAACCTGTTTGCATACTCCACATGTCACCAAAGCAAGTGAGTAATTTATTTTATGAACTACTTGTATTAGTAGTAGTAACTCGGTTTATTTTCTAGTATTCTCTTAATACTACTGTATTAATCTATATTTAATATTACAATATTGATGACATTTAATTGTAATATGATATTATTAGTATTTTATCTTTTTAATTATGTGTATTATTCTTATTATAATAACAAAACTAATTCATACTGCATATCTATCTGTAAAATGTAATAAATTAATCTATAATTGGTAACATGATGTTAGAAGTTTCACGATTAATTTCGCCAAATTTTTTAACCCCACTTTCTTCTAGATATGTTATATAAAACAGTTGTTGTCACTTTCTGGTATCATCGCTAATAGCATATTAATATTATTATCATTCACACATCTTACAGTGGTTGTCACCTACATTTATATAGTTTGAAGCTCGATCGAACTAAAGCAATTCCATCCATTTGTTTCCAGAGTGAGGAGAGCTCCTGTGTCGTCCTGACACCTTGGAAGAAAAAGTTGGAGGGTGCTGCAATGACTAAGAGGGAACGCCGCACTGTGCTGCGCCAGACATTGACCGAGTACAGGGATTACGATGATACTTATGTTTATATGTTACTAGCTGCATTACCCGTGTTCAGGAACAGATTTACGTAAAGCAATAGATTTATTGAGAGTTGTCTTTCATACTGTAAGACAACACCAAGTATGCAATCTACTGAATTTTTTGTGTTGATCTGACTGCATACACATATGCAGTTGTACATGTTGTAATAGTTGGGTGCGATGTGTAGTTGTTAGATTACCAACTATCTTCGTATCGAATAAGATATGTGCTTGTGGGTTATTATCAAACTTTATTATATATTGCTCTCACAGCTCGCTTACTAATTTACGCACACTAATGATTCTCATACACAGCCTTATATACTATTCACAATAACCATAGAGTCCCAGAACCGAATGGTTACGATATCAATTAAATAGAAAACCTTTGTTCATAAAGGAAGCAAGATACAAAGACACTTGAACGGATTGGAAGGATGACCATGGCAGACTATAATTAACATATCATTATAACAGATTCGATCGGAAAGATTATGGAGAGGAAAACCTTTGTTGACTTCATCCGATTATTTCATAAACATTGCGCTACCTGTTGGTCATTGTCTTCATTACAACATTTAGGTGGTGACAGTCTAATGAGATGTTTCTAACATATCCATTGTGTGGTAATAACCAACCGGATTTTCGAAATGAGTCTAATGAGTCAAATATGTAGTTTTTGTGAACAATATGAATGTCGTAAGATAGAGAAAATAAAGTGCTATTAAATTGTATTCGACCTCTATCTTACACCTCCCCGATTAAGAAGGTTTCCAGGTGAAATTGTGTGATTGCTGATATCTCTTGTGATGCTTGAAGTGATGTTAACTCTGTAAGGAAACGAGATGTCTGGCGGTGATGAATTTGATCTTTGGTCATTTTGGATGAAGTAATGTTCTGCCATGTTGTGTATTGATAATTCGTGCCTTTGTGTCTTGCTTCGCACAATGTCTAAACTCGCGCATAATTTTATTTATTGTACGGTGTAGCAATTCGTTTCTGGGACTTGTTGAACAGCATTAGGTTGATAATTGAGAGGCTTCATAATCTGAAATCAAATTAATAATGTCTGGTAATCTGATATAACTAACAAAGAAATAATACGTAAAATAAAAGACAAAAAGTATAAAATGAAAACTAAAAAAAACAGAGACCCTAACTACTGATCAGGTCTCAAACTAATTACAGAAAGTGAAAAGAAAAACTACAAAAGTAAAAATCTAAACTAGTTCTTTTTTTTTGTTTTAGCTTTACTGCCATATACCTTTCTCCATAAAAACATTGGAAAAGCCCTGCGTCTAATACAAGCCCAATTTACTATTATACAAATTTGCAAAGGTTGTTGGGATCACTGAATTACGATTGCGCTCGTGTAAGAATGAGGCAAAATCCTTTTTTTTTTTAAATAGTATTAATGAAGGATAACTTAATTAATAAGATGTTGGTTGGAAGGCTTCTTGATCAGTGAGTTTGTTGTGTGATGCAGGCAGAAGGCATTATTGGCATTGTGTGGCATGGCATTCAGCATATTGAGCATCCGTCGCCATGGGGACATTAAAATAGGGAGTTCAGCTCATATAGGACAACTCCTGATGAACTACAAGAGAACTGAGAACGCCGAGACCTGGCTGTCTTTGCATCTATATGCCCCTCACTAACTCGCAACTAGCTAAAGGAATTTAATTAAATTTTCTAACAGTTATTGATTCATTTAGTCATTTACTTTTTTTTGTAATATGCCAAAATTTAAAAATAAAATGATGAATTCGCAATATATATTTTGGTATCTTCCCAAAGTCGTCTTTTAGCACAAATAATTCACAGCTTAAACTGTCTCGCTTATATCCACAGCATCTACAATGGCCTGCGTCATAGCCTTCTGTTTGTGCTTGCCGATATTTTTTAAGATTGACTGTTCTAATAGAAATCTAACTGCCATGGTTAATTTTGGTTTATTAAACGTTTATTTGGCAAATTATAAATTCGTTGACATCCGGAATAGCTCTCTCCCATCATTGCAAATTTGCACACCATCGGCCCTCAAGTTATTCACCGATGCAAATGTCCAAATTGGTAAGTAGTTGTGTTCCATTACACTTGAATTTCCTATGTACCACTAATGCAAGAGTACACAACTTCGATTTAGACCGTTTTCATAACGCGTAAATCCTAACTTGACTCGCTAGCCAAAATAAGGTTAGAGAGACAAGTTGCGGCTATGACACTAACTAATTATTTAAATCTTCATCTTTAAACTGGCATCTAAAGCTCCGCCAGCCATTATATGTTTTACGTAAGTAAGCTATCAAGTATTGACTTAATATTTGTTTCAGAATACTACAGTTATCCAGAATTGACCATCGATAATCTCAGCACTCCATTATACTTCAACTCATCTAGAAAATCGACTCTGATCAACGAAACTACACTTGCTACAGATAAACTTCCACTAAACATAAAAACTGGTTCTTATTGGACATGGCTTGCCCCGCTGATTTCTTTACTTCTTATTTCACTAATATCTATGACATTATATAAATTTTATTATCGCCGGCGCACTGGCCATTTAATTATTAATCGTAGGCCTATACCATTTATTAATACTGTAATACCTTTGAACCAGATCGATGAGCTATCATCTATTTCTGAATTTGAAATTTAAGTTTACTTTTGTTTATTATTATTTTATTCTGTCATCGGTTACTTACGGACAATTCCTCACATATCTACATAATTAACAAACAGTTGCTAACATTGTTTATGAGTGGGCTATTTTTCTAATAATGGCCTATTCAACTGTTACATTTTTTAAATTACAGTTTTAATAGGAGGTTTTACATGTATTTAACGCTACTTTTTAATTACTTTTGCAATCTCATCATATTACTTTGTGTTTTAATAACAGTTAAAGTTTTTATTTCAATGTTTTAAATGGTTATTTACTTCTTTGCAAAGCTTCTCAGGAATGAAAATGTTTCTTTTTCTACCACACTAATTGCTAAAGTTCCCGCTTGTTTTAGAGGAACAGAACTAAAACCTGTTATCTCCCCTAAATGCTCAAGAGCCTTAGTCTGGTGGCTCAAAATTCCAGTCATGTCATTCGATGAAAATTTATCCCGCAACTCATTCCATCCGGAAAGCAAAAGTTCATGAGTTACTGTGTCATTTGTCAGTATGCTAGCTGAGTAGTTCAAATAAATCAAATTGATGTCGTGCAAGCCAGTAATTAGCGTCATGTTACCACTGGAATGATGATAATAGTAAAACTTGCCATTCAATGACACTGGGACTTCTTGGTTCACTGAGCATTCATCTACACTAGGCATATGCGTAATGATCTTAGTGTGTGTGTCTAACCAAACGGATTCATAGTTGCCAGCTATCATTGCTTTCAAAGGAATGCGCGTTGAACAAGTTTCACTTGTAGCTATATGATATTGCCGTATTTCTTCACAAGGGTAGACAGATATTATGTTATGCATCAATTTAGCATAAAGGTATGTGTGATTTAGTAAATGTCGGGCTGCTAAGGTGGGCTGGCGTTCCAGCGCTGTAACTACTAATTGAACTAATGATTGCATTGCCTGACAATTGATTTCAACTGAGCTTTGAAAAAGATGATTGTAATTTGTTTGGATACGCAGTTCTAAAGCTCGCAATTTAGCATTTACTTCTGAATCAGTGACCCTGCCATCTAACTCTTGCTTTGCTCTACTTGTAGAAACATTTGCGCGGCTACATGCCATACCCTGATCTGAAAGCTCTACTGTACCACCACATATTGCATCTTGCCGTACTACCCTGGACTTTGTAAAAGTTAGTACAAGCTCCCCACTATCACTTAACCAAGTGCTATCTTGCATTTTACCGGGAAAGGTGCGATGAGGGAGATACTGACACTCCTCTTGCCTTTCCGGCTGCCACAAGATAGCTGAACCATCACGCAATGCGCAGAAACCTGACAAGTATTCACAATGATTAACTACACCTACAGGACTTTCTATCTGCTCCGATTTTCCGTGTCTTTTAAATATGGTCGTCTCGTACATGTATGAATTCATCACTTCAAATTGATAGTCAGTGCAGCACTTGAAGCCAGTATGGTAAGTCGGTTCAACTGAATTGTCAGTCTGATAAATAGTCCCCGCCTTCACTAGGTCACCATGAGGACTCGTGTTCCATGTCACCATACTATAGCATGAGTCTTTAGTCACTGTCTGGTCAATGTAGTCGTCTGCCCATTTTTTGTTTTCACCAAAGAAGCCAGCTTGTGCAGTAGTCCGTGTTTTCACTATTTTGCAATGGTATGCAGTGCTGCGATATTGAAGAAAATTTGGTTTGAAAATCGTCAATAGTAAAGGAATTGGTTCATGCGCAGTCTCAGTGTCAGGTAGAATGCAAGGTGGCAAGTCTAGGATTTTAAATTGCGTCATGGCATGAACTGTCTTACAAAGCATCGGTGCTTGGGCGCTAGCTGTAGAGCAGAGTACAAGCAATGTCAGCAAAACAGGCCAAATAGTAATGTTTAATTTCTTTGTCAGTCCGCTATAGTTATTTTCCGTCAACGGTAAATCATGGCGTGCTACAAGTGTGCAGTCATCTATACAGTCTAAGTCAGTTGTCATACCGATAAAGTCCTGCTTGCTAATGAGCTCATTGTCACAAGCTTTTGTAGTACACCCTATAGAAAATCCTTCTGGCTTAGCCATCTCAAGCTCTACTGCGCCTACAGCTTCCCTATCAGCCTCAACTGCATAATTAATCACAACATTTTCCAGTTTGGAATGCACAGTTGCGCTAGGAACTGCCGCTGCTTCCTTAGCTACAGTTGCCTGCTCCTCTTCAAATACAAACACAAAATAAACAAAGTGTATGTCTGCCAAACTAGGTTCAGTATCTACTGGTTCACTAGCAATGATATCAAAAGGCATACTATTTTCAATTACATTGCTATCTCCTTCCCTCATACTTGACGCAGGTGGGGATGGCTGCACAGAAATAGCATTTGATGCTACGAGGCGGTTACTGGCCATCCTATTTCCCCAGGCCGGATTGGCAACAGGAGCTGATGCCAAAAATTGTGTAAACCATCGAGGCATTTCTTCCTCAAATGTCTGTCTGGGCATATAATTATATTTCCTATAATTGTTTCTTTGGAACTTACCCTTGTTTTGCACTGGCCGGTAATTCTGGTTCAAATCCCTTCTACTGGTGCTATACTCATCACGATTTGGTCGGCTCTCATGACCACCACCAAATCCACCCCTGTTTAAGCTATTGTAGCCACCCCTAAAACTCTCAAATTGTCTTCTATTGCACTGGCCTATTAAATGCAAATTGCTACCACACCTAAAGCATTTCTTCTCTCTAACCTCAAAACGTTTATTTTGTGGTAGGTTTTTACCTCCCACGCAACTAGCTGCTACTACTTTAGCAGGCGCCACCACTTGCTCTGCTTGCAAGCCTGTTTCTACGCTAACAGCCGCTTTCAATAATTCGCCTAGCGTTTTTCCTTGCAAAGCCATTATGCTTTCCCTAATCTTGGGTTTGAATCCCATTCTAAAGTGCAAAACGATGAAAGGGTTTTCTTCCCCACTACTGCTGTTTGCCACAATCATCCTAAATCGCTCATAATATTATTTTACTGACTCCCCCTGTTTTTGCCTAATAGAGGAGATTTCCATGGCTATTTGCTCCTCTCCCTTCACTGCTGTTAATTTTTCGCGTAACAAGCGCCTGACTGAATAAAATGACGCCTCATTTCCAAGTGTTTCCCTAGCTTCTCTTAAATATGCTGCTGCTAGCCCCTTTAGGTACAAACCTAACACTAGCACCCATGAAGTCTCTGGCACTTCATTTTACAAACAACATGTCTGAAATTTTGATATGAAAGAATCAAAATCTTCTCCTGATTTACCTTCAAAGAAAAGGCTAAATCGTACCCAATCCTTTTGTGAGCCTCTACTGCTCTGCACAAAATTTTCTCTAGCAGGCAATATGTCACCACTTACCATTTCGTCGTCGTGATTCCTCCTGTGTGCTCTGCTGTCATTATTCTCCATCATCCGCTCCATCATCATCTCCAGGCGAGCCATTCTTTGGTTTGTTGCCTGGACTACCTCCGACATCTCTATATATCCTGCATCCACTTCTGGCCCTACTCCTGCTCCGTTAACACTTGATCGGTTGCTTGACATAGTTTAATGTTTGTATTTTATTCCTTCGTTTTTCTTCTGACACCAGTGTAATGGTTGGGTGCGATGTGTAGTTGTTAGACTACCAACTATCTTCGTATCGAATAAGATATGTGCTTGTGGGTTATTATCAAACTTTATTATATATTGCTCTCACAGCTCGCTTACTAATTTACGCACACTAATGATTCTCATACACAGCCTTATATACTATTCACAATAACAATAGAGTCCCAGAACCGAGTGGTTACGATATCAATTAAATAGAAAACCTTTGTTCATACAGGAAGCAAGATACAAAGACACTTGAACGGATTGGAAGGATGACCATGCCAGACTATAATTAACATATCATTATAACAGATTCGATCGTAAAGATTATGGAGAGGAAAACCTTTGTTGACTTCATCCGGTTATTTCATAAACATTGCGCTACCTGTTGGTCATTGTCTTCATTACAACATTTAGGTGGTGACAGTCTAATGAGATGTTTCTAACATATCCATTGTGTGGTAATAACCAACCGGATTTCCGAAATGAGTCTAATGAGTCAAATATGTAGTTTATGTGAGCTGTATGAATGTCGTAAGATAGAGAAAATAAAGTGCTATTAAATTGTATTCGAACTCTATCTTACAATGTCAGTAATGTTGGAGAGACCAATGGAAATATGCAATGTGTTTGACAGCTAGTCTACAATGCATCAGTCTCGAACCATTCAAATCGGAATTGTCCTAATTTTGTACACAGAACTGATAATGAAATTGACATTGCTAGGCAAACGGAAGTTCTTCCAACTGGCAGTATTGAAAAGTTTTACAAATTTTAAGAAATTCTAAAAAATATTTTGCTATTGCATTGCTTAACTATCACCAGCATTCAGTGAATTGAGACTTCTACTTTCTAGAAACACTAATCATGACTCACCAGTTCTTCTTCTATAGCCTGTGTTTTGACATGGTATATACAACCTGTGCAGCATTATCAATAAAATATACTATATAAACTACATATATGGCCTCTCGCCTTTCCAACATAAGGCATTACATCTGGAGCATTTTTGGACATTCGTCCCATAGAAAAATTCGGCCCTATACTGTGTTGCAGGACTGTAGTCAAATGTGAAGTTTTCTGTCCATACGCCACGCCTGGTAGCAGCTGCTGTAGTTACTGCATCTTGCTGTTGTCGCCGTTTCATCTGCTCAGAAAATGCAGCTCGCAGAGCAGCTGTTGTGCCTAGTGCATCATGCTCTTGTTGCCGCTGCATCTGCTCGGAGGTTTCTGCACGTCTGGCCGAAGTAGCGGCTGCTCTGAGCCGTTTGAGTCGCTGCTGGGTCGGTTCAGTAGTCTCTGCATTTCTATCGGCTGCAGCATCTATTCTGGCCTGCTATCGATGTACCTGTGTTTGTTCGGCAATTTCTGCTCTTCTAGCAGCTGCTATTCTGTTTCGTTGTAGGCATAGCTGTGTTTGCTCTGCAGTTTCTGCACCTCTAGCAGATGCAGTAGCTATTCTGTTTTGTTGTAGGCGTAGCTGTGTTTGCGTATCAGTTTCTGCACTTCTAGCAGCTGCAGTAGCAGTTCCGCTTCGTTGTGGGCGTAGCTGTGTTTGCTCTGCAGTTTCTGCTCGTCTAGCTGCTGCTTTGCGAATTCGGTCTCTTTCTCTATGGGAATCAATCTGTTTTTGCATTTGGGCAGTGGGCTTTTTGGAAGGCATTGCACTGCTTTTAGCATTTATAAAATTGAATGAGATGGTGTGCTTTTTTTGTCATATACACTGCTCGCTTTTTTCTGACCGTCGCCTATCGCAACGCTCGGAGTGCCCGTGCAAGTTCTGTAGTAGCTGTGGATCTGTAGTACTCGTAGCTGGAAAATAAGTAAAAGTAACTCAGCTGCGGAAGGAAATGAACATTTTTACTATCACAAACAGTGGCAAATCTAACGTTTTTAACCCTTTTACCGAGGTAGACTCATTTATGCGTTTTCTATGGTCGACCGCAATGGTCGACTTTCCCAGCAATTGCTAGCAACTGAATTTTATTATTCGTTGATAACATAACCAACGATCTATAAGACTTTTATAGTAGTGACAGTGTTGTCCAAAGTTTTTTTTATAAAATTAGCCTAAAATTTCATTTTAAATGTTCGTTTGAGAATTTCCAACTTAAAAACGAAGATTTTTTGTGCGAGTTCATTAAATGCGTCCGAGTTAAAGAAACAAATGACTACTTATGTTGATGAAATTATAAACTTTTCAGATTTTTGTGAGTACACAGATAATTAAAACGCACAAAGTATAGACACAACAAATTTTTTTGTATAGCAGTGCTTGTTAACATGTTGGCAAAATGAAATATATAACCAAGACAAACGTTCTAAATTGAGTTTGAAATTGAAAAAATAATGTATACATATTAAGCATTATTGGCAAAATGGCTGGCAGCAGGCCAATAGCTAAATTTGTACACGGACGCAAGTGAATGGGTTATGTAGTGGAAGTGTGAAAATTCATAGACAATACAACAATGATTAAGAAACGCTTACCTTTTTTATGTAGAAATTTAATAGGAGAGAACTGCGTTTTCCAGTGACCGCAAGAAACCAAAGTTCGCGTGACCTTCTCGGTACACAATGGCAGTAAAAATGAATCACATGTAAACTACTGTTCATTAATTTATTTTATTTAATGATTAGTACATTTGTATAGCTCTATAGGCCTCCAAACTCAAGACGGTGCTTTCTAACACGGCAGCAAATTTGCTGTTTCAAACGCCCCAGTGTCGTTGGACGCCATAAAGAGGCGCGCGCTAACCGGAGATGACGTGCTTTTGTGTAAAACCAATGAGTAGGTTATGTATTGAGGCGTGTATTAACCGTCGATTTCCGTTAATGCGCCCTAGATACCTAGTAGCAGGTAATAGTCCGAAAAGTACGGTACTCTATAAAGCGGACATACAGATAGACAGATAGACAGATAGATAGACAGGCAATGATTGCCGTTTATATAGTAGATTACCAATGCAAGTTCATTATTGACTTGTTCAAATATTCGTATCTCTGAGACCAGCTTGTGCTAAGATATTCCTCAGTTGTCAGTTCGTAGTGAATCCGATCTTTTCGTCATACATGTTTAATCTTTTCGAACCATTTAATTTTGTCATTTACAATATATTACATGAGACCTTTGCAGGGCTCCTTCGCTTACCGGTATGTTTTTTGTGTAGTTGCAGACCTACTGCTGCGGCTACTGCTTTCCAACCATGCCAGTCATTTCCTCCACCAGGAAGAAAGTTGCCTCTGCTGGTGCTGATTGTGGCTAACCACAAAGTGTCGCAAGGTGTGTTTAATGGGTGATAGATCCAGTTATTTGTTTATCCCATTGGTGCTGTTGCTTTTTGTTCTGGTGCTGGTTTGTCTTGGTTTAAACATGACAATTTATGGATGCGTCATACATGAAGCTCATTATCGCTATGACACACCAATTGTTTCATCAGTTTATTTCCTTCCAGTTGTTTGATGGTTACCGGTGAGCTATTGGTTGTTTGATTGTTTGTTCTATCGGATTATTTGACTGATGATAATTTGATTGGCACAAGGTGTCCCTTATTGTAACAGGAATGGAGTTTCCAATTTTTTTACTCAGGTACTAACACGGATCGAAATGTTTGGCCCCACTTTCAAAGTAAAGGGGTGCAAGCAGACCTTCCTTACCCTCAGCTTAAAAGGTGATATAAACTATTTTACTATAGGCTGATTTTTGATTAGGAAATTGGTGTAAGAAATTATAGTAATCTCTGATGGATTGGTAAACGTCCGCTTGACTTTTAAAGTTTTATATTCATTAACTTCTAATTTTAATATATTTAATCCTAAAGTAGTTTGTAGTTCATTCACCATAATGATTCTATGTGTTACTTAATTGTTACGTTAATCTTTTAATCATAGCGAAGAATGTACAAGACCGTGCTGTATGAGTCTGCCATCTACCGAGTCATGGAGGGTAGAAAGGGAGGACGAAGTGTTGGTTGAGGAATTCCCCGAAAATGTACAATTTCCATTTCTTTGATTACCAAAAACGGTGATGTCGCCATATGCTATGTCCCTTAGATACTAGTTGCCGCTAGGATACTCTAAGCCATAAGGCGTTTAAATCTAGCAGAGCCGTTAAAAATGGTGGTGGTTTGTAAATAAAGTTTTTTGGTCCAAAAGTAAGCCTCCTTTGGCAAATGTGGAATATTGGTGTGTAAAACAGTAAAGTGAGTAAAAGTTTGGCACACTACACTATTTGACTAACTTCATTTAGAAACAATTTTTTTTTAAATGAAAATATGGCATCCTTCAAGCGAAATATATTATAATTTAAATTTTTGATTCTTCTTCATAATATAGCACAAAAAGGGGGAAGAGGATTCTACATTCTTAGACTAATGATAATGATACAAATTAATCTTATATAATGAAATTTTACAATATTTTACAGTGTACTGCTGAGCAGTACACCCTGCATAACGAGGGATTGATGGCAGCAATCGATTGGGAGCTTGATTTGGCAGGTGACGGTAGATGCGATAGTCCGGGGCATTGTGCACTATACTATGATGGATCAGAGCTGTGGTTTAATAGTCAGCAGCCATCTTGTCAAGGTAAAACTTTGACAGTTTTTTACTTCACAGCTTGACAAAAACCCAATTTTTTTAGTAGTTATCAATACATAAACATGAAGTTGCTGATTTAGCAAAATAATTCATTCAAATAATGTGAAAGTGATTGTTGGTCGCAACTTTTTTTACTTTGCAGTCAACGGAGACCACCAGCTCTAATGCCATGGAGCTGGAAGGCTTCAAGCCTGATCTGATCTAATTTCCCATGGCCTGAGAGTGAGGTCCATTACAACGGACTGGCACTTGAGGGTAGGAAAAGACATATGAGGGGAGTGGGCCGATGTTTGTCACTATTATGATGCGTGGCACATCATGAAAGGTAGTAATGATTAATAATGGAGCTTAAAAACTACTTATCATAACAAAAACTCAGCAATTATGCACTGCAAATTGATATAATGTCTCAACTGTTGCAGGACTGAAAAAGAAGCTGTACAACCAGGTAAAGACTTTCGCCTTCTGGCTGAACCAGGTAATAAGGAGCCAGCTGGGAACTGGATAAAGGCCATCATAAACCATTTATGGTATTCAATAAACTATACAGATGTGCCAGATGACCGTGAGGCACGATGGCGGTAGTTACTCTCCCACATGAGAGATTACCATTGTATGTGTGACCACCCTCCACTGAAGAAGCGTTGGATTAGACCTGGTATGTAACTTAATATGCAATAAAGAATTTTTGTGCAGATTTTGGTCTGTTGACAGTTACAAATATTACAGGAACCAAACTTGACGCTTGGCTCAGTCAAAGAATATCATCCAAACGGCTGATTACGGACCTCAGGAAAGCAGGCGTGCAGACCACTGCAGAGCTTGAATCATTCCACAAACAGCTGAACCATTTTGCTCCAAAGATGTTTGGGTTCTCTTATGATGGAATAAATTCAAGGTGAGTGCAGATTTAATAAACAAAACTGTTCAATGGTAACATTTTCCTATGTACAGTTGGAATTGTTTTTCACAGATTTCGGCTAGCTGTGATGTACCACAACGAGAACGCCAACCGCCGTTCTAGTTTGATCGTTTGGGCAACCAGCAATATGTAGCGGCACGAAGCAAGGACAACAAGCTCACACAGAGGACAAAAAAAAAAAAAGTCAACCCAAAATATGGTAAAATTATGTTAAGAAATTAATTACATATGAACTATCAACTTATTTCAAATTGCTTACAGAAGAATTGTTTTACAGAATTCACTGGGGAACTGATGACTCGGTTAGAGAACCACCTTTTTGCTGGTACGAAACCTGACAATCAGCGTGTGCAGCCTTCATCACTCTACTCTACGGGTCCTCAAGAAACACGCAAAGAAACTATTGCGAAGTTCAAGGTGTCATCGCGCGGCATTCTCCGGAGGGATTGAGAATTCCAGCTCAACTCTAAAGACCACTCTGAGGCTTCGAAGCCAGAATGATAGTAGGTAGTACTCATTCCCCGGCGACGAGGTTCGCAGAGTGGGCACCCAGGTAGGGAACCCCAGCCATGAACGCCAACTTTGACAATGTGCTGGGGCTTAGTAACCAATGGTAAGCGGTGAAACCAATATACATTCCTCTATGTATTTGTTTTTATTTTATAAAATCAGTGATGGCAGATTTATGCACATTAATCATGTGATTTTAAATATGGAAGCAATGTAACAGCAGTTTACTAACAAAAAATAGTTTGTTAGCCACATGGTGTGTAGTCACCATGCAGCTTAGCCTAAATAAAAGTAAAATAAGAAAATGACAAAGGTAATAAAAATGAGTACCATCTATGATACAGAGTTGATCTCGAATTCTTAATCAAAGTCATTGAGTCTCTTCATCGCCATAGCAGAAGCCCTTGAACACATAGTCTGCAAACTCTTCTTTATCATCCGTTGGTGGGAAAGGAGCCCGAATCTTAGACACCAAGCAGGCTGGTAGAGGCCGTCGCTCACCGCGACGAATTTGTGGCATAAGCCAAAACACAAGATTGCGGTATGCACACAACATTTTCCGAGCATTTGGCGATGGCTCTCCAAATGGGAATAGATTATCTACCAAAACAATTATTGAAAAACAATAATTGCTGATCATCAAAATAATCTCGATATTTATATAATAAAATCATAAAACTAATACACTTTCTACTGCAGTAAGTGTACAAGCCAAATATAACAGTTTTCCTTGTGTTCTATGAGTTCAGAATATATGTGTTCAACCGATGCATTAAATGTGTAACACAAGAATTGTAGATAATGCTTGACACATGAGCAAGCTTTTGTGTCGTTGGCATTAAATGAAAATCCAACTCACTATGATATCGCAGGTAATTATCCTATGCCAACTCAAGGGGTGCAGGCGCCACAAGTTCGTCCACACCAGGATGCATACACAGGCATTCATGCTCCCCGCGGTCATGGAGATGATGCGCAAACTCAGCATCATGGCAGCACAAACATTCAGGAAGAGATGGCATGTCTTGACAGCGCTTGCAGACACACCACTCTGTAGCCGGTGGTATTAGCTTCTAAAGAAATGAACAGATATGTCTATGCAACCATAGCTAACACATCAGGTCAATGTTATCCAACAGTATACGATTGCAGCATTAGATTTGAGTATTAAAATTGTTAATGTTGTCATTCGAGAAAAATCTGTAATTAATTTTTCGCAGTATGAAGCGATAATTATCATCATTAAAATCATATACAGTATATATATAGTAATATTCGTTCTATCACTCTCTAGCTAAAACTATTACTACTAGCTAGCTTGGCACATAAGAGCTGGCTAGTGGCGGTGCTTACTTGCTGGGAGGTTTGATTTTGTTGAGGATCTTCTCCAGATAGAGCGTCAGGCTCGAAACGCGAAGGTTTCAACTCTTCAGAATTTGGCATTTTTTATGATCGCAAATCAGACATGTACAGGTACTTTGAATTGTCGGACGGAATGGCCAAGCTGAAACTGTAAAGTAGCAAGTATCTATATTTGATACGCGGTCTTAGGTAAAACCCGAAGTGTTTGTCATAAACTATTGCTTCGATAAGTGTTATATTGAGCTTTTTATTGAGCCTTTCAATTCACGCGAGAACATCACGTGACAAGGCAATAGCCAAAATCTGTGGATACGTCATTGAAATCAAGAGATTCCAATCTACGGGGGCTTTTCGTTTTTGAGCTTTTAAGAGCTTGTAATCACATTTTCATAAATTTGGCACCTACAACAGAGTAAGACATGGCAAATCTTTTGATACCAAATAATTGTAATGTGAATTTTGTTGCAAGTCAACTTTTAAGGATTATTAACCCTTTTACAGGTGGTGCGTCATTAATGTTGTTTTGCAATATCGATCCTAGTGGGTGGTGCTACATTAATGTCGATATCATACGCACTACGTATTAAGACTTACTACTGGTCTGTGTTCATTTTTCTATTCAATTAAATACTTTATAAAGTAAAAGAGCACATGTGACGACTTGAATAACTACATTTTAGACATGCATCTTATCATTTCAACTCGGTTTGAGCGATCGTTATCAATATCGATGTTTTTTTACTCAGTAAGATACTAAGCCTTTTTCCCCCTGAACTCATTTTTATGCTTTACCATCGTGGTCGATGCCCTTTTTTGTGCTATTTTTACTTATTGAGATCCAAGCATTGATCTTTTGAGAACACAAAAACATTTTATAATCATGGCTTAATCTTCCCAACAACCTGCTAGATCAACTCAAAAGGCCCAATTTGTTTTGGCAGATTCTATAGTTGATGACTCAGATAATGATTCAAATTTTTTCTGATGTCAATCTAATGGATTTTGATATAAGTGATGAGTCTAGTGATGACGATGCTTCTGTTGTCACTTATCACAATTAGACAATATGGACTATAGACCACAAATAGACTGTATGGAATATAGATATGTGCTATGGACTAAGTCTAAACAGTGGCTAATATGCACTACAAAGTGTGGTTCTACTTGTAAAATGCTTTATTTGCAATATAAATACAGAATCTGTATTTTTCAACAATATAACATTATCACAACAACAATAAATTTTCTCAAATTTCTTAAAAGTTTACATATGTAAGGGTAGTTTAAATAGCTCAAATAGGCACAAAGGGTGTAAAACTGTTTGTACAATGCCTTGTTATATGATACAAACCTATCATACAACCAT